>NC_045430.1:270818180-271123180 GCF_902635505.1 Sarcophilus harrisii | reverse complement strand
GGAGCAAGAAGTTCTTATTTCAGGTGTATCACTTGTTAACTTGGGACAAGTCGCTCACTGCTGTGTG
This sequence comes from Sarcophilus harrisii, assembly GCF_902635505.1. Lineage (NCBI taxonomy): Eukaryota > Metazoa > Chordata > Mammalia > Dasyuromorphia > Dasyuridae > Sarcophilus > Sarcophilus harrisii. Next base: position 271,123,113 of record NC_045430.1, on the reverse strand, counting down.
GGCAGTTTTACTTCTTCAGTGAATCTGTGACTCCATAAATACAGGCACTGCTTCCCATGGGAGATTGCCAGGGGTCCATCCTTTCCCCCCCGTATGACTCTTGTCCTCCCCTCTAACAATCCCCCAAAGGGCCCACCTTCCATTAAAGCCACTGGGTACTTGTCCTTTGACTCATAAAATGCACAATGAATTTTTAGAGCTAATGAGATCAAGACAAGAAGGAAGCTGGCTATAGTTGTTCAGCAAAGGTAGGGGGAGAGACCTGGTTAATTCTGATTATGAAAAGAGTCTGCTCGATTTTCATAATAACTATCATATATTTAATAACAAATAGTCAATAATCAATTTGCATTTTCATGTGCGGTCACCTTTTTTTAATTATATAATTTTGTAGCAATATTTGTTTTATTCCATAAATTAAAAGTTAAATAAATGAAAAATATTTGAAAAGAAAGAAAGAAAAAATAAATAAAATCCCACTAAGTCCAGTGTAGACAATGCCCCATGGCCAACTTTCTCAAAAGAGGCAGAGGCACATTCGAGATGGCAGTCACGATTCCAGTCAAAGCTGGGTCCCTCCAAATGCTACCAGAGGGATCCTCCAGTGGTCATGGGGAGCCAAAGTGCCCAGTCAGGGTATGACAGTGCCTCTTGTGTCATTAGTTTGTCCCTTCTGACCTCAGAAGATAATTTCTGAGGACAATCAATTTCTGAAAATACTTTGATTATTTGGACCTTATTCCAAACTCCTTATCCCATCATTCTTCTGGTTCATTATAGAATGGAAGAGACAGTCTCTCAGAAAGACCCTGACTCAATGGGCAAAAAATACTAGAATTGAGAAGATCTGAGTCTGAATCCCAGCTCTGGTACTTGCTGCCTCAGTTTCCTCCTCTGTAAAAAGGGAAGCATCAAATTTATGAAGTTGTTGTGAGGATTAAGTGAGGTGATGTATACAAAATGCTTTGCAAGAACTTAAGATACTTTATCAATGTCTGTAATTGTTAATGTTGGGTGTAAAGGCTTGCACAAACATAGTCCAGTTCATCCTTGGAGCTCCACTGAAACCCTAAGGAGGCTTAATCAGCATTCATTAAGTATCTACTGTGTGTCCCCTAGCTACAAAGCCAGAAAAGCCGACCCTGACCCCCAAGAGTCTGTTCTCCATTGGGGGTTCATTAAGCAGGAAGAGTGGTGACTTCATCACTTGAAGGGTCTGAGGGCTGACCAATAAGAGAATCCTTTCCTTCCTTTCAGACCAGTCAAAGGACCCAACTCAGAGCCCTCTCACCTTCTCAGTAATAGAGAATGTGTCAGGAAGCTGTCCATGTGCAAAATGTTTGTGACATAATTGGGTTAGTATTTTAACATTTTAATGCAGACCCCAATGTCACAAACCCTCAGAGATTTTTAATCTGACCCACTCATTTTACAGATGAAGAAACTGTCCCAAAGAAGTGAAGGGGCATATAGATAGAAATTGATAGGGTTGGGATCCGAAGCAGGGTCCTCTTGCTCAGTATCCATTGCTCTTTCCTGCACAGCTCTGACTACAAGTTAAGGATGCTAAAATGTAGGGAGGGGATGAGGAGGGAAGAGGGTATGTCCCAGCCATGGACAGTGAGGAATGGACACTGCAAAGATAGGGCAGATGGAGTGGCCAGGACCAGGAAGGGGGGGGGGGCTGGCCAGTCTGACTGGAATGGCAGCATGTACTAAGGGGAGGGGGCACACAATGAGGGCAAAAAGGCAGAGTTCTCTCTCATTTCTCCTTGCCCAACCAAGGCAGCAAATCGGGTCAGAGCTCAGAGCCCGGCTTGCCTGTCGGGACTTCTCCTTGTCTGTTGGGACTTCTCCTTGTCTGTTAGTTGGGGCTGCCCATTCAGCTCGGTTTATTTAACAGTAACCTGACGTGACCCCACAGCAGCTGACACTGTTTCCCCCTCCTGCCTGCTCCTCTCCCCCACCCCCCAACCACTCTGATGTACCTTAGAAGGCTACAGGACTGTCAGTCTAGTAACAATGGGAAACCTTCTGGGAGATACGAGGACCCTGACAAACCAAAGACACTGAGCAGGCCCCAGAGCCTGGGGACATGGAGGGAGAATTTGGATTTTAAGAGGCAGGAAAAATAGAAAGTGATTGGTGAGGGGGTGGGGAAGGAGGAAGGAAGAGAAACAGAGAGAAAGAAGAGAGAGGAGGAGGAGGAGAGGAGAGAGGAAAGGAGGAGAGGAGAAAGAAAAAGAGAAAGGTTAAGAGAGAGGGAAGAAAGAGAAGAAGAGGGAGAGAAAGGAGAAATGGAGGAAAGGAGAGTGGGAAGAGAGAAAACAGGAGAAGAAAAACAGAGGATAGGAGAGAGGACTAGAAAGGGGCAAGGAGGGAGAAAGGAGGAGAGAAGACAGTGATGAAAGATCACTGAGAAGAGGTGCTCAGTGCATTGGAGAAAGAGCTGGATCTGGCATACTAGGAGCCTGGGTTCAAATTCTGACAATGATACTAACTGGATAACCTTGGATAAGCTGCTTAATCTCTATCTCAATTTCCTTATATATGACAACAGGGGATAAGAGAAAGTGACCTCCAAAGTCATTCCCTGCTCCAAATCTCTGCTGGTAATTTTCCAGGACAGCAGTCGATCTGGGAAGCTTCTGAGGAGGAAAGGCACTCCCTTAAAGCAGATCGCCATGAGCTGCTTGGGGCCCTTACATGAAGTAATGACCAGAGCAAACTTTCAGCTTTGCTGAACTCTGCAAAAATTCTCATTTGATCTTCACAACAACCCAGTGAAAGAGGGGTTATTTAGTATTCCCATTTTCTGGATAAGGAAACTGAAGCTGGGAGAGAGTAAATGGCTTCATCAGTCACAGTTAGGAAGTGTCTGAGACAAAATTTTAATTTGAATCTCTCCGCCCCCATTCTATCCATCGCGCATCTTTTTTTCCCTGTTGTTCAGTTGGCTTCCACTCTCTGTGACCCCACTGGGGGCTTTCTTGGGAGAGAGACTGGTGGGGTTTGCCACTCCCCATTCCAGTTCATTTTACAGCTGAGGAAATTGAGGCAGACTACTCACCCAGATTAAGAGACTTGTCCACAGTGACACAGGCAGCTTGTGTCAAAGGAGGACTTTAAACACATTCTAAGAGGAAATAGGATGTTGTTGGATAGAAACAGAAGAGGGAGCCCCTAAACTCAATGGTAGAAGAACTCTTATCACCTACTATGTAACATCCCCTTTATGGCCCCTCTGCCCTTCCCCACCCCCATCTGCTCCTTTCTCTCCACTGAAATGGAGCCCAGATTGGCCAGGCTCATGTGGTCTCTGACTCTCCAGAAAGTACATCAGTGACCCAGGGCAGCAGGAGATTAACTGACGAGCTCCTGCCCTCCCCCGCTCCCACCTGCACCCCTAATCCTGAAGCTGGGAGGAATCTCCAGGGCTCCGTGGGTGGATGGGTGGCTGTTGTGATCAAAAACACCCAGAAGCCTTCCTAGACTCCCAGAAGACCCTGTGTCGGGGCAGCATCTCCCTCCATTCCGATCCGGGCTTTGGACTTGACAAGCTCCCCTTGTGAGCCCGAGGCTCTGGCTTCCAGACTTCACCCGTGACTTCCAGTGGGTCACAATTGGAACAGTTGCATCCGTGTAGATGAGACAATGTCGGGCCGGCTCATCCTCTCCGGGCGGCATGTCCAGCTTCGTAAATATGTGATCCCACCATCGCTGGGCCAGATTTCCAGCTGAGTCAGAGAACCCTCGGTGCTGATTATCTTCCTGTGAGCACCAGGCCTTTGGCTAATGACAGGGGAGCACAGACATAGGAGGAGGAGCCTTTGGGAACGATTTGGAGAGAAACGGACATAAGCTCTAAAAGTCTAGGATTTCCTAGTTGCAAAGGCCCAAAGTTCCTTAACGACATCCCATCCACTATGGGAGCACTTTCTATGACATCCCTGACAGAGGTGCTCATTGAGCCTCTACTTGAATACTCCCAGCAACAGCGGGCTCACTCTTTTACAAGGCAGACGCTTCTTTATAGAAATTGCTTTCCAACAGCTTTCTGAGTGTGTCTCCTTGGAGCTTCAGCTCTGGGCAGCCCAATGAGACAATGTGATCCTCCTCTGGCAGGTCAGGAAGACAGAGCTTTAGATATTTCCCAGAACCATAAAATGTAGACTGTGAGAGGGATTTGAGAGCATAGAGTTTAGCCCCTTCCTTTAATATATGAAGGACTGGTGGGGGGTGGGCAGCTAGGTGGTACAGGGGTGAGCACCAGTCCTGAAATTGGAAGGATCTGAGTTCAAATTTGACCACAGACACTTAATACTTCCTAGCTGTGTGATCTTGGGCAAGTCATTTAACCCCAATTTTCTCAGCATATATATATATATGTATATATGTATATATGTAAAATATAAATATATATAATATAAAATACTATATATAAAAATATAAATATATATGTATATATATAATATAAAATACTATATATAAAAATATAAATATATATGTATATATATAAAATATAAATATATATAATATAAAATACTATATATAAAAATATAAATATATATGTATATATAAAATATAAATATATATAATATAAAATACTATATATATAAAATTTTATATATATATATATATATATATATATATAGAGAGAGAGAGAGAGAGAGAGAGAGAGAGAGAGAGAGAGAGAAAGTAAAAGGACTTGGCCACAGTCATCCCACTAAGTGGAAGAGACACAGATCTTGAACTCAAGGCTACTGCCTTGAAACCCTGCTCTTTCCTGTCTCCTGCAAGCTTAAAACGTTTCTCAATGTCTCCCCCCCACCCCACCCCAGCTGTTTCTTTGAGCGATCTGGCATGACTTGCCAACATGCTGTGATAGCGTAATTTTTGCTCACTTCTGACACCCGCTGATGAACCATCCAGCGCCCACAACAGCCCGGATTCCCACCCGCTCGCTCCCCCAGAAAAGGCCGGCTCCGGCGGCAGGCTCGTTTCCACATCGCTCTCTGCAAGCTGGGCTTTTGGGAAACCCGCAGATACTTGAACCTCGGTGCTGAGAGAACATCTGGTTTCCATTTTCACCTGACATATTGCATCTTAAGGCATCATGCTGGGTGTGCAGCAGCTGAAACATTTGGGGAAAAAAATGTAGCGTTTCCAGAGCCTTCCAAACACATGGCGGAGAGAGGCGGCTCGGAAAGCAGTTTGGTATTTATGGGGGGGGGGGAGGATTGTTTTCATTAAATCGGGGCTGTGGGGAAGGATAATGAGTTGATTCAGACACTTGCAAACACTGAGCTAGTTTGTCCACCATTTATGTGGGCTGCCATCTTTTTTTGCTAAGGGAATAAACCTCGTTCCAAGAAAAGAGCCTCGGTTTAGCCCCTTGGAGAAAGCTCCTCTGGGTATTTTGGCAAGCGCCTTTTTGTATCCAGCCAGATGTCGACGAGGGGCAGTTGAATTTCGGAGAATACTCGGCTCTCAATCTCATCCCTGGGAAGGCCTGCCGCCCACCCCGTCAGGCCTGTAGCTACGCAAGAATTCTCAGTGTAACATCGCTGACAAATCATTGTGCAGCTGCTGCTTAGAGATCTCTGGGGGGAAGGGAGGGAGCCGCCACCTCCCGGGGCAGACCACTGACCCTTGGCAGAGCTCCCAGGGTGGGAAGTTGGGAGCATCTCTCTGCTCCCCAAGCGCACCCATGCCCGGCCTCCGAGGCTCCGGCCTCTTCCTGGAATCTGGACTTCTGCCCCTGGTACCCCAAGTCCTGGCTGGTGTCACGCCGAGCCCCCACACTGCTTCCTCGTCATCCCCCATGTTGAGCATTACCCATCATCTCCAACACACTCGCGTACACTCACTCACACACACACACACACTCATGCTCACAATCACACACACATGCTCTCTCTCACACACACACACACACACTCTCTCACACACACACAGAAATACACGCAGCCCTTTCCAATTCTAGCCCTGAGAAGAATAATCAAATCAAAATGACCATTCCTGGAAAGAATAGAATTGTCTTGTGCCTATTTTCTAATCCCTCTGAGTTTAACATCCAAAATCCTTCTCCCTGGCCCCCATTCCTCCTGTCCTTGTCTTCCCTCTTGGAACAGAAACTCCTGGCGGGCAGGGACCAGATTGCTTCTATTTGTGTTCCCAGTACTTAGCACGATGCTAAATTAAAAATCAATCCACTGTATGAAATTTAAATCTACTTTCTTGAAACTTCTGCCATTTTTCTATTGAGTGACTAGTTAGAGCAGAGGGCCTGTGAAGGCTATTCCAGGTCTTCCTGTGAACTTGGGATCCTAATTATTGCCAGAAGCCAAGGAGAACTTGCTCCTTCCCACTTTGCTGCTAGTCCTTCAAGAACCCTAAGGCAGCCAGGAGACTCCCCCTAAACTTTCTCTCCTCTATTCCGTGAATCTTGGCCTTCAACCCCACCAGCAGCCACAGCAAATCGCTGAGTTGTTCAGTTGTGTCTGCCTCTTCGTTGCCCCTTTTGGGCTTTTCTTGACAAAGGTGCTGGTGTGGTTGGCGTCTCCTTCTCCAGCTGATTTTACAGATGAGGAAACTGAGGTAGGCGGGCTTAAGTGATAGGATCAGTACCTAATAAGTATCAGAGGCTGGATTTGACTTTCCGGTCTAGCTTTCTTTCCAGTGTGTCACCTAACTGACAGTGATCATAATAATAGCTTTTATGTAGCGTGTCACATTTGGCCACCATTTTAGGGGATTACCCTCTTCTTTACTAAGGATGTGAACCTGGTGTTGAAAAAAGGGACTATGTTTTGGCACCTTCCTTTGCCCAGTTCATTTGAGCCTCCCAACAGCCTTGTGAGGTGGGTGATATTGCCACTTATCCAAGCACATCAAGCAGAATTTGAACTCAGATCTTCCCCCCTTCAAGTCCAGCCTTCTATTCGGTGCCCCACCTATCCCAACTAACCCTTCCAGGAAAGATCTCCTTATAGTTCTTGTTTCAGTTGGTTCTCCCAAGAACCTTGTGAGGTAAACACTATAGACAGTCTGCCTGCATTTTATAGCTGAGACTGAGGGAGACCAAATCATCTTGTTCCTGTGTACTCACTACAATTGTATTTCTAAGCCTAAGCCCCTAATCCAGGGGTCCTCAAACTTTTTAAATAGGGGGCCAGTTCACTGTCCCTCAGACTTTTGGAGGACCGGACTATAGTAAAAACAAAAACTTTGTTTTGTGGGCCTTTAATAAAGAAACTTCATAGGCCTGGGTGAGGGGGATAATTGTCCTCAGCTGCTGCATCTGGCCCGTGGTCTGTAGTTTGAGGACCCCTGCTCCATTTCTAATTTGCCTGGCTATTCAGAACCAGTCGCTCAACCATCCATATGGAGGGGGGGAAGGACTGACCAAATACTCTTCCTAAATGGGTGGCTATGTGACTGTGGGTAGCTCACTTGACCTCTGTCTCAATTTTCTCATCTATAAAATGGGAATAATAATAGACACCCCCCTTTGACTGTGATAGAGGATCAAATGAAATAATAATTGTAGTTCTTTTCAACCCATAAAGCTCTATGTAAGTATCAGCTATTATTAGTGTTAGTATGGTTGTTATCATTTTAAAGCACCTACACGTGGGTTCAGAGCGCTGGGATAAAATGTAGAGACAGTTAAGGTAAGGGTCCCTCTCTTTGTAGAACTAGCAACCTAGGCGATACTCTGGCCAGTTGTGTCCCCTTGCCCAGAGGCCACTTCTTCCCCTCAGCCACTTTCCACTGCAAGCCCCTCCAGATCTCCCCTTGATCACCTTTGTATACCTTCACACCCCCACTCCTCCTCCAAACTCTAATCTCCCTGAGAACTAGCTGCCTGAGCACTTTTATCTGGAGCACGTATCACAGGGCTTGGCACTAAGTGAGTGCTCAATCAATGTTTGCAATCGGTTGAGTACTCTTCTCTCTCTTAAAGATCACTTGCATACTTGCTGGTTTACATATGAAATCCTTCCAGTAAGATATAATGGAAACTCTTAAAGTTTATATTTATATTAAGTTATATAATATAAATATTTTATAAAATAAAATATTTTTATTATATAGTTTATTTAGTTTCTATATTTTATGTAATTTCTATAATTTTATAAAATATGTGTATTTTTATACATTTATTTATAAAATAAAATATATACATATATATATATACACCCATTTTATATATATATATGTATATATGTATATATACACATACATACATACATCCACACACATATATAAAACAAATTCCTGGAGGACTGGGACAAGTGTTTGGTTTTCCACCTCCTTTCTTTGCATGTGGTTGACATGTTAATGCATGCTTGTCAGATTGGAGCAGAACTTATTTTCCTGAGTCTAAGAGAAATCAAATGACTTCACAGAGATGAAGTTGAAGGTTGAGTCATGAAGGGGGAGATGAGAATCCCAGTGACACACATACTCCATGAGGTAACACAACCTGGAGACTTGAAAATTGTGAAGCATCATGGGTCATAGCTATGTTGAAAATTCTAACCCTCAAGCTGTTCTCACTTAGCCCCACTCACAAAGGTTCATCACTGGTTCCTTTTTCAGGCAGGCTATTCTCAAGCATCTCCTCTTTATTAATCTACTCCCTCTATTAATTTATTAATCTTCTCCATCAACTAAGAAGGTTCTTCCTCTTCTTTGATCCTTTGGAAGCCACTTGAAAGTTCTTCCCACTTGGGTTTCAAGAAGAAGCCAGTTCTTTTGGAGATGATCTCCGAGAGCTTGGCAGAGCTGGGACTGGTAGTATTCTCTTTAAGCTCCCTTCCCACCAGAGAAAGGCCATGATGCCCTTCTCAAGTGTGGGGCAGCAGAGCAGAAGAGGCAGCAATGAGAGTGTTTTCCCTGCTTTCAATCATCTACCAAGGAGCTATACTTCCTCCCACCCCCAATTTTTCCATTTCCTGCTCCTCCAGTCTTCGCACATTGGGCAACAGACATTCAAAATTTCCTGGAGTTGACTGATGACAGGACATGGATGTCTGAAGCCTGATTTTGGCTGGAGAGCCCCAGAATGAGCCCCAGAGTGAAGGAAGTTGTGGGTACCCGAAGTTTAGGGAGCTCAGTTCCTTCTTCTCCCTGGAATATAGTGACTTAGTGATAAGGGGTCACTGCTACCACTTCATCCTTCCCTATCAGAAGCGTCAGGCTTCTTTGTCCACCATCTTTGCCCTCCTTCTAAGGAGCCATAAGACTTTCAATAAAATCTTATGTTTGAACACAGAATTTACGTCAAAAGGATCTTTGAGTTTGTAGGCAGCAAATGGCAAGCCTTTCAGATTTTCTGCTGAGATTTTTCAAAGGATCCCAAGAAACGGTCTACACTGGGTATGGTGTGAGAAGAGACTATAGTGTTCTGGAGGAAATTCTATTTTATAAATTTTAATAAAGCACAGGTCTAACTGTAATTCTCTTCTGCTCAACATTCATCTGTGGTTCCCTACTGCTTCCAGGAAAAAAGTGCCAAACTCCTTAATGCCCCTTATTAGCTCCAATCTACATTTTCATTCTCAAGTTATGTTCCTTGCTTTTAATCATCTTGTGTTCTTGGCCATCTGGACCACTAGCTGTTGCCACACTTTTGCCTCTTTTCTCTGTAGAATCACCTTGGTCTAGTCCCTGAAAGATAGGTTTTCACTTCTCCCCCATTGGCTGTATTTAGTAAAAAAGAAAAAAATAGAAAAAAATCACACAGATTCCCCCTCAGAGGACCGCTTTCCAGCCATTGACTGATTCAGGCTGGCCAACCTTCAGCAACAGCCCATTCTGCACCTTGGGTAGACCCATTATTTCACCGATGCTATAGACATAAGGACAGGAAAAGTTATAAGTCCTGTGAGTTCACTTTCAGGCATGAAAATTCCCTTTACCAATGCAGGTTGGCTACTTAAAGCCTTATAGAGCTGCCCGGGTCACTGAAGGTTCTGTGGCTTGTCAACTATCACTGAAGTAGTATATGTTAGCGCTGGCATTGGATCCCAGGCCCCTGAAGCCAGCTCCCTATCCACTATGATTTACGATCCTATCACATCTTCAGCTCCTCGAAGGCAGGGTCAATTTTTGCCTTTCTTTGTATTCTGTGCCTCAGTACAGTGTCTGGCACTCAGTAGGTGCTTAATGAATGTTTCTCAACTCACTGTCCTCTTCCAGTTCCTTCTTCAAGTGTCTTGGCTTTTTTCCATCTTCTTTTCCCCTCTCTCCTGCCTCAGGCTCTCTTGGTCCAGGGAGGATTCTGAAGGGGATTCACACAAGGACAGTATGGCAAGGAAGCAGAGTGATGTCTGGAAAGGAACGGAAGCCTCCTGAGCATTTGGGATTTGCCCCAGAGTTTACACTCAGGACCACATGTTGGTCTTACTCTACTTTACTTGTTAGTATTCCCATTTTACGGATGGGGAAACTGAATTTCAGTGGCTTAACCATTATCTCACGGCCTCACTCAGGATTCAAACTTTTGCCTTTACTGATCAAGTCATAAAATTTGAATGTTAACATTGGAAGGAGCCATAGATAATCTTCAACCCCTTCTTTAGACTGATGAGGAAATTAAGATGCCAGGAAAGTTTCCTCCTTCTATTCCTCTAATAAGGTCCTTTCTAGCTCTGAAGGGATGATCCTGTGACCTTCAAATGATCTCTAACTCTTGCTGTGTACTTGGCACTTACAACTGCACCTGGGGTAGTTTCCACATTGTGAACCCGAGGAATAAGGTGCTGTCTACACGGCGACAATTGGGTTGCTGTCTGCATTTTCCCAATGTAGCTGAGACTACCTGATCCCTGAAGTCTCTTCCAGATCAGGTTCTGAGATTTGGTGTTCTCCAACAAAGTTACAGCTCGCCCACAACTATGATGGCTACAGCATCTCTCTCTCTAGAGTTTTTCCAAAACGTTTGTTTAGTGTCTAAGTGAAGCTAGATGTGGGCATTTGTTCGCTGGCCTTAAACCCTCGGGCAGCTCAATCAGCATTACTCGGGTTCTCCACAGCACTGGGAGTAGATGCCATGGGATCTTCATGAATTATCTTTCCCCCAATGGGGGGTTCCATTTTTCTTAGCTGCTGTCAGAGAATCAGAGAATTTAAAAGATAAAAGAGAGACTTTGGCAGCAGTTTTGTCCCAACCCTACATAAAGAAGTCCTATCCCACCATGTACTAATTAATTAGAATCTCTACAAGGAGTATGAATCTGGCGAAGCCCCAGGTGGTGCATGCCCCCTTTAGACAGCTTGAATTGTTAGGAAGGGCTTCCTGAGTCCATCACCCTCCTTCTTAGTCCCAGAAAAGACAGTCTCACTTTTGAGAGTATCTAGCATGATGTCTGACATGCAGTGGACGCTTAATTAATGCTTTTCCATTGATTGCTGATCAGACTGAAATTTGCATTGGGGAGATCACAGGGAAGGTCTGTGTGCCGTGTAGGTCTCCCATCTCCCAAACACCCCAGAACCTGCCCCTTTCTTTAGTTGTTTATTTTCCTTCTAGGCCGGTCCTCGCAACTTGGCCCCGACCATGGCCCTGTTCTCTGGTATTAAGCTAACCAGACTCAACCCTGCAGATGCTTTGCCCTGGGAAGGCCGTTCTGCTCAGAAGGGAAAGGGGCCTCCCCTGGAGACATTTCCCAGTCTTCCTCCCAATGGAGCTGCCTTTTTCTTCTTTCTGTTCCATCTCAGATTGAAAACCTGCATGAGAGGAGGTGAAAGGGCATTGAACTGGGCCCGCTTTGATCCGAGCTGCCAAACTCGCAGCCAAACAAACCCCCTTCGGATCGCAGAAATGCATGTGTCTGCTTTGCTTGACATTATGGGAGATAAGACGCGTGGAGGTCTAAATTCCTTCCATGTGCTGTGAAAACCTTTGTTTGGGACCCTTAATGGATTCGAATTCACACCCCCCTGTTCTGTTGGCCAGCTCTGGGAAGGTGGGCCCCCATTTGGACTTGATCTTCCCCACCAGTCCTTATGGCCTCACAAAATACTTACTGTTTATGGGGGAATGTTGAGCAGACTTTTAAGATGTGAGATTTTCTTTTTATTTCTTATGGAATTCATTCCCTCCATCCTCAGTTTCACCAAATGCTTTTTTTTTTCCTGAAAGCCTCATTTAGGTCCAGCTGATGTTGAAACATAACGCTGTTTTGGTTCAGCTGCAAAATTAATGGGTTCTGGATAAATATGAAAAGGGGGCCCCAGCTGGAAACAAGCATAACCTTATCTTAGGGCTGAAAATGGATCCTGGGCATTAAAAGACCAAACACTTGGCCCCACTTTACAGCTCCACCAAAATGTTAAAGTAATTTTTATAGCAACTTAGTGAGCAGGCGGAGAAGTGGAAGAGAAATTCAAGGCAGCTCAATCCAATAAGCGTCTATTAAATGTCTACTGGGTCCTGGGTCTTGGGAAGAGGGGAGCATGCAGGGAAAATAGCCCTGCCTTCAAGGAGCAGATTCTGCTGGAAAACAGAGAGCCTTGATGGGCAGGTGGGTAGGGGTAAGGGGGGAGGTCTAGACCCAGATCTGCCTTCTCCAGCTGAGTGAGCTGGATAAATCACCTTATCGTTGAGAACCTCAATTTCCCCATCTGTAAGAATGAAGTTGGTCTTGTCCCTTCCAGTTCTAAAAACTAGATAATTCTGTGCTTAGAGGACTTGCCCTGTGATTGTATTTATCTTGGGTTCTTCTAGATGAAGAAACTCCTTCTCTCAAAGCACCTGGCACTTTACCTTTGGTGTTATCTGACTCTTCAGGACCCCATTAGGGGTTTTCTTGGCAGAGATGCTGGAAGAGTTTGCCATTTCCATCTCCTGCTCATTTGACAGATCGGGAAAATGTGGATGAAGTGACTTGCCCAAGATCTTCCAGTCAGCATGGGTCAGAGACAGGGCTTGAACCCACTTTTTTTCTGGTTCTAAAGATATTCTCTACCCACTATCCCACTCTGCCTTGTATTAGCTTATTATTATTTCAGATATTGCTGAACTTGATACTTTATAAATGGAAGCATTTTGTATGGTTAGCTAAGTTTACATGACATCTCCAAATTATCATGATGACTTCTTTTGGGTTTTTTTTTCCTTTTCTGCTCCTGCCAAATTTCTGGTCACTGTAGGTGAAATGTTTAATCTGAGATTCAGATCATAGGCTCATAGCATGAGGGCTGGAAGGGACTTGAGACTCCACCAAATGCAGTGACCTTTTTTCCATCCTTATTTTCCTTGACTTCTCTACAGCCTTGGATATAACTGATCACCATCTTCTCTTTCATCCTCTCTTTCTCTGAGCTTTCAGGATCTACCTCTTTCTCCTCTTTCTTCTCCTTTCTTTCCCTTTCCTTCTCTTCCTCCTCTTTTTCCTCCTCCTTCCTCTTCCCCCCCCCCCCACTCTTTGTCTTTTTCCCTCCCTCCCTTTCCATCTCTGTCTCTCCTGGTTCTCCTCCCTCCTCTCTGACTGCTGCTTTTCCTATCCTTTGCCGAATCCTCCTCCAGATCACATCCTCTAACTGTAGGTGGCCCTCAGGTTTCTATCCTGGGCCTTTTTCTCTTCTCTCCCTTTTCACTTGCTGATTTCATCAGCTTCCAGGGATTCGACGGCCATCTCCATGCTGATAAGTCTCAAATCTTTCCTGCCCCAATCCCTCTGCTCACCTCAAATCTCCCATCTCCAGTTGCCTTTCAGACATCTTGAACTGGAATGGATAAATACCAAAAACTCAGTATTGCCAAAACAGAATCGATTACATTTCCCCCTAAACCCCCTCCTCCCCATTCCCTATTAAATAAAGAGCACTCCCACCTTCCCACTCTCTCAGGCTCCCAACCTAGACCTCATCCCTCATTCTCTCTCATTATACCCCCCCCCAATATTCAATATGGCTGTGGCCTATTTTACCTTTGCAATAGCTGTGGAAAATGCCCCCTTCTCGCCTGTGCTCCTGCTCCCACCATGGTGTAAACTCTCACCACTTCACACCTGGATTATTGCAGGAGCAGCTGGTGGGGCTGCCTGCCTCAGTCTCTCCCCTCTCCAGTCCATCCTCTATTCAGCCAGCAAAGTTATTTCCTAAAACACAAATCTAATCGTGTTCCCTCTGCTCTAGCCTCAGTGGTTCCCTGTTGCCTATAGGAACAAACGCAAAACCCACTGTTTGTCTTTCAAAGGCCATGTAACCCAGTCCTTCTTACCCTTTCTGTCCTCTTACCTCTTACTTCCTAGCAATCTTCTGCTGCCATGCTGCTACTCCCCTCCTTCCCACCCCCCTCCCCTGCTCCAAACCACGTAACTGTTCAAGAATCACAGTCACCAACTTTCTTAAGACTTTGCTCTTCTCAGCAATACAGTGACCTGAGACAATTTCAAAGACCCCTGCTAAAAAATGCTGAGCACATCTAGAGAAAACACTGGAGCCTGAATGGATCGAAGCACACTATTCTCACTTTTATTTGTTGGTTTTTTTCTTTCTCATTTTCCCCCCTTTTATTCTGATTCTTCTTTCACCACATGACTAATGTGGGAATATGTTTCATTTGATTATACATGTATAGCCTATATCAGACTGATTGCCATCTTGGGGGGAAGGAGAAGGAGGAGGAGAAAAATGGAAATCAAAATCTTAGAAAAGTAAATGTCAAAAGCTAGTAGATGATAATAATAAAAATAAATATATATTTATATAAAAACAAAAATAATAAATAATAAAAATAAAAAATAATAAAAAAAAGAATCACAATACTGCCAAATGTAGTAGAAAGAGTCTATCTGTTCACTCCCCTATGGCTCTACTTGCTACTGAAATATCCCTCCCTAGCCAGCACTCATCTTTATGTGTTATCTCCTCCCATTAAAAAGTCATCTCCTTGAGGTCAGGGGCTTTGATCTTCTATATGTAGCCAGTGAAAGCACTTAGTGTGGTGTTTGGCATGTAAGAAATACTTAATAATTTTTTTCATTCATTAATTTATAGTGCTTTAATTGGGCTACTCTCCAACTTCCACTCACACTTGAGAGTTGGGGTCCTTAGGAGATGTCTATTACTTTTTTAAAAAAATTCAGTCAAACATTGGTCCCCAGCCAAGGAAGGAAATTTTATTACTAGCAGGTGAGATTCAATAAAATACTTAAAACAACTTTTAATAACAAAAAAATTAGTTTCAGTTGCATGTCTGTTTTTTACATATTTAAACAGACATTTAAGTTCATAATTTCAAAAATAGAATCCATTCACAATCATGAACCCAGCTCTTTATCAGTTTATGATCTCAAAGAAAAGACAAAATAGATATAGATCCAATGCGATGTTGTAAGCAGGAAAAAAAGTAGCTAAGGATACACATGTATCAACATAAAATTATACTGTTTTAAAAAGAAAAAAAGGAGCTAAAGATATACATATAGCAACTTATTACTATAATGTGATACTTTAAGAAGGAAAAAAGGAGCTAGGGATACACATGTATCAACATATAACTATAATGTGAGTTTTAAGAAGGGAAGAAGGAGTTGGAGATATACATGTATCTGCATATAATATAATATGATGTTTTAAAAGGGGAAAAAAAGGAGCTAGAGATGTACATGTATCAGCATATAATCATAATGTGATGTTTTAAGAAGGAAAAAAGGAGTTAGAGATGTACCTGTATCGGCATATAATATAATGTGATGTTTTAAGAAGGAAAAAGAGATATACATGTATCTGCATATAATATAATGTGATGTTTTAAGCAGGAAAAAAGGAGCTAGAGATGTACATGTATCAGCAAATAACTATAAGGTGATGTTTTCAGAAGGAAAAAAGGAGCTGGGATATGCATGTATTGGCATATAACTCCCCTGTAATAAAAGTCAAACGTTGGCACTGTGGTGTCTTTGGAATTTACAAAACATTTTTGCATATGTTATCTCAGACCACAAGTGATGGGAAGTTTCCATTTGCCCTGGGGAAGGGAGTTCCTACAGGGATGGAAACGCCTTGGGAGGAGGGTCCTTTTATCCTTTGGACTTGGATTCCCATGCCTGGCATTGTGCCTGGCACATAGGAGGTGCTTGGTATAAGCTTGTTGAATGAATCATGTGACTGCTTGGTTAGACTAGGGCTCCTTAAGTTTTTCCACTCGTGTTCCCTTTTCATATGAGAAATTTTTACACGTTCTCAAGCACACGGTGCTTAAGAGACATATAAAAATCAAGCATTTGCTGATAAGACCTCATCATTTCGCAACCCCCACATCAAGTTACAGGACCCATATGGGGTCGCGACCCTCAGTTTAAGACGCTTTGGATTAGAGCATCACAGAACCCAATAGCTACCTATAAAAACTTCAGTTGGGCATTGGAAAATGCTGTGATTCTTTGGTGTATACGCTTATTCCAGCAGCAAATCATAATTCTTCTTTAAGTGGACTGTCTTTGAGGATTGTCAAGGCCAAATGATCCCCTTGCAACCAACCTCTTCAGGCTTGGGTGTGTCGGGGGGAGGGGGGACCTTCTCAGCCTGTAATGTTTGCCACAGAATGCAAGGTCTCCATTGCTGAGATTTGTGGTTTCAGAGAAGTGGGGGCAGGAGGAGACAGAGCAGTTAGGTGACCTGCCCAGGATGACGTGGCCATTCTGTTTAATAGCCAAGATTTGAATTCATATCCCTTCTAGCTCCCAGATGACTTCTTTAGCTGCTACACCAGGCTGTCTCTTATTAGTAATAACATGTAATAAAATAATTAGATTTTATAATCATAATTAATTTAAATAATAAATAAAAATAATAAAATAAAATAGCAGTAATAAAATAACTTTCTGGGTGGGACAGGGCAGGACTCAAGTGTTTTATTTTAGACCTGGATCTCAGAGCGCTGGAATGATTCCCCACCTCTCAAACCATGATGTAAGTCAGCATTCAGGATTTCAGTGTCACTAGAAAGGGTCCGGGGCAGCAAGGCAGAGCTGTGCAGGAGAAGAACGCTGGTTCCAAAGCGTAAAGAAGCAGAGTGTCTCTTGGGAATTCTTTCCTTTCTCACGATTTGACTTTGAGATGAAAAAATGAGCTTTTTCTTTTATCTGAATAATCCCAGTGTACAATCTGTGGCTCCATTTGCTGAAGCCCTGGGTCACAAATTGGAAGTCTTGGAGCAGATTCTTGCTTGTGACATTCTACCTTAGCTGCGTGACCCTGGACAAACCATTCGGTCTTTCTGATCATTGCCAGTGTCCTAGGAATTGTGGACCGAGGAATAGAGATAGCTTGTGCTCTGAGTGGAGGGGAGGTGTCGCATCCCCATCAGGCAGCAATGGAACTGTGGATGTCTGGGGCAGTGACCGGGTTCCGCTGTCTCTGTCCAGGCCAGCAGACCCCGAGCTTCCGCTCCTCTGGGGCGATTCCGGCGTAATTACTCCAGCATTTCCTGGTTCCTGCCCAAGCTGGGAAGCTGCCTGGGCCCTGAGTAGGCTTTGTTACTTTCTGTCTTGTTGTTTATCTTCAGCATTTGGGGTTAAAATAAGCTGAAGTCTGGGGCTTTTTTCTGATGTTCCTAGAAATATAAATTTTAGGTTGCAAGGGGCCTTAGAGGCCATTTACAGAAGGGAAAATTGAGGCCTTCAGTGATGTGCCGGGGTCACAAGATGAGGAAGCAGCATTTGAACTTGGGTCTTCCCAATTCTAAGTCCAGCCCTTTATTCTACCACATCTAGCTAACGAATAGGAGAATGTGTGTGTGTGTGTGTCTGTGTGCCTGTGCCTGTATATCCCCTCTTTCAAACATCAGATCATTGGATGCTGCTCTATTTTCTAATCAGAAGTGAGCTGGGAAACAGAACACTGAACTTGGGCTCTTCCTTACTGTGTGTGAACAAGGTCAAGTCATTTCACCACTTTGAACCTCCGTGTCCTTATCTGAAAAATGGTCACACTAATAGCTGTTAGATATAGTGTGACTTTCCAGGTCCCATCCTTGGGCGTCATCCCTCCAGAAGCATCATGGGAAGGGCCCTGGCTGGTTCCTTCACTCTTTGGAGCATTTCTAGCCTCAGGCAAAAGTGGTAGAAGGGATTCAAAATGAAGACCACAGGTTCACTGTCTGCTGTGTTTGGGATTTTCATATACTCTCTCCTGCAGAAACGTTACTGTCCAAAAGAAAGAAAAGCTAACTTTGAGCTGGACAGAGTGGTCGATTATTTTTTGGCTATTTGAGTGGCTTTGAACTTGGATGCATCTGCAACTCTCGTTGTTTCCCAAGTGAAGGTCTGACTCTTTCTCCATGCAACCTGCCTCACTGGGATAATATAACTCCAATTCTGACCATCTGATTCACTCCCATGAGTATTTGTTAAGCTCCCACTAAGTGCCTAGCACTGTGTTGAGAAGACGCTCAGAAGTCTAGAGAAAGTTGTCTTAAGGATTTTGGGGGGGGGGGGTTAACACCTAGCAGGAAGTGGTAACAGAGACAGGAAGGAAAGTAGGAGGGAGAGGAGAAACTAATAAGTGATGAAGAGAAGGAAGCACATTTCAGAGTGGGAGGACCACCCATGGAAGGCGCGTGGGAGCCACAAGAAAGCCTGTTTGTCTGGACAGTCACAAAGGGGAGGAGCATAGGATAAACCAAGAAGAGGGGCCTGGAGGCAGCTGAGGGAGGGTCTTTAATGTTAGTCAGCAGAGTCTAAATTGTGCCTGAGAGTCAATAGGGAGCCAGGGGAGCTTCCAGAGAGGAGGAGTAGCAAGGTCAGCATTCTGTTTCTGGCCACTTGTTTGGAAGATAATTGGAGAGTAGAGGGAGCTGATCCATATAAAGTCAATACAAAGCTTACTCTAGGCCAAAGTTAATTTACTGAGTTGAATTCTCTGAGCATGAGACAGTTTATGGACATGAGATCTTAGGGAAGTCCTTTTCATGCTGTGTTGTTATATTCCAGTGGGAAAGGAGTGGCAGATTCCCCCTTCTTTCCCTCGGGAGACCATCTTCCCAACAAGCGCACCGATTTCTCCACAGCCAGTCTAGCCACCAGCTTTCCCCTAAGCCAGGCTGGTTTTGACATCACAGATACAGGCCAGGTTACCGGGCCCGGTCTCGGGCAGTGGGATTGGCCAGAGCTTCCAATTCTTGGATTTTAGGCACACAAATGTAGAGCTGGAAGGAACCGTGGAGTCTAATGCTAATTTTACAGTGAGGGAAACTGAGGCTCGGGGAAAAATTAGTGACTTTTCAAAGCCCAAGGCTACATGGCTGGTACAGGAATAGCTTTCGAGGACCATATAAAGATATTCTTTATAATTTTCCTTCTCACATTGTACATTCTACACTTACCCAGCATGCAAAGTATCCATCCCCAAAGAAAATAGGTTTTGCAGTCAGGAGCAACTTTTCCAGGACTGAGTCCTTACAATGGGCACGTGCATCTGCAGAAGAAAAAAACACTGATATCCCTCCTGCTGCCAGCTGATGATTCCTGTTCGGTCCTTCTGATGCTCCGGCCTGAAACTGCTTTCCCGCACTCAGTTTCATCCGCCACTTTCCCAGGGAGCTGAGGGGCAGGATCCTGGTTTTCTTCATGGGCCCCTGCTGGGGCCGCTCTGCTCTTTGGAAAGGGGCTGCTCTGCCATCTGAAGGGTCTTCCTTCTTGAAGCCCAGCCAGATTTCCTCCTCCGTCGCTCACCTTTCCACATCCACGTGGACAAGCCTGTACTTGTCTCCTTGACAAGAGTCTCCCCCTCTCCCCCGCAGAAGCTGACCCGCAGACTGCTTCAGTATGGAGCTGTTAGAACAATAATTATTGTGATCATCAGCTAGTCTTTATAGAGGGTTTTATGATTTGTAAAACACTTGGGAAACAGACTCTCATTGAGTCCTCATAGCCAACCAGAAAGGGAAGTATTATCATCCTCCCCCTCCCTTTTTACAGATAAGAGAACTGAGGCTTAGAGATAATGTTCGATGCTCCCCCAACGTCAGCCAAGTCGGGATCGGAATTAGGGAGTTGCTGAGGGAGCCTAGACGTTATCTTATTTTTATTTCAAATTCAATAAGTATATTTCAAAGCAATAAACAGGTTTAGGGCCGGCCCCCTGAGAAACCAAGTTAGCCTAAGTGATGTCAAACCAACAAACTTTGCACTTGGGACGTTCTTAGTCCCGGTCCAGCAGCCTCTTCACTACAATACAGGCCTATACCCCGGGGCTCCTGAACCATTGTCGGGGAACATCTACGTAGGATTCCAACCCAATGTTAAGTGGCCCAGGGGAGAGAGTGTCTGGCCTGGGTCAGGGTGATGAGTTCAAATCTGGCTCAGACACTTACCAGCTGGGTGATCCTGGGCAAGTCACTCCACTCTATTTTCCTCATCTGTCAAATGAGCTGGAGAAGGAAATGGCAACTACTCCAGTCTCTGCCAAGAAAACCCCGAATGGGGTCACAGAAAGTCAGATAAGACTGAACTATGATTCCTCCCTCAGCCGGCCCCATGTGACCTGGAAAGCCAGAGGTCAAGTGTGTCTCATGATCTAGGGTGTGACCCTGGGCCCTCATCCAGTGAGGCAGCAACATGGAGAAAGAAGGGCTGTCCTGCTGCTGCAGCAAAATAGAATCTGAAAGTGGGACGAAAAAGCTCCGCGACCTTGTCAGTAGCCAGGGCATGGTCACGTCCAGGGTCAGAGCTGCAAGTTACTCACTCTTTGACACCTACCAGGGTGTTAGAGGTCGTCTAAGCTGACCACCTTATTTGACATGTTAGGAAACAGAGTTAAGGGACTTACTTAAGGTCACGCAGCTTGTTGATCAAAAGAACCAGTGATGAGAGGACCAGTCAAGAGATTCCCAGTCCTGAATCCCAGGTCAGTGATCTCACACACCCCCCAGGACTTTGGGAGGGATTTCCCTTGGGTTGCAGCTTCCCAGTCTTTGGGAGCCCCCAGCAGAAGGGCAGCTAACCCTTTCTATTTTGTTTTTGTTTTGCTGAGGCGATTGGGGTTAAGTGACTTGCCCAGAGTCACACAGCCAGGAAATATTAAGTGTCTGAGGCCGCATTTGAACTCAGGTCCTCCTGACTTCAGGACTAGTGCTCTACCCAGTGTACCATCTAGCTACCCCTCTATTTTTTTTAAAGGTGAAAATATTATGCTTTGATCCACATTCAGTCTTTATAGTTCTCTGTCTGGATGAAGGTGTCTTTTTTTCTTTTCTTTTTTTTGCTGAGGTAATTGGGGTTAAGTGACTTGCCCAGGGTCACACAGCCAGGAACTATTTAGTGTCTGAGGTCAGATTTGAACACAGGTCCTTCTGATTTCAGGACTGGTGCCCTATACACTGCACCACCCAGCTGCCCCCAGCAGGTGTCTCTTTTCATTTAAGTCTGTTGGCATTGCCTTGAATCATCCCATTGTTGAAAAGAGCCATGATGAGCTGATCATCACACAGTCGTCTTGTTGCTGTGGACAAAGTTCGTTTGATTCTGTTCCCTTCCCTCAGCATCAGCTCATGTAAGTTTTCACAGGCTTTTCTGAAATCAGCCTGCTTGTCGTTTCTCACAGAATACTGATATGAAGCTGCCCCGTTCTAGACTCCCGTCTCCTCCCTCCGGGCTTTCTCCTTGGCTGTCCCTTCGTTCCAGAGCTCCTTTCTCCTCATTTCCCAGCTGCCCTTTTTTCCTTTAAGCCTCAGCTATATGTATGCATATGTACAAACACACATACATACATATACTATATCACACGTGTTGAATACGTTTTCATGTATGTATTATATATGTGTGTATAAAAACAAAGAACTTGTACGAGTTGCTTGTTGTCTCTTCTGCTGTACTGTGAGCTGGGGAACTGTTTTTCCCCCTTTCTTTTTACCTACAGCTCCTAGAACACATAGAAGGTTCATCATTAATGTTTAGCTTGGATATCATTGAAGGATACTGACCACCCTGTGAGATGCTCCCCCCACATCGGCCAAGTTGGGATCAGAATTACGGAGTTCCTGAGGGAGCTTAGACATTATCTTATTTTTATTTTAAATTCAATAAGCACTTCAAAGCAAAAAATAGGTTTAGGGCTGCCCCCTGAGAAAGCCAAGTTAGCATAAGTGATTTCAAAAAGTTCCCTTGTATTCTTCCATCAAACAAACAACCTCAGTTTCCCCTCCTGTAAAATGCAGGGTATGAGTAGAGAATTTGGAGATGTCTAAAATAATGCCCAACTTGAAATCTACAATGCTTTCACCTCACAATCTCCCACCACTGCCAGTAGGATATAAACTTCCCAAGAGCAGGAATTGATTCACTTTTGTCCTAGAAACTCCTTTTTTTAGGGGGATGGGAAGGGGAGATTTAGAGCTAGATGGGATTGAGAAGTCAAGGGGTCTGACTTTCTGATTTTACAGTTGAGGAAACTGCATCTTGTCCCTCATTGTAAGACTAGTTCTAAATGGTTTAGTGCTATTCACTTAGGTTGAGTTGGTCCTCTATTTCCCAAGATTCCATGATCATGGGACGAGGAGAGCATAGAGTTAAAGCTGGAGAACCCTCAAGTCCTCCCATGCATTTTAGAGAAGGGAAAACTGAGGGGGTTTGTTTGTTTGGAGGGAGAGGACAAGAGAACTTTCTGAAATCCCATAATGCCAACTTGGCTTCCTCAAGTGGCCAACCCCGAGCCAATTTGTTGTTTTCAAGCTTACTTACTGAATTTGAAAAAAAAAAAATTAATCTAAAAGAACCCTTGTTTTCATGCAGGGGGTCTTAACCTGGGCGTCTGTGAACCTGGGATGGGCAACAGCCTACCTCCATCAGGATCTCCCTCTACTTCTCTGCTAATACCTCCCCCCTCAGCTTTCACTCCTACCAGGGAGTATGGAAATAAGTTGATGAACCACATCTTCTTATGAACAAAAGAGGCTGCCATGTTTGCTGTTATGTGTATTCACGTGTGCATTTTGTGACGTGAGTCAGTCCAGCAAAAGATCCATGGCAGCTGATTTTCCCTCACGTCAGTCAATCAGCTAGTCAACAAGTGCCTGTTAAGCACCTACTATGTGCCAGGCACTGAGAGTAGCCTGGCCCCATGAAAAGCAGTCCTGTGCGGAGACCCCAAATTGGAACCTTTGTCAGTGTGTTTTTAGGAATATTTGTGTGAAGTCCAACACCAATTTCTTTCTTTCGCTCCCCCCACCCCACCTTTTTTTGGCTGTAAAAAAAAAAATCTGAAAACAATAAGTCTTGTTCATTGACATAAACCGGCTGTCGGTTCCTTGTGGGACCTGGGCTGATAAAAACCAGGGAAAAACTATTTTATTTGCAATGTAAAGAATTTTAGCCTGTGGAGATTTTGAGTTTGAGTGCTGTAAAGGTAGGGAGAGCAGCCCAGCTAGCTGGTAAAGTCTGCGCCCCCCTCCCGTGCTCTTTCCCCATTCCCCAGAGACATAATTAAAACTCCAGAAAGTGAGAAGCTGTTGCTAATAGGAACATAACCATTCACCATAACAGAATCATTCACTGGCTTTTATTTCACTCCCCCCCCTTTTTTAAAACATGTCGAGCTGACCTTTATTTTGCAGTTCTTGGTACAAAGGGCTTTTCTGAGGGTAGACACTTTATTATGACTACCAGGTAACTGGGAAACAAATGCCTTGGTCAGCAACAGGGCAGTAAGGACCTGGCCCCAACATGGGTACTTGGGATGAATGATTCGCTTGATGTCGATGGCCCAGTCTGTCTCTTGTGTCCCTACTGTGAGGAGGAGTTTTTCCACTTCCCTGATCACATGAGATAACGAATACACATTGGAAAATCATAAAACTCTCTACAATGGGGACTCAGCGTAGTAGTGACAATATCAGTGTTATAAGTTGATAGAGAGTTAGCCTACAGGCTAAAAGACTTGGATTCATCCTCTATGTCTGAGACCTTAGATTGGTTAGTCACTCAACTTCTCACTGCCATGTTATGACCCGTGCCAATCTGCTTTGTTAGAGGGCATTTCCTCTCTATACCTATCCAATTTCAGGTCCACAGCCCCTTTTCAGCCCCACCAAAGCACTTCCTTTTAGGGCAGAGATTTAGTTCTTTTATATCTCAATCACATTGTACATAGTAAACACTTAATTAATGCCTGTTTTTGAATTAGTAAGATTTAGGGAGGGGGGACTAGAGAAGTAGAATATTTCAGATAGTGTCAAACTCACTCAGTTTGTTGAGTTTGTCTTAATCACAATCATAAGAGAATAATCATTGTGGGAAGGAATGATTGTGAGTTTGTTATAAACTTATTGTATTTCAAGCCCTGTGCTAAGTATTAGGAATAATAACAACACTAATTAAAAATAATATTTATAGAGTTCCTTCACTTTTGAAAAGCGCTGTATTGATATGATCTCATTTTATTTTTGCAACAACCTTGGAAGGTAGGTGCCATTATTATCGCCATTTTATAGATAAAATTGAGGCAGACAGGTGATAATGACTTGCCCAGAACCACAGAGTGTCTGAGGAGGGATTTGAACTCAGGTTTGCCTGATTCCAATTCAACACTCAGTCATTCGCTGAGCTACTTTTCTTCCTTACAGATACAAATATAAAATCAAAGGTTCTTTGTGGCCTCAAAGAGTTTATATTCTAATATAGGGAGACAATATGTACAAGGGAATGGAGGCCAGGAAAGCATAGTTTGGTTTGGAATTGTACTGAAATAAGAGTGAGTGGGGCCATAGGAGAATAGGTTGATACTCCCTATCCAGGAACAATGTCAGAATAGATTTAATTGCGGTTTACTGGTGTAAAAAGCAGAAGTAATCAATAAAATTAATTTAAGAAAAAGTGTTCAGAATTCATACAACTAGCTCTCCTCTAATTTCTTGCACACCACATGCAGAGATCCTTGATCATGCAAATAAGGACATTCATAATTATGAGCAAATGTAATGACTAGCATTTTGTTGAGGAAGATGAATGATATTGGGGAAAACTTCTTTGCCTGAAACTTGACACCAAATGATATGCAAATTTTCTTTGTGATTCAAAAAGAAAAAATTATGGAAAAGTTAAAACATATAAGTTTTAACCCATTACTTTTTATATTTGTGCACATCTTTCAGCTAGTGGGATTGGTAGAGCCCCTTTTCCCCCAGTTTTCTTCAAAGCACATTTCAGGTGCCTTTCTTGACCCCCATTTTTTTTTCTGGGTGCTATTTAAAGCTATTTTCCCCTTGAAATTATTTTATATTTACTTATCTCTGTATACCTTGAATACTCTCAATAAAATATAGACTCCTTGAGATCAGGGACCATTTTTATCTTGATACCCCCTGGAGCTAGTAGAGAATCTTATGTTTAACAGACATTTAAAAACATTGGTAGGATTGAATCAATTCTAGAA
Source organism: Sarcophilus harrisii (assembly GCF_902635505.1). Taxonomy (NCBI): domain Eukaryota; kingdom Metazoa; phylum Chordata; class Mammalia; order Dasyuromorphia; family Dasyuridae; genus Sarcophilus; species Sarcophilus harrisii. The sequence goes on along the minus strand of NC_045430.1, from coordinate 271,097,724 downwards.
TCAGAAGCTTTTTCACAATAGCAGAGAAATCAACTTGTTAGGTGAACCCAGCCAGCTATAGAGGATGGAAATGGGAAACAGAAACAAGGGTTCAAAGTGAAATTACTTCATCTCCTTGATGAATATTGTTAGATCACAGAATTTGTGCCTGTTGGGACTCTAGTGCCATCTAATCCAATCTCTTCATTTTACAGATGAGGAAACTGAGATATAGGAATGGGAGTACCCAAGGTCACATGGGAAATAAGTGACAGGCATGGGATTTGATCACAGGTTCTCTAACTCCAGAGCCACTGTATTGTCCTGTATCACCTTATCTCCTAACAAGTTAAAGCTAATTTTTATTTAATTGATTTAAAAATTAATAATATGTTGATGTCAGAGGGATTTGAGTCATTATCATAATTAATGTTTATATAGACAAACAAGGGTAAACTGACTTGCCCAAGATCACACAGCTAGTAAGTATGTAGGGTGAATTTGGCTTTCCGTCTTCTAAGATTAAGGAGGCCAAGAATAGTCATTAAATTGAGGCTTCTCTGAGAAATCCATATGTTCTTGAGATATCAGTATTCCTTTCTCCAGTGATCTTTCTCTTCGCTATAAATGATGGCAAACATTTAGCCACCTGAATTCTATGAGCTTGCTTGCTTGCTTGCCGTCTTAAGTTTTCAGGAGCAGAGCTTAGAAAAATGGACACACATACACACAAACACACACACCAATCGAGAGAGAGAGAGAGAGAAAGAGAAAGAAAGAAAGAAAAAAAGAGAGAAATGGACAGAAAGTCTTTCAGGTTTCTGTGGCAAGCCATTCAATAGAATGGGTATATAGTTGGATAGATAAAGAGTAGAGGAATGGATAGATGGATGGATGGATGGATGGAGAAAGAGATGGAGTAAAAGGAGGGAGAAGAGAGATAGAGACTGAAAGAGAAAAGAATAGTTGGATGGATGGATGCATGCATGCATTTTTCTGTCATACAACATTTCTCAGCAAAGCCCTTGCCAAAGTATATTCTTTGTAACTCAGTTAATTAAACCTGTCTAATACTGACTGAGCCAAATGGAAGTTGTTAATAGAAAGGAAAACTATGGTTGCTTATTGTCTTTGACTTGCCTTTCATTGCTCTCTGGGAATCACCTTCATTTACTCTGTTGTAGGCATTATGTGTTCTGTTCCTGGGCTCTGCTTCCTTCCTAAATAAGTCGCTATGTTTCTCTGGCGTGACAAAAATCTTCTTTAGTCAGCTCCAGATCTGGAAATGTCTTGTACTGTTTAGGTTTTAAGAACAAGTTCTTTTCTTCTTGTTCCTGGCCAAAAAAAACCTTGCCAGGTCCACTCAGATAGACTTATAAACATGGAAAGCATTTAAAGCCATGGGCAATGGAATCCATTCAAGGCTTAGCTCAGAGCAACTTTCTATAGACCATCTTTCTTGACCTCTCCTAATATGAGTGCTTCACTCCTTCTCTTCCTCCTCCCATAATTCCCCCCAATACTTCCCATGTATTTTACATTTTTGTTGTCATTCAGTAGTTTCAGTCCTGTCTGATTCCTCATGACCTTGCTTGGGGTTTTCTTGGCAGATACGGGAATGGTTCACTATTTCCATCTCCAATTTTATGTTTACTCATCTGTATGTGCTGTTTCAACCAGAAACACAGAGTCTAAGTTTCTATTTGAGGATGGGGTTGGGATGTCTTCTGGATAGACGTCTTAGACAAGACTTGCTTTGACTCATCAAAAAAAATTTGTGGTGGGTCCCACAGTGAGGAAGTTTCAGAGATAGATCTTGATTTTCTCTTTTTCTATTTCAAGATTGATGATCAGGGAGAGCCTAGAATTTTAGTTTTAGAGATGGTAACAATGTTAGAGGCTACCCAGTTCAGAGAAGGAAACTGAGGCCCAGAGTAGTTAAGTAACATTCCCAAGGTCCCACAACTGATACACTTCAGCGGCAAGATTTGGAGCCATGTCTTCCAATGCTAGACCAAGTGTTCTTTTTATTGAACTATGTCATTTCTTGAACATCAGGGTTTTTTCTTTTTTTTAATGCCAATCTTCAGCATTTGTCTTCAAGTCCTATCTTGATCTTTTGATGACTCATTGTATAAATGTTCCATGGAAGAAGAATTGACATGGTTCATGATCTGTTTATTTTATTCTATAAAGCTGACATATTCTAAAAAAGAGCAGAATATGCCTGAGGAAAGTTTACTTTGTTTGGAGAAAACTTCTTTGCCAGCTATCAGGGAAACCTGAAATTTCATCCTCTTTGAAGATTCACCCATGGCTTGGTCGTTGGTTGATTGGTTTTTCTGCAGGCAGTTTTTCATTTGAGTCCAATAAAGACAAGAGAGATTATGAAAGCTAGCTATGAGCAGCCTTTTTATTGGAATGTTCATCTTCCTGTCTTGCTACTGAAATAAGTCAGTGCCCAAGGCTGTAGAGTGTAACTTTCAGAGACATTTGCACACAAACTTTCCTGTCAGTGTGTGGTGGACAACATGGAGAACTGTCCTCTGAGCAACCTCTAATTGACCATATTTCGTACATTTTCAATAAATGTACTGTTATGAAGCATTAACCAAGGTTGACCCAGGATAGAGCAGCTTGATTCAACTGAAGGGAATCTTTCCAAGTGGGAAAAATGTTTTGGGATCTCCAAGTCAAAAATCAAGTTTGAAATCACATCAGAAGATTAAAATTTGCTTCTTTTATGTTCATCTTTTAAAAGTTGGTTTCTAGGTTGAAATAACTTCTGTCTGATCTTTTCAATTAATGTGTCAGCCTCTGAGTTAACATCATGAAATTAGTTATTTTGTGCAGCATTTTCTGAAAAGGGGAAGGACCACAGAGAACAAAACACAACTGTGTGCTCTTGGCTAAAGAAGAAGTAGAGTGTGATTTAGTGTAGTAATGAGAACATTAGAGTTTCATGACCTCAATCGATGAGTTAGAAACATCCTTACTTTATTTAGAGTTTAAGGGACCTTAGAGAGCAGCTAGTTCAACCTGCTCCTTAAACACATGAGGAAATCAAGTTCCAAGGACACTTTAATCTAACACTTTCCCAGGACTCAAGCATTTGGAATAGAAAGTGAAATTTAAAGGATTATAAGATTATCAAATGAGAACTAGAGAAGATCTTAGAAGTTTCACAGGTCATGGGAAAAGACAAGATAACTCAGGTTCTTTTGTTCTATTCTTTCCCTTCATACCACACGATTGCCTCTGTGAAAAAGATCTTGTCTCTATGGTCCAGGATGACACCTTTCTCTAATGTCAGTGCTTTGCTTTAATTTGTTATTCTACAAATATTTTATACCCGTTACTCATTATTTATTTATTTATTATTATGCATATATTATATGCCTATTATTCAAGGGTTATCAAGAAATGGTCATGATGAACATAATTTAAGATTTTTCCTGGTCACTATATATAAGTCATTAAGGAGCGATAACAGACACAAATCCACCATGATGCCATTTACTCCTTTCCCTCTATGACTTTTCCTTTTTCTAAATTTTAGATTCATGAGATGAAATATCACACTGTAGACAGATGGTTCTGGAATAGAAAACCAGGAGATCATAAAGTTTCTCTCTGTGGGGACCTCCCAGTGCCCCCAGGCAGCTCTCTGAAGAATATAAATAACACTGAAATGACTTGTGAAGGGAATTTCTACACTGAATTCTAGGTAGGTAGGTAGGTAGGTAGGTAAGTAGGTAGGTAGGTAGGTAGGTAGGTAGAAGACAGAGACAGTAGATAAGTGGATACAGATAAAATAAATTGTAGAATTTTAGAGCTTTAAAGAACCTCCAAGATGATACAGGCCAACCCCCTCATTTTATAGATAAGAAGACTGGGGACCCAAGAAATTAAGTGATCCTCTCCCCAATCACATTATTAAACTGAAGGAAATAAAGTTTTAAGTTTGTATAAGCTAATTGCAGGAAAATTAGATGCATACCTGTTGGCCAACATGTCTAAATGAATAGGAACCTTTATCCTAATTGGTAAAGTATTACATGGTCATCAAGAGATTTTTAAGAATTGCACCAATTCCCCTTACTTGCCAGTGGGCTCTCACATAGAAGAGAGATGAATGGATACTACTAGAAAATCTTTGGGCAGAATGTGACAACAGAAAAGGGTAGCAGCAGCAACATACATTTGGCACAAAATAGGGCTATTTTTCATTCCCTGTGGCAAAACTGTCCACTCATATCTTTTATAAGGCTCAGCTAACACCGGGCACTGAAAAGGCAAATCTTTTCACATCTTCCTTTTCTAGAGGGATAGAATAGAAACAATCCTTGATGTCTATAACCCAAAGAGACCATTCTCTAGGCAACTGAGTAGGAGATGGAAGTCCAGGCTGAAGAGTTCTCATAGTTTCCATCTGTTCATTTACCTTTCTTAAATCTGTTAACATCCTCCATTTTCCAGATTTCTTTTTTATAATAAATACTGGAGAATTCCAAGGACTTCGAGAAGGCTGTAGACGTCCTTGGTCAAGTTGCTATTGCACTATATCTACTAAGGCCTGAATTTTATCTCTTATTAAGGGCCACAGTTCTACCCACACTGGTCTATCAGTTTTCCACTGAATAGGAACAGGTGAGAGTGCTGGCAGGCTTTCAACAGGGGAAGGCAAGGGATGCTCTTCTCATTTCAACCAGAATTTGAGCATTCATTGGGAACTTTAACAAGCTCTGAGAATTTATGTCTCATTTTTGAAGCAGAAATAAGCAAAGGTATATACATCCTGCTTCCTGGGAGAGTCAAGTTTGGAATAATATGCTATGGCATCTTTATCACAGTATATTTTAAAGGTTCTCCTGAAATACTTAGGTCTTTTTCTTGGGGATGAGGTAGAAAAATAGACCTGTGATTCTATCAGAGTGGGGAGCTTCTTGTAAAAACTCTCTCCAATAATAGACATTAGCTACTCTTCTGTGTATCTCGTAATCTTAGAGAATTGCTTAAAGATTGAGATGTTAAGAGCCTTGCTCAACCTCATACAGCCAGTGTATTTGAGACATGATTTGAACTCAGAGATATTTCTGACACCAAGACTAGAAAAATACAAGTTCATCTTGTACTCCCCAAGTCATCAGAAAAAAAATGGCCTGATTTCTCCTTGGGTTTTCTAGTATGTTCATGGCTTGAAACTAGCAAAATATTCATGTTTTTCCATTCAAGATTGGCCCCATCCTTAGTTCAGTCTGCCTCCTCAAAATCAGCAGAAATTTAATCTGCCAGGCTGTGGGGCACAGCATCAAGGGAATGGGTCTGGGAAGTCTCTTTCCACCATATGAAATTGAAATCTGCTTTGAAATCAGCTCTTGGCCCTGATTTGTTTAATGCCTGCTGCCTTCTGATTTGTCCCTAAGCACAATAGAGCTTTAGGTTGGAAGGGACATGAGAGGTCATTTCTTTTTTTATTTAAAAAAATTTTTTTTTAAAATAATTATAACTTTTTATTGACAGAGCCCATGCCTGGGTAATTTTTTACAACATTATCCCTTGCACTCACTTCTGTTCTGACTTTTCCTCTCCCTCCCTGCACCCCCTCCCCCAGATGGCAAGCAGTCCTATACATGTTAAATATGTCACAGTATATCTTAGATACAATCTATGTGTGCAGACCTGAACAGTTCTCTTGTTGCTCAGGGAGAACTGGATTCAGAAGGTAAAAATAACCCAGGAAGAAAAACCAAAATACAAACAGTTTACACTCATTTCCCAATTTCCTTCTCTGGGTGTAGCTGCTTCTGTCCATCCTTGATCAATTGAAACTGAGTTAGATCTTCTCTTTGTCAAAGAAATCCACTTCCATCAGAATATATCCTCATACAGTATCGTTGTTGAAGTATATGAAGATCTCCTGGTTCTGCTCATTTCACTCAGCACATGAGAGGTCATTTCATCCAACCCACTGGTTATTGGATAAATTCCAGCTATAAAATCTCTAATCAGTGGCTTTTTTTCATTTTTTGAGTTCTGACCCTTTCAAATCCTTCAAAAGTTTTTTCTCAAATTAAAACAGTGTCTACTTTTCCCCTCCAGAGCTGTGCAGATGGTAAGGTTTTTCTTTCACATAACCATCTTTCAAATATTTTAAGACAATTGTGCTAGCCTTGAGCCTTTAAAAAAAAAAAAAAACTGCTTAATGATTCCTTTTCCTTTGCTTCCTCATATGACATGGTTTTAGGTCCCGCCCCCTGCCCTATCACCTTCCCGGTAAAACAGAAATTCATAACCTGGGACCTCTGGGGTCTCTAGTTAGAATTTAAGGGTCTCTGAACTTGGTTGAAGAAAATACATTTTCATTTTTCAGTAAACCCTAACTGAAATTTAGTGTTATCCTTATTCATAATTTAAAAAACAAAAAGGCCCAGGGCCTTCACCAGACTACCAAAGGGACCACAATACAATACAGGTTAAGAACTTCTTGTCCAAAACCTATACCAAATTGCTTACCATCATAGGGAGGGAAGAGAAGGAAGAAGAAAATTTGGAACTCAAAAAAATTTTTAATGAATGCTAAAAATTAGCTTTATGTGTAATTGGAAAAAACAAAATATGATTTTTAAAAATTTTAAATAAAATAAAATGTATTGCTGACTCCTCAGGGAGTGTAGAAGCTTTTCTTACACTGGTCACAGAACTGGGCTGGGTGACCTCTAAGGTTCCTTCCAAGAGGACATTCACTCATTCATTTCTTCTGCTGTAATTCGGACCAGTGCAGAGTAGGAAGGGGCCACACCTCTCCTTTTCTGAAAGTGCTTTCTAAATGAGAGCTGTCATTAATATAATGTGCTCAGAGGAAATTCTGATTCTGATGGGAGAAACTGAGAATGTTTGGTGGAGGAAAGGGAAAGTTTAGTGTGTACATGGCAGCCTCTGCCCAGGATGTAAAAAGTGGAGACCTGGCCCAATGGCCCTGAGGCCAGAAGACCCGTATTCAGATCCTGATTCCCAGGCTTCAAGTTACTCAACCTTCTCCAGTTTCCATATCTCATCTATCATATGAAAAGGCTGGACTGGACGTCTCCAGCTCCAGATGGAGGCTCCACTGGCCCGTTCTGTCCGACCATAACTAGAAATAGTGCTTGGAAGTTACGGAGACATAGACCTTGAAGTTTCACTTTTAAGGAAAAGAGCTTCCCAACAACTTAAAACAAATCTAAAATGGCACAGACTTCCTTGGAAGCGATTGGACCTCCCTTCCTTTGGAGCTTTAAGCAGACACTTGAGGCTGCAGAGGCCTCTTGGACAGGGCTGGATTGGCTTAAGCATTGAATATGATTGGCTCCTATGCACCGATGGAAGGAATTTCCATGCTGCGAGTTCCCTCATCAATGAACACATAGGTGCACCCTTCCCTCTTAGGAAAAAAGAATCTGTGTCTCCAAAATGGGGCAACAACACTATAGTCTCACTCACTTTGACTCTCTTCATGATTGACAATTTTGGTAGAGTCCAAATCCATCATTGGAGGTATAAGAGTGTGAGACCTGGGCCAACCAAGTAGATGCAGACAGTCTCAAATCCTTGAAGTGAAAACTGTAAGTACTCAATTCCAAGATCCCTAAGAAAGCTGGGGAAATTATTCCTGGAAAAAGAAGGTAATATTAGTTCAAGAAATCAGCAGGGAGTTGAACTCTGGGAAGCAAAGGGGAAATATTCAGGAATTTCTGTGAGCATGTGTTTCTTTATTGAACAAATAATCTCTGACCAGGCTTCCTGTGAAAGAGAAGCACGTTCATGTGCACATACATGCACGCTATTGGGGAGTCTTATAGACCCCAAGTGTGAACCATCTATTTTTTTTTAATAAAGTAAGGGAAGGTTGTTCTCAACTCATTCTCCAAGGAGAATCCTTGATTAATGGGCACTGGCATCTTGGGCTGAAGTTTTGTAAGCTACTTCATAACAAGATGTCTCCATCTAGGAAAGCAACAGGTTAAATATCAAGGTCTCTGGGAACAAAAAACCCTTTAGAGGTGATTTTTAGGGGGTGGCAGGGGTCCAAGGCCCAGGCCATGGTGTTAAAAGGGAGAATTGGAATAGAAAGAGGACTTGGTGCTAGAGGACATGGTTTTGTTTTTATTATTTTTTTTTCAATTAGTAGGGAAAACAGGCCTTGGGCTTCCTGGCAAATTAGCCAGTAAAACAAATAATATCTTTTAACAAATATGCTTCAGTGTGGGCCAGGCATATTTTATGGAAAGTCACGCTAGGGACTGGCTCCACCATCACACTGGTTCTCCTATAGGATCGAGCCCGAGGGAAACTCTGGGAGTCCTCAGGAAAGAAGCTCAAACCATTGGAAGGGCATTGTTGAGGAAGGAGCCAAAATGGGGAGATGTGTTTTTCCCCAATGGTGACCCCAAAGGAGGAAAAAAACTATCCAATCAAAAACAGTGTTTCCATTGATTCCCTGTTGGTGAAAGAAGTTATAACTAATGAATGAATTGTCCCATCAAGAGTTGTCCCTTGCAAAATGATTGAGCAATTTCTTATTCCAGGACCATGTTGCCTCCCTGGGGGACATAATCATTAAAATTTTAAAGCAGAATTTGTACCCAATACTTCCTGATTTATAAAGCAGGAATTTTCTCTGTTGTGCTTATTTGCTGATACTTTATACTTTTCCTAACTTTCTTTTCTAAGAAAACTTCTTTTCCTGTAATGTCCATTTTTCATAGAATTAAATCGATGGTCTGCACTTGGAATTGGAATTTTTTTTTAATTACCTGAGCCCTGAAACTAACCTTTATGAATCTCTCTCTCAAAGAATTACAGTGACCAGCATTTGATACTGTTTATCCAGAGGCCCTGGAGAGGGCAGTGAGCTGGATGTTAAGGTCCTCAGCTGACCTAGACCACTGGGCGCACTCCCAAAAAATTTAGCAAGAACTTGCCTAAATATCATTGTTTGATTCAATGAGGGCAACTAGGGGGTGTAATAGATAGAGCACTGAGCCTGGACTCAGGAAGAACTGAATTCAAATTCAGCCTCAGACACTTACTAGACAAGTGACTGTGTGCGAGTCACTTAACCCATTCTTCTTCAGTTTCCTCATCTGTAAAATGAGCTGGACAAGGAAATGGCAAACCACTCCAGTATCTTTGTCAAGAAGACTTCAAATAGGAGTTATGAAGAGTTGCGTACAATCAAAATGACTGAACCACAAACTGATTCAATGATGATCCCAGAATGAGGAGGTTTTATTTTAAAATATTTTTATTTTTATTTTTATTGGCTATTTCTAGCCATCTTAAAAAAAATGAGGAAATTATTTTTAAAATTGTGGATAAGCCATTCTTAAGGTGTAGAAGAATGAGTGCCTTTCTTTTAATAGGAAAAATAATTTCAATTATTTAATTCTATGGAATTTTTTGTTTTTCTTCCTTTGTTCTCAAAGAGGACCAATGACATCATGGGATGATGTCTTGACTTGCACATGAATTGGATGTAAGTGAAACCAAACTGTTAAAAGTTGTCAAATTCTCTCTCTTCTCCAGAGTTGTCTAAATCCATTGATAAGACAAAGGTTAAGGCAATTCTTGATGGCTCAGGATATAATGGGTGACCTTGACCTTTCTAAATTAAGGGCTTTCCCAGGTCTCAGTTTGTCTGAGGCCATGTCCATTCAGTGATTGAGAATTAGGCAAGAATTAAAACCAAAAATATCTCATATTGAAAAGAAGGCAAAGCATTAATAAAATTATCTAAATCATGTTGTGAAGCTTTAGCCCACAAATAACACTCTTCATTTGTTATTTAGTGATAAAAGTTACCCTAACCCACCTATGTATTGCTGTTTAATTTCTTGGGATAGTTTTATTTTTAAAGTATTTTAGCAATCCTTAAAAAATAATTTTGTGCCCTTGTTCCAACCCTCTTTTATAACAAAGGAAACTTGTTAAACAAAGACTCCCTCAATTACAACTCATAGTGTATGGACTAATTATTTATTCTTTGGAGCTTAGAAAAGAGAGAGCATGGGGTCAGAATTCTGGTGCGTGTTGGCAATTCTTGTGTCTATTATCCTTCTGGTTCTACTTTCCTTGTTTTGTATTGATTCATAAAAGTCATCACATGTTTCTCTAAATTCTTAATTTTCATCATGTCTTACATAGTGATAGCCTCTAAGGTGCCTTCCAGCAGTGATAATGTGTCATTCTAGCATCTATCATATTTATGTATTTCAATTTGTTTAGTCACTGATCATTGGGCATCCACTACTATTTCCAGCTATTTGTTTATCTTTCTTCCTCCCTCCCTCCTTTCTTTTTCTCTCTACTTTCATTTTCTCCTCTTTCATCTCTTCTTCCCTTCCTTCTTCCTTTCCTCCCTTTCTCCCTTCCTTTCTTCCTCTCCTTCCTTCCTCCCTTCCATTCTTCCTCCTTTTTTTCCCCTTCCTCCCTCCCTCTCATCTTTCCTTCTTCCTTTCCTTCCCTTCCTTTGTTCTTCCTCTTTCTTTTCCCTCTTACTTTCCTTCTTCCCTTCCTTCCTACTTTCCTTACACTAAAACTTGAACATAATGATATATACGAGATCTTTCTCTCATGGACCTCGAGAGAGTATATGCCCTCTAATGAAATCACTGGCACAAAAGGTGTCACGAGTTTAGTAACTTGTATTATTTTAAGTTGATTTTTCAGAGCAATTGGTTGAATTCAGTTTCACTCACAGTGTTTCTGTGCACAAGATCTTGCCATCGGTCTTCCAGGAATGGCTGCTTCGGTCATTATTGTCTTTTCCAATTTGATGGATATGAGATGAGAATTCAGAATTGTTTTCATTTGGATTTTTCTTATTTTTAGTGATTTGGAACTTTTTCAAATTGTTTCATTCCAAATTCTTGCACCCTCTAAGTTTTGCTGCCCTGGGGCAAATCCCACCTGCCCTTTCTACCTTAGATATAGCTCTGATCCCAGGTCATTTTTAATGAATTTAGTTACAGTGGTGAGCGGAGCCAGTTCTGACAGGCTTGTTAAATTCTCAGTGTGAGCATTTACACCTCAGACATCAACAAACACTGTAAATCAGAGCCGGATTTATTGTTTTGTTGATTGTCTAGACTTAAGAAAGTGATGGAGAAAATGTTAATGAAGGGCAGATTAAATTTATAAGTCTGTTGTACACACATTCTCTCCTCTTCTCCCCATCTCCAGACCGGGCTGTTTCCCAGCCTAACCTTGCTTTAGTGAGTCCCAGGCCCTTGGAACTGACTGAAGAGCCATGTCTGGACATCAGTGAGTTGATCAATAAATATCGATTGAGCACCTACTATGCACCAGGCACCATGCAAAGCTGTTATTTCCTTAAAGTGCCTGTGCTGTTTTTTCTTCCCTCTAACTTAGTTTCCCTCCCACCATTTCACACTCATTAAGCTACTGTTATGTGCCAAGTACCATGCTAGACTCAGGGAATGTGCAGATACAAATACCCTTCCAGAATCTCAGTGTCCATCATCCCCGGACATCCCATGAAACGCAGCCTTGTTCTAGCGATGCAAATGTCCTGGAACCGAGATGCATTATTATTCCTTCCGAAATGCAACTGGTCCTGTTTCTTTGAGAAGCTAATGGGCCTCCTGGGCTGTGAGCCCCGAGCCTGCTCTGGCAGTCTGCTGACACCATGATAATAGGGCAGAGCCGAGAACAGTGAACAGTTCACTCCCGCCGGTCCGTGGTCAGGAGATGATTGGATCCTTTAGATGTGTAATTCAGGAAAGGCCTTTGAGGTTTGCAAAATGGCCCTCTACAAATCGATAGACAGTGATGTATTCCATCTCTCCGGTCCCCTATAAATATATTATTGAAAAGCATTAACTGTTACACAGCAAGTGCTCCTGCTAGTTAGAATGGAAATCTGCCTCACCAACCCTCTTCTCTTTGTCTCTGACCTCAGACCTTGGGTGGTAAACTTAACCACTCTGGACTTCACTTTGTCTGTAGAATGGAATCAGTGGGCTAGAGTTAATGAAGTTCTGATGCACATTTTCAGACGAAGAACTCAGTCTGTTGTTGAATCCATCCCCAGGGCGATGGGCACTCAGTAAGCCTGGATTCTTGTGTATTAAGTCTTTCATTGGTCGGAAAGGGCCAGAAATCCAAATTTTAAAAGTGATTTTGTTAGCAAACACGCTGAATAAGCCGGTAATTTTTTTTTTTAAGTTTGGATACCAAAGGAAGGATTTGGAACGATTTTGTTTTTTATAGTAAATTAGTCATTCTATTAACCAGCATTTTCTATATGCCAAGTATTTTGCTAGTACTAGGAACACAAAGGAAAAAAAGATCTATACGGTTTCTGATCTGAGGAACAGGAAAAATCTTTCTCGTTTTTGCTGCCCAACAGAGAAGAGTTTGTTTTTTATCTCTAAGGCCATATGGAGTCAGTAGATCTTCTTGAGCAGAGGAGGGACACAAGCTTCAGAATTTCAATGGGGCGTCTTCCAATGAGGCACTCAAGAGGGGAACACAGCTTCAAGTAAGTTCTAGACCTTGGTCTAGAGGAAAGCCTTCAGCCTGGGTCTTCAGAGCAAAAGTTAGAATTTAAAGTTAGATTTAATTAATTAAATTTAAATTAAATTAAATTAAAATCAAAAGAATTAAAAGTTAGATTTAAACCTGATATAAGGAAAAATCCCTAAGGACTTGAACTCTCTGGATTGGAAGGGCTACTTCAAGGTTGTGGCTTCCCCTTTTCCAAAGGTTGGATGGCTGAGTATCAGGATTGTTGCAGGAGGCAGTTCTTGGTCATGTTGTATGTGGACTTAGCTCCCTGAGATTTCTTCTTATGCTGAGATTCTGTGGAACTTTTCTGTCAATCATGACACTTTTGCTTATATTTGAATAAATATTTGGTGAAAGGGTTGGGAGGGGCAGTTGAGCATGGCAGCATAATTAGAGACCCAGCATCGAAGTATGGAAAACTTAGGCTGAAATAGTGTCTCTGACACAAATCAGCTCTTTCTCCCAATCACATTCAGAGTGCAGAGAGAATTCTGGACTCCCCTGAAGAATGATATTGAACTTCTCAGTGATGTCAAACTCAAATAGAAAGATGGCCACTTTTTCAAATATGAGGGCTGCATATTGGTTTAGAAAACCACAAATTAACATTATCTTGGTTTTATTGCGTTTTTATGTATTTTGTGAAATATTTCTCCGTTACATTTAGTCTGTCCCAGAGGCACTGGAAAATGTTAGGGTTTGACACCTCTCAGCCTACCAGCTTGAAACCAATAATCCTATGAAAAGATTAAAAAAAAAAAGTAACACATTGGAGCTGTTTGGTTGGATGTCAAAATTTGAGCTAGAAAATCATAGTAACTCAATGCAATTGGGGGGAGATTTCTATCAGCCTTCTTTGAGTAGGTGTAGGTGAGGTAGAAGCAAATTAATCCCAGGCTTCAGCCCTACCTGGTTAATGAGCTCTCCCTCTCACTCACAAGTGTGTAAGAAAGCTTGGGAGAGGGAGGGAGGAACCGTGAGGAACCCCTAGTGTGGAAATCCATTCCACTGAGATAAATGACAGTCCTTCTCTAAAAAAGAAGCTAGATGACTTGCCCAGTGTCACCCAGCTAGTAAATGACAGAGGTCACGTTTGAACTTACAGCTTCCTCCCTGCTCAGGCTGCCTCATTATTTTCACTTGATCTATTTAAAATGTTTAAAGAAATACAAAAGGAAAAGTGCTTCATGGAGCATGAAATTGAAGGCAGGAAAGAACTTCCCAGAAAGAAGCCCTAGAATATGGCTCCTCCCACATCTTTCCTTGCCCTTGTAGAAGAAGGGATGCTCCAAGGCAGTCATTGAGCCATTTTTCTTTACTATCCTAACATGGAGACTGCTTCCTAATAGGCATTTAGTAGCCTTGTTGAAGTGAATTGAATTGAATTGAACTCAAAACCCCTATAGACTTTGGCAGAGATCCTGCATTTCCGGCTCTGCAGACACATGTTTTGTGCAAGTGTTTGGCCCTTTGAGAATAGGCATAATAAATGTAGCAGCAATGGTAGAACATTTGGGGAAAATACACATTAAATCCGTACCATTCACTGATTGGCCCCCCATTGGTCTCTTTCCCACTATAATCAAGACAGTGTTTCTGATTTAAATCAAATAATTTTTCCCAAAAACAACAGCAGCAGGACCTGTTGAGGGTCTGTAGCTAAAGGGTCCAATGGATCAGTAAATCACAAGTCAAAATTCAATCCCATCCAATAAGAACTTATTAAGCACCTACTATGTGCTGGGCACTCTGTGTGTGTGCCCCTAATAAGAGCTTCATAATTTTTTTGTTGACTTGGCTTTTCTAGACTTTGGTGATTCAAAGACAAAAAGGAAATGATCCCTACTCTCAGACCCTATTTTCCATATACATTTATACACGTATATATCCATACCTATATATATTTATTTACATACATGCACACACATATGTGTTCTATGTGTATATACTGGGGAAAATGATAGACATAGATGAATAAAACAAAAATTTACTAACAAAATTTGAATGTTAGAAGTAACACCAGGGGGAGGCTCCTGTAGAAGGTGCTATTTTAACTGAGCCAGAATGAAATCTAAGATGAGAATGTTAAAGATTGTATTCCAAGCAGAGAGGACAGTCTGTGCTAAGGCCTGGAGAGGGGACATCTCCTAACATGGAAGAGTCCTAAAGAACACAGGACCCATTAAAGTTAAGCATGGGAACCGAGGAACACGGGAATAGAAGACAAACAGACAAAATGGACATGGGATCTACACTTGTTTGGTCTATTTGCAGGTGGGAGGTATTGTCCTTTATTCCAGAGTTTGCTATCTGTAAAGGCTTTTTTTGAATGACTATGTACTAATTTGCTGACATCCCCATCCCAGAAGGGCTTCATTCTTCTTTCTTTCTCTTCTTGGAGGTGGGTGGGTTTGGTGGGGATGGGGAGGGGAGCAGAGACAAATGAACAAAGGAGAAGTATATTTCTATATAGCACAGAGCTTTGCATGAACGGTCATTCATTTCAGTTATCGATCATCCCATCTGGAAATATGGCTCTATTGGCTGCCCTGTATATGTTGGGGAGCCAGAGTGAGCAGTAAAGCATATTGGATTTGGGTAGAGAGAGGACACCCATGATGCTTTGCTACCTGTGTAACCTTCAGCAAATGACTTCATTTCTCCAAGCCTCAGTTTCCTCATCTATAAAATAGGGATAATAATAATTGCATTCTCCAGTTTGTTGTTAGTCAGCAAGCATTTATTAGGCACTTGCTATGTGACAGCCACTGTGCTAAACTTTGAAGATACAAAGAAAGACAACACTCCCTCCCCCCAAATAAAAACCATTCCTGCCTTCAAAGAGCTTTCTTCTAATGGGAAAGACAAAGATAAATAATTAGACAAACATATACATAGGAAGAGATAAAGGTATATAATTGGCCATGGAGAAGACATAGCTCTGGTTGTTATTGTTTGTACAGTATCACAAGTCTCACAAAAGCAGGCACCTGGGATGGAGTACGGTTCTTTGGGCCCCGGCCTCTGCCTTCCTTTGTTGTATCAGTGGCACGAGCGTCCAAAACCAGCGCTTCTTTTCCATTCTGTTTCCCTGTGTCCTTGATGAGTTCTCAGCCCTGATTTCCATGTCTGTCTCCAATCAACACGCGCACATGCTTTTGAAAACAAACAACAATATCATTCCTTCAGACTAGTCGCTATGTCTCCTGCATAAAGCGGTGGAACCAATCAGCCATCCTTCCCGAAGCTTAAATGCAGCCCTGCTCCTCTCAGTAACGGCTCCACAAAGTGGTTTGCAGTTTTATTTTGGGCGATCTCCCGATTGTTTCACTCTGTTGGTAAATCTCTTTGTCTGCACGTGGTGGACACTGATTGACCTGTATAACGTTTTGGCCTGTTTACCGGGGCAGGACTGTAAGGAGCTGTTACCCACACACAGCGGGTGAGAACTCGTGCACGCTGTCTGTGCCCCTCTACCTCCTTAAAAGCCATGGAAAGAAGGCGGGTTTTCCAGACTTTCTGCAAGACTCAGCTCAGGCCCGTCTTCCACAAGGCTGCCTAGTTTCTAATTTCATCTCCTTCCCTATTACTTTCTATCAATTGTGTACGTGTGTGTGTGTGTGTGTGTGTGTGTGCATGTGTGTGTGTGTGTTTGTATATATCTGTGTGTGTGTGTGGCCATTTCCATGTGGTTGCCCCATTAGAATGTCAGCTCCTTGAGGGCAAGGACCGTTTCTGGCTTTCTTGCCATCTGCACTCAGCGACCGTACATGGTAAATGTTTGAGAAATGTTTGTTTTCTGGCTCATTTCTTGCCCTGGAGCCGGTGTCCTTGAGTTCCAGCCCTGCTCTGCTATTTACCCATCTCCCATCTGGCCCTGGACAGGCTTGGGGTTATTAGGAGCCAGACTTAAGCTTACTTTTTTCGGTCTCAAGTGTTTTCATCCTTCACATGCTGTGGAGAGCAGCCAGAGTCCTCCCTCCCAGAATCCAATGCGCTCATCCTCAGAACATGGCAGCCCCTTGCAGGCTGGGAGGGTCTTACTTTCTTTGGACGCCCAGGGTTTGACTATGACAAATGTTTCATAAATGTTTGCTGGTAACTAATCAATGAATGGATATCAAGGTCTGTGCAAACCTTAGGTATATAATAATTGTTCTCTATTACTGCTAATAGGATAGCAACACAAATCGGTGCCAGTGCCGAGAGCTTAGCTTAGGACCTGGCACTTAAAACATATTTTTGATTGGTTGATCACAGCTTTAATCAAAGGATCTAAAAGCATAATCAAAATTCATGTCATCCATCCAATTTAATCCAAGCATTCATTAAATACCTGCTGTATGCGAGGAATTGGGGGTACAAGAACAAAAGGGAAATAGTTCCTGGAGTGAGCTTCACACCCTACCTGTGGGCTCCACATGTAAACAGGTAAAGATGTCTGTATGTCATCACTAGGAAAGGGGTGGTCTCCTGGCCCATGTGCTGAGCCTCCTGGTTTCTGAGAGACAGAAGCGGGCCTCAGAGAGGTGCCCATCTGTGGCTGCAGTGCCTCCCATCCGGGTGGCGATGGGGCCCCAGACTTTCCCATGCCCCACAAAGGATACAGCTCATGGCCACGTATTGGGATTCAGAGTGAAAATCCATTTTCAGGCCAAGTCCCAAGAGTCTATTATCCCTCCAAGCAGGAAGGAAGGAGCGAGATATGTCCACAGCTGCCGTCTACCTCTGAATATCCAGGAAAAGAAGTTTCCAAAAAAACTGTGCCCTGCTGCTTTCTGAGGTTTCACATGGGCTGAGAAAGCTCCTTGATGGGTGCGGGCCAGAGTGGGGGAGGGTGGGTTTCTACCCAATGTACACGGCAATTATCTCCCTTGGAAGCCCAGGCGGGTCTCGCAGCTGCGCCAGCAGCTCAGGCATCCCCTGGAAGAAAGCACGTCTGCACTAATTCACAGAGAAACGCAGGAGACAGTATCAAATAGACAGCTTTGCGAGGTCTGGCCCCCCGGCCCACCAGCGGTCGTCAGGGTCCCCAGGAGGATTCGGCCCGGCTTTCTCAGACTCCGGGCTGATTAAAACAAGGGGTGAGGGCTAGGCCATGTTGAGTCTCCAGTTGGGGTGGAGGGGATCAGGAAGAGAGCTGACAGCTGCTTCACAACTGGAGAGAAGGGGCAGAGATAGGAGCTTCTTGTATGGGAAAAATAACATGCCAGAGATAGAGAGGCTCGATGCGTTTGTGGCGGGGAAACACTGTCTCTGTCGTCTCCACACGGACTGCGGGTCTCGTTTACTTAAGGATGTGTGAGATATGGACAATGACCTCCCAAGGCAGGACATCCCAGCCTCTCTGGGCCTCAGGTCCCTTATCTGTAAAAGGGGGTGATGGCACCAAACAGTCCTTCCAGTCCTGGATCGCTGATAACATGAAGGGGAGTTTCTGAGTGAGTGGAAGGATTAGACCAGACTCTCAGCCTGCAGCCCTGGACCTCAGGGTCCTTGCTTGAGAGATGAGGAAGGCAGAAGAAGTAGCCTCTGGAGTGCTCTCTCAGCTCTAAGTCTGTGATCATGGGAATTTTATGAGACCGAAGAAATATAAATTCATATCTTATGGGCTCTGCTCACTCAGAGCAATTCTTGCTTCCTTTCCCTCTCGTAAAATATGAAAAATGGTAGAAAACGTATCCAATATTCTAAGTGCAAGCCCCGCTTTTATTAACCACACATGAGCAGGGCTGATGCTAGAAAAAAGCAGGTCATTTGTTATTTATTTATTTAGGTAGAGAGAGACTGGAAAGTCCCGTGCACGGTTCTCGGCAGCTGGAATCTATTCCTGGGTCCACTCAGAAGATGGAAATAGACGTGAACTTAGAAATAAAATTCCCCATAGGACGTTGGAGGGGTTAAATGGAAAGGGAAAAGAGAAGATGCAGAGGAGGCCTTTTTCCTCCTCCTCCCCACCCCAGCTAGTTGAAGGTGGCAGCTGTGGCAAAGCCCCCAAATCCACTTCTGAAGCCTTTAAACCCATCTTTTGGAGTGAAGTAATCCCACTGTGCCGATTCCAAATGTGCCTTTCATGGAGGGATCTCGAGGCACTTCTGCGGTGTTCTTATTAATCCTCAGAGCATCCTATGCGCAGAGACACCAGAGAACCAAGAGATACACATTTTATATTGTTCATATCTACAGGTCAATTGTAGTAAATGTACGTTCTATACATATCCACAAATGTGTTAACAAGTCTTTGCGCTTTGTTAACATGACAGTCGAATTCGTATTCCTTATGTTATCTATGCCTTGATTTCCCCTAGGGAAGCGGGTGACATGGAATTACTTGGCCAAAAATCAGCCACTGTCCTATGTACATACCCCAACACACAGAGCCGTCAGTTCTTTTTTGATTTTATATTTTACTTATTCTTTCCAATTACAAGTAAAAAGAGCTTTTAATATTATTTTCTATTTGAGTCCCAAAGTTTTTCCCTCTCTCCCTCTGCTGTCTCTTCCTTGATAGAGATTATAGTGGCAACAGTCATTTCTAAAGCTACTACTATGTGCCAGGCATTTTTTAGGGATTGGAGATAAGATGACAAAAATGAAACTGCCCCTGCCCTCATGGAGCTTACATTCAGTTTGGGGGAAGACAATAACATGCACATGTATAAATAGGCAAAAAGCTGTTGCTTTCTTGGATAAGAAGGTGAGAGCAGCTGAGGGACTCAGGAAAGCCTTTTAAGAATGTGAGATTTGAACCGAGTCTGGGAGGCAGACAGGGATTCTCTGAGAGGCGAACGGAAGGAACCTTTTAGGCGCGAGGAACAGCCTCTGCAAAGGTTTAGAGGCTGGAGGTGGCTGTGAGAGGAACAGTAGGGGAACCAATCTAGCTCCATGGTAGAATGTAGAAATTGGAATTAAGGAGACTGCAGAGGTAAGAAGTGGTCAGAGCTTTAACTGGCTTTGAAGGCCGACTGTGCCCCTCCCCATTTCTGTGTAGCTTCTCTGAACCCCAGTGGCCCTCTAAAATTAGGGTGTTGGAGGATGGCGACGGCCCGCCCTTATGCTATGATTCTCCAGATTCTGACCTCCATGATTTGCAGTCAGGGACCTGACTTAGAAACCTGGCTCTGCCGGTGAGCATCTGGGTGACTTTGGCCAAATCCCTTTGTCTCAGGCTGTTCATTTTTGAGTGGATAGGCACCCTCCTCAGACCAGAGGACCCTGGAGAGGCGCAATTATTTCCTTCTTTGTGTCTGCATCCAAAGGACCCAGCACAGTGCCTCACTCTTGATAAGTGCTTATTAATTGGTTGATTGATCTATAATGAGCCCGCCTCTAAGGATGGAAAGAAAGCGACAGTGAAAGGATAAGAGTTAGAGAGAAGTCACGGCCTCTCGGCCCCATCCCAATCCACAAAAGAGCTGGTTCTAAAGGAAGCTGGGTCACTGGCAATGCAAAGGCCCTGTGTAACAGGAAGCACTGTAACATGATGCCCGGGGAGCCCATCCCCTGAGAGCCCCTTGGGCTGACCCAAGAGGAACAACAAAGACGATTTCAGATTTGATGCTTGGTACTCCCCGACCCCCAGAAACCCTGGTTAAAAACAAGGCAAGAACAATCCAAAAGGAGAAAGGGGGAAAGGGAATGCCTCCTTTTCCATGAACAGACAAACAAATTGCCACGGTGTCTAGTTATGAGAAGATGGTCGTGAGCGCTCTTAGAAATGAAGAAACTGTTTTACAAATGAGGGTGAGACCGCAGAACCCAAGTGCTTTGGACACAAAAGGGAGTCCCAAAATGAATGAGGCACAGGGAAAGCTCAGAGCATAAGACTGGGCGACTTCAGTTCAGTCCAGAAATCTGTGATCCTTGGGGAGGGTCTGCCGGGGGTGTCGGGCAATGGACAGGCTCTGGCCCATCATTAAGTGTAGAGGCCGAAGGGTCTTTTGATTTTTGACCCCAAAGTGCCAAATCATAAACCACTTTCTCTCTCAAAAGAACCCACCCCCCAAAATGGCCAGTTCTAGAATAATGGTCTCACGAGTGGGGACAGCCTTATTTGAACTGTTCCTGCTTTCCCTTGTTCTTGGATAATGGAAAAATGGAACCTTGCAGTGGATAGTGATAGATTTGAAGTCAGGAGGACTTGTTATCAAATCCCACCTCAGATATTAGCTATGTGCTTCTTATCAAGGCATTTAGCCTCTCTCTGCCTCAACTGCCTCATTTATAAATTGAGGATTAATCATGATGGAGTCTATGGAACCTTCCAGATCTAAATTTATGCCCCAGAAGGTCCCACATTCTGTAACTCTTATCCTGGCTGGTTGACTCTGAGCTACCATCTTTGACCAATATAGAAGAAAATGGCCAGGGGAAACCAGATAGCAGAAGGTAATACAGTCAAAAGTCCAAGAAATCTTATCGCAAATGCAGAAATCCGTTCCATATGCAGAAGTCTTTCTTGATAGCAATAGTGACATTCCCAGAGGAATAGTTTAATCTTTCAAGCAGGAAACCACAAGGGCCTTTGCAATCTTCAGTCTGACATTTTTCGTATTTTTCAATCCCATTTGACATTTATTAAGCACCTACTATGTGCAATGAACTAAATTAGACACTGGAGATAAAAACGATTAAACTGGACAAATAGTCTCTGTCCCCTTGGCAACTTAAAGCCAAGGGTGATATCCCCTCCCCCCCAGGCAATGAGGCTCAAGATTAGGCACATGTGGGGAGGGCTCCTTCCCTTCCTTTACCCTGTCCCATCCGTGCCGTAGTTGCTTCATTTCTAAACCCAGGGATCGCATGAGATGGGGCCCTCCCACCTCTAGATGTTCGGGCCATGATTTACACCAGTATCTTGGCGGCAGCCACAAGCCAAAGATGTGCCTTTCACCTTCCCCCATCCAGGTTGAGGAGCAGCTGTTTTCAATTACACCAGACTCCCCCCCTCCCGTCCCCCCTTCCCCAGCCCCATCCTCACTGGGAAAGCTATAGAGTCAGGAGACGGTTGTTAGCGGTTCCCAAAAAGCAGACCTGGAATCTTGGATCTCTTCCTGATGCTTGGGATAAGAGGGTAAGGTGCTTTGGGGTAAATGGGCTTGCCATCCTACTAAGGAGCATGAGTCTCAGAAAAGCAGATCTCCCCTTCCCTTACCAGATGCACTCCCACTTCACACTTGGTGCTTTTCACTGTAACAAACAATATTTTATCTCTAGTTTTGCCCAATGGAGAGACTACTTTTTACCCTCAGGCACAAATTCTTTGTATAGTAGGTATGAGTGGGGTGTGTGTGTGTGTATAAATATAAATACATATATGTGTATATGTCATATTTACATATGTATAGTGAAGATTAGGGTTTTGCTATAGGAATTTTGTACATAAATGTGTGTGATTTACAGGAGTTAATTTACTTCCCAGAGCCTCAGTTTCCATTATTGTCAAATGAAGAGATTGGACCATTCTGGCTTGAGATCCACGATCTTGTGGACTTGTTATAATTAGTTATTATATATTATAATAAGTTATTATAATACGCTTTTTACCCAATGAGTATATTTTGTCCGGGCCAAAAAAACAAAAAGTCCTTATTAAGCACCTACCTCGGCCCTAGAGATGCCAGGATAAAAGTAGCTAGTCCCTGCCCTCAAGGTTTGGTTTTTGGGGCAGTTATTTGGGGAAGCCTGGGCACATGCAACAGGGGTGTGGCTTTGAACATTTGGGGGGTGTTGGACTCTTTTGGCAAGCTGATGAATCTGTGACCCCTTTTCAGAATCATGTTTTGTTTTTTTTTAATCCATGAAGTAAATAAGACAACAAAGCAAACCTCGATATGTTGAAAATAGTTACCATAAGGTTAAGATAAAGTTGAAGAACCCCAAGTAAAGAGGCTTCCCATGGAATGTACCCGAGCAGAGGCTCCTGGGAGCCCTTAGAACCCCCAGCAGAGGGGAGGAGGGAATGGATTGTTAGTTCCTGCACAGAAAGCTGGCTTCCACCTCGTAAAGGACCGGTGACAGATGAGGGACTAGAGCACCGCCAGTCTGTACTTGGGTTTCCTGGTGACAAAATTGACGGGCCAGTCGAGCAGTTGTCGGGCAGGGGGGAAGATTAATAGAGAGAAGAGCGAGCTTAAGGGAGAAGGGAGACTTTGAGATAACATATTCTCCCCAGAAGTCTTAGAACACGGACAAATAATGGGAGCTGTGAAAGGAAGACGGAACCTGGTTAAGCATCATGTCAGAAAAGTCTGTGATCTCAGGCTATTAAATAGTACTGCGTCCTTTCAGACCGTCATAACTCAAGAGCACAGTGACAGTGTGGTAGCCGGGGGCCAAGCTGTAACCCGGCCTCAGTCTGAAAGGGAAGGGGCCCCCAGGGAGGGAGAAGGAAAAGGGAGAGTGAAGGGCTCCCAGAGCACCCACAGCCCAGAGAAGAAGGTTATGTCATTTTTCTATCGAGGCTCCCTAAAATGCCTGCCGTGACCTCGGCGGAGGGATAATGAATTTCAATGAAGAGAAAGGGGGAAGGGGAGGGGGAAGCACTGACAAGACAGTGCGTGAGTGACCCACCTTGGAGGCCCCTCCAGTATCCTAGGAAAGCATGATGGCAAAGCTCTGCTTAGTACATTAAAGAAACAACTTGCAGAGATCCCTCCCTCCCTCCCTCCCTTCCTTCCTCCCCCAAACAGTAATGAGTCCAAATTGCTAATAAAGCATAATTCAAAGATGTTGTACTTGGGCCATTTTTCTGGGCTGGTTATATTTTATGTCAGTTTTCCCACAGCTGTTAGCATGCTATAGCTATTAATGTACCAAATGCCCCAGTTAAAATGAAAATAAAGGCATTTACTTCATCCTTACCAAAAACACACACACACACTAAGTTCTGTTGGATCTCTTTCTGGATAGAAATTGAGAATGGGGGGAGGGGGCGGGGGAGAGATCAGGATTGGAGAATTTGAGGGGGGAAAAGGAAATAATTCCTTAGAATCGGAAAGTCTAAGCAAAGAAAGGTTGAGAGAACAGATTTTTTTTTTCTTCTTTTCTCAAGCAAAGCCATTATTTAAAGAATGTGCTCAGGAGAAAGGAGGAGTGGTCCAAAGGCTCTGGCAGAAACACATGTGGATCCTGTGGGCACAGCCCAACTCCTGGAATTAACTTGTACAATTGGGAGGATTGATCTGGGAAGAAAATAAAAGTCTTTTTTCAAAAACCACATAATCTGTAAACCCTCAAAATGCACCTAATCCCAGTGGAGAACTGCCTAGGGCCATGTTTTTTGTTTGGGACAATAACATCAAGGTGATACCATTGCCTGCAGGTGATGGGATTTGAGCCAGGGAGGCTGTTTTCTTTTCTGAAGTCATCTGGATCCAGTGGCAAGCTGTTGAGCAGGTCATCTGGACATGGCCCCAGATGCAGTGGGAGACCTTGTCCTTTCTCCCAGGCCATGATAGAAAAAGGTAAAAGGGGGGGGGGGGTGACTAGGTGATGCAGTGGATAAACCGCCAGCCCTGAAGTCAGGAGGACCTGAGTTCAAATGTGAACTCAGACACTTAACACTTCCTGTGTGACCCTGGGCAAGTCACTTAACTCCAATTGCCTCAGCAAAAAAAAAAAAGGGGGGGAAAGGCTCTAAATGTTCACCAAAGGATGTGCAAAGGATGCACCCTTATCCTGGGTGCACAGTGACCCAGGAGTGCTAGATCTGGAAACCCGGATGTGAAATTAGAGGAAAGATGATATTATCAGGAGCCAAACCGGGGGTCACACAAGAACGGAGATATGTCAAAATGTCGAGACAAACCAGGCCCTATCACTGGGCGGCTTCTGAAGCAGCGCTCTCCCTGTAAACAGCATTAGGCACATGGAATGGCCTTTTTTTTTTTTTACAGATATAGATGACTAACTCTCACCAGTGAGTAATATGGCTGGCGGCCATACCACCTCTGGCTCAGCGCTCATAAACTGAGCAGGGTTGGACCTGGTCAGCCTCTATAGGGGAGACCTCCAAAGAAATCCCAGAGGGCCTGTTGGAGGCTGTGATGGTGACTCAATGGGTGGTTCCCTTCTCCTGAGTCAGTTCTCAATCACACTGCTCACATGGCATTGCGGGGAAGTGATTTGCAGGTGCAGCCTTGCCTGGGGGAGACCCAGGTCTGAATGTTGGGGTACCCAGGTCTGAATGTTGGGGTACCTTTTAAAAGAGAAAGAAGATGGGGGCGCAGGGCTTGAAACCCTAGAAGTCAAACCCCCAGTCTGTGACAATTTATGACATTTGGTTTTGGAGCATCACTGTGCTAGTCTTGAGAAAAGGTAGTGGTAGTGTAGTCATGTCCAACATTCATGACTCCATTTGGGTTTTGGGGGGTTTTGTTTGTTTTTGCAAAGACCCTGAACTAGTTTGCTATTTCCTTCTCCGGCTCATTTTACAGATAAGGAAATTGAGGCAAATGGGGTTAAATGACTTGCTCAGAGTCACATAGTTAAGAAGTGTCCATGGCCAAAATCAAGACTCCAGGCTCAGCACTCCGTGCAATATGGCGTCACCTCGTCTCCCTGGGCCTGAGGATAGCAATTCAATAATGAAAACAGACCTTTCCTCTGAGGAACTTTTTATTTTATACTTAAGGATATACATTAGATAAAAAATAAATGCAAAGTGATTTTGGGGGCGAGGCAAGAAAGCGCTAACAACTGAGAGAGATGTCGAGAAAGGCTTCCTTCCTCTGGGAGATGGCATCTGAGATAGCTTCAGCGGAAGCTCGGAAGGTGGTGGGCAGTTTGGAGAACAGCCATGTAAAGGAGGGGAGGTGAGAGGCTGGTCTGAAGAGAGCATGGAGAGCACTGGGGCAATTCCATGTGCTCAGTCTAGCTAGAAACAAGAGCTCAAGGCAAATTCGGAAGGGCATTCAACCTAGATAGGGGAATCTGAATTGTATCTTGGAGACTCTGGAGTCTGAGATCCAGCCAAGACAGGCCAGAGCCCATCGTTGGAGAGGTGGGGTCTATCACGAGGCACTGCAGGAAGACTTGGTGGAGGAAAGAAAAAAAATCCATCTGTAAACATTATGTTCATGTTAAAATAAGGAAGGGGAGCTCACACAAAATCTGGCCAAATTATTTTCAATTGAGTCAGATTCATTTCCAATATAATTCCCAGAGGAGATTTCTTTTAAAAAACACAAACAAACATTAATTCTCTCAGAGTTACATAAAAAAGAATATGTCCCATTAAAGTTTCATAATTTATAAAATATCCCTAAATGTATTTAATGAAACAGTGACTTGTCTTAAATTCATTAGCCAAGCTCTTGACTAGAATGTAGTAAGGAATGGTAGAGGAAGAGAACACAAATATATTAGGTACCTACTATGTGCCAGAAACTATATTATCTCTGAATAAATGTGTATCAATCAATTGATTGGTCTATCTTACTGCTTGAATAATCAAAGCAGACCATAACTAGCATATTTTTAATTGCTTAAATTCAATTGAATTTAACCAAGCACTGATTAAACACCTACTCTGTGCCATATATTTACAATGAATACACAGACAAGAAACAAACAAACCAATAGTCTGCATGCTAGTAGGGTTATTTAACATGCACACAAGTAAGTAAAAACACTTGAAATCATCATTTGTACACAGAGTAATGTAAAGTGAATTCCCTAGAGAAATAATGCTATTAACTAAGTTGAGGGTGTGAAATCAGGAAAGTCTCCTGTAGCAAGCAAATCTCCTCAGTTCTGCTTTGAAGGAAACTGCCAATTCTATGGAGGACAAAAGGAGAAAAGCACATTTATCTGTTTATTATGAATTTTTAATTATTCTATTGCACTGGAGAAAAATGTAAGCAACGAAAGATAAACTCTTTCTGGAAGACGTCTCCTTAATAAGTGTCCCTTTCCTTTTAAAAAGTACAGCCATAATTTATCGACGACCCAATGGTTTTTTTTAAAATCTGTCTTCCTTCAACTCCCTTCCATGTCTGACATTAAACCCGCGTCGTCTCCTATAACTTTTCCAACCTTGAATACCGTCTGTACATACAGAAATCCGCCGTCTTCATAAAAGACCACTCTGCCTGCATATTCAACACGCAGGAGGTGAAACTTCTCAAGGTCTTTATTAAATCTGGCCCTGCCACGATGTCGTCAAGACACATAAAGAAATCTGACGACTTCATAAAATTCTAACTTATATTGAGGTTGCAGAGTCAGACTGCGTACCATTTAGAGCCTTCATTAAAATTCCCTTCTGCCTTCATGCTGAAAGACATATAAGGAAGCCCGTAAAAAACCTAGCGCCCTCTCCCCAATCGCCGAGAAATGAGTGTTCTTACATTCCAAACGGCGAGGGTCACCTATTCCTTTGGTGAATCTGGGTTCCATAAACATGTCGTCCACTAGTGTCAATATTTAAATTTTTATATACTCTAATTATTTTTATGACCTTTTAGGTAACTATATAAAATATTCCCTGAGCTACTGAACATTTTTAAAGTTGGGTGACATAATGACTAATTGTCTATCTGTACCCGGTGATGTCTTAGTGGTTTTCCTTAAAGTATGGATGATACTAACAGTTCTTGTCGGGGAAGACGCTAGTCCAAGGGATAATGTACAAATGCACAAAGATCTGGGTTCTCACCTACCCACCCTACTCATATCCATCCCGTTAGCCCCCCTGCACTTGAATTCAATTAGCCCGGGACTGTGGCTAACAGTTTTTGGCTCATGACCTTCATTGGTGTTGGAATTGAAGGTCTGGAGCTCTGATTTCCTTCATTCTGCTGAGAAACCTTCCCGGTGTGGAGCAGTGACCACACTACAGCTTGGGACCTTAGAGAGATGCTTGAGGGAATCTAGAGCAGGAGCTCCTAACCTAGGTTCACTCACCCCAAGGTCCCTCAGGTAAATCTCAAAGTCTCTGTGAACTCAGATGGGAAAATAATATCCTTTTTTCCTATACTTCAAAATAAAACTCTGTCTTTCCAGTAGTTATTTAAAATATTATACTGAGAAGTGTTCGTAGCATCAGCAGAGCAGGGTACTTTAGGGGCCCCTTTCCTAGAGTTATCAGCCCCCTGGGCTCAGAGCTACTTGAGGACATCATTTCCTCTGAGAGGAGGGGGCAGCAGGGGGCTGACTAGCTGAAACTAGAGTTCCTGAACACGGGAATGAAAATGTGCCATAGCCATAGACAGTGCTGTGCCTTTTGTGAAGCTCAAATCTGCCTCCTTCTCCTGCCACCAGAGCTGTCTGCCTGATCCAGCCCATGTCTTTTCGCTTAACTTGGGGAAAAAAGGGACTATTTCAATTTTGTCCTTTGTTCCGAGTGCCAGGCATACAGTAAGTGCTTAATAAGTGCTTACTGTTTGCATTGCTTGGCCTTCAACTTGGAGACACCCACAGATGTCTTGGGGAGAACAGCATGTAGATCTCGGTTCAGAGTCAGCAAGAGTTTTGTGCTTAGGGTAGTGGGAGAGTGGCTGGGCTGAGGTCAGCCCCTCCGGATTTATTTGCTTACTTTTGCCACAAGCGGTCCTTGAGCTGTTTGACATCACTCCCAAGTGCACTTGTACCGGACTCAATGGAAACTAAGAAGCATTTAAGAGTTACAGGTGCATTTTAAAGGGCTTCAGGCAATATAGTTGTTTTTCTTCCAGTGTTATTACTGGATATATTTTTGAAATGTTTTTAAAAAGAACTTAAGAAATAACTCTCAAGTCTCAGAAAAGGCTCTCCTGGGGATCATTGGGTCCAATGTCCTCATTTTACAGATCTGCAAACTGAGACCCACAGTCACAGAGCATTTGGCCAAGGTCATACAGAAAACATCTGGCAGAGAAGGGGTTTGACCATAGGCATCCCTTCCCTCTTTTTCCTAAGCCACACTTCAATTCCATTGAAGAGACTCTATTTTTTAAATCATCTCAGCAACTGGCAGTCTGGGCCTTGGGGCTCCAAAAATAAATATCATTTCTAGCAAAATCCTTTTTTTTATCCTAAAAACTTTTTATCCTAAAACTTGTTTTTTTTTTTGATTAATTATAACTTTTTATTGACAGAGCCCATGCCTGGGTAATTTTTTACAACATTATCCCTTGCCCTCACTTCTGTTCCGACTTTTCCCCTCCCTCCCTCCACCCCTTCCCCCAGATGGCAAGCAGTCCTATACATGTTAAATATGTCATAGTATATCCTGGATCCAATATATATGTGCAGAACCCAACAGTTCTCTTGTTGCACAGGGAGAATTTATCCTAAAACTTTTATCCTAAAAGTTCTCTAAAACAAAAGAAACATGGATGCTTTGGGGAGTCTGGCCATGGTTGGGGGGAATGCAACCCAACTTTTTGTCCATTCCCCCATCCATGTCCATGGCCCTGGATTTCAGAACTAGGTCTCAAGATCATAGATTTAGAACTGAAAAGGACTCTGGGTAAGTCACTCTGCTTCTATTTCTCCATCTGTAAAATAGGGATCATGATAAGTATTTGCTAAGTTCCTATTATGCATGAGGCACAGAGCTAGGAGCTGGGCATATACAGAAATGCAAAAACAGTTCCTGCCCTAGGGGGCTCACGGTCCAACCATGAAGCACCCAGGCAGGTATGGCTAAGAGTCAGGCTGCACATCTACCCCAGAGGCGCCTCCATCGTTTTGTATGGACTTTGAAATTGCACCTTTTGATAGTCATTCCTTTGAAACTTTAAAACAAAAGTAAAAGACGCTGATCTGAGAGCCAGAGGCCCTGAGTTCGAATCCTTGTTTGTTTCTGCTGGCGTTGTATTTGTTGTTTGCCCTTCTTTCTCCAAGAGGACCCTGACATTAGGGAGGGGATGCCAGATATGGATCAGGGAGCCTTGAGATGGCCGTGGGAGACCTTTTAAGCGAGGGTCTTTAGCAGGTCTCTGCTTTCTTCCTAGCCAAGCCTTCCCTGGCTTCCCTGCTTAGGGCTGGAGTGGGCAAATCCCTGACCTAGAGCTGGCGGGCAAAGGCCTGGACTTGCACCCGTGAGAAGGTGCCTCTGCCCTGGCTGCCTCCATCGGAGGAAGTGGCCCAAGCCAGCTCGGGACTGGCTTCTCTCTTGGCTCCTGCGCTTCTGGAATGGCCCCTCTCCATCCACTCTCTCCCCCTTTTGTGCGACATCTTCCCCAGCTGGAAAGGAAGCTCCTGGAGATCAGGGTTTGCTTGTTTTTATTTTCCTGGTGCTTGCTGACTGGCTGACTCTCTTTCTCTCCCCATCCCTCAATTTCCCCCTTCCTTTCTTTCTCTCAAGCTCTCTTCTTTTTCCCCGACTCTATCCATCTACTTATCAATCCCCATTTTTATCATCTTTTTTATCCACCTCCATAGCAATATATCCCTCTATCTGTGTCTATCCCCTCTTTATCTACTTCTCTCTCTGTATATTTGTGTGTGTATATATTCGAGTGGATGTGTGTCTAATGGAAATAAGAACATGAGCTCTAAAAGTCAAGTCCAGCTTGCTGGTGCCTCAGAGCTCACAGGAGGGCTTGGAAGAGCTTTGTAACCTGGAAAGTCGTGTATAAGTGCAAGTCATTATTATGATGTAAGCTACTGCCAGTGTTCCCTAATAAAATGGGGGTCCCCCGGGGAAGGTATTTGCCCTAAGCTTCAGCTAACACCTTTTGTGGGATTACTTAATAGCTCCTTGAGAGGCAGACCCTGGGAAATGGGACTCTCCCCAGAGGGGAGAAGGGGGGAAAGAGTGGAGGTGTCAGCATGGAGGGAAGCGTGTGGAAAGGAGGAATTCAGAGGGCACCAAAGGCTTCTAGGCACTTGTACCCGGATTGAGCGTTGTTCGCAGTTCCCTGAGAAAACCAAATAGCCTTTGTTGAATTAAACAGCAATTTTGACTTAGTTAAGAGGCCATTGCAGAGGTGTCTGTGAACCCTTTCAGCACGTGCATCCGTGTTTCCTGCTTTCCTGATGTGAGTGAGGGCGTATCTGATGTCCACTGGTTATCAAAGACGCCTCCGCTACTTAGCTGAGTTTTCAGCATTCCGGTTCCACTGTGCCTCAGTTTTCCCATCTGTAAAATGAGAGGGCTGGGCTCGGTGTCTTCTGATGTTGCTTCCAGCTAAATCTGTAATTCTGTGTTACTCTTATGTTGTAAAATGCTACTGATAAATAGAAATTTAAAGCAGAAGAAGACCTCCAAAGGAATCTAGGCTAACTTCATTTCCCACAGGGGGAAGGTGACTTTCAAACCCAAACCAAAGATGTAGACCTGGAAGAGACCTTACAGGTCATCTCATGCACATAGCAGGTAGTATCCACATGGTAGACACTTAATTGTCAAATGAGTGTTAGTCGATATTTTATCAATGAGGAAACGAAGGTCTGGAAGGGCGAATTCAGCTAATTAAATCCAAAGTTCATCAGCTCTCACCAGAATAATGGGCAACACGAAAATGTCTTAAAAATTTGGCATTCCATTTCCCTCTTTAGAATCTAGAACTGCTTCTTTACAGCTTTTAATGGCAGAGAACCCAACATTTGCCCCTGTGTGAATTGATATGACTGGGCAAGTTGAAGAGTAGTGAAGGGTAACTATAAAAGGAGAGACAGGGGCTTCTATGGAAATCTCTTCTTATACTGGGGTCTCATTTTTCACATCAGCATATATGGTTCCTCCCCTTTGAGGCTGAGGGTCAACACCTTCTATTTGGCTCTATTATATCTAAGTAATGCTTTTATTTCTAAGTCTTTTATCTTTTTTGCACATTCTTGCCTCTTTTTCCTTTTCACTGAGCACCTCCAAGTGTTTATTGAGTTTGTAGGTTTGCTTTTGTTTGTTCATTTCATAGAAGCTACTTAGGAAGTCCTGGACTCACCTTTACAAACAACCAAGAGTATCTCAAGCACACGGAGGGAGGAGCAAAGTTGCAATGCACAAGTCAGGTCCCCCTTCAGGAACAACGATTACCCTTGATGGATCTTAGGAAATAAAAATCAGTCTCCTTCAGAAGCCACTTTGTGTTTTCACGACAGTGACAAGACTGCTGAGTGAGAAACAATTTTGAATGCATGAATTGGCCCTTTCTTCTGAGTGCTCTGGGCACCTTGCAAATGGAAAATTGCAAAATCATCTTCTCTTGTTTCCCCCTTGACGCTCTTTGAGGCAGTGAAACCTGAGGGAAAGGGGGGTGGTGCCCTTGCACCACAATTCTGTTCCATTGAGCATCGTTATTATTTTAGAACTTAAATTCCATAATAGCAGCAAAGCCTTCTGAAGGTTTTATGGATGGCAACTGGCAAGGGAGTCTCCACCTCCTCCTCCAAATGCCACCTTCTCCTCAAATGCCCCGGGTTCTCTCGTTCTCTGGATGCTCTTGCTCTTATTCCCGCAGCAACTACTGCCTCCTCCTTGGTTTCCAGTTGGGAAACAGGGCCAAATGTGAGCTCTTGTCTCCTGAAGAGAGAGCTCCTTGAAGACAACTGCAAACATGTTT
This sequence comes from Sarcophilus harrisii, assembly GCF_902635505.1. NCBI lineage: Eukaryota > Metazoa > Chordata > Mammalia > Dasyuromorphia > Dasyuridae > Sarcophilus > Sarcophilus harrisii. The sequence goes on along the minus strand of NC_045430.1, from coordinate 271,065,682 downwards.
TTTGCATCTCTCTCTATTGATCTGTTTTATTAGAGAACCATGATGGAGTGTCAGATTTTTTACAAAAAGAAGGGGGGCCAGATAATTGTAAAACCAATGACTGGTCTTGTGTCTTTAAAATAAAAGAAAGGCACAGAATTATCTCCTTTTTGGAGCCTGAACTAATTATTGTGAGCACCAGAAAATAATTATTTTCCCATCGCAGAACAATCTGGATGGATTCTGGGGCTGCTGGTTCCAGTGTCAGGATGCCCATTAGGCCTCATGGAGTCACCTTTGGGGTTCACAGCTGTTCTCCTGGTCATTCTACCTCCTCACTGTGCTTTGGCATATTGTGCTCATTGCGTAATAGACTTCTGAGAGCATCCACTAGAGTCTTCTCTTTTTACAGATGCAAAAGCTGAGTCCCAGAAAGATTGGGATTTGCCCAGAGCTTCAAAGCTGCATTTCCTTTGACCAAACCCAGGGCTCACACTCCAGAACTGAAGCACTCAGGATGCAAGATCCATTTCAAAGGGTCATAGCGACACGAGTCTAGAACAGGCAAGAAACCTAGAAACCAGCTTGTCTGGGGGGCAACAGGAACAGGTTTCAGGCAGTCCATGAATCTGGAGGAGAAAAAGTGACATCTTTATCTTCAGTAATCCTGGTTCTCCCTTGTAAGCATGTGTATGTTACTTTATGCACTTTATTCTGAGAAGAGAGCCAAGGCTTTAGCAAGCTTCCCAGGGGTCCATGGGGTGACCTCAGATTCTCTTGACTCCAGATGAAGGCTTCTTTTCTCTGTATGAGTTTACATGCAAATTGTGGCTATGTCAGTGAACTAGGAATTCTGGGAATTCCCTCCCCTACCAGCTCTCAGCCCATCCATCTAGAAATAGAGATGCCTAAAGTTCTAAGATTAGGTAATTTCTACTCGGGGTCCTACATGACTGTTGTAAAGAAGCATAGGGAACAATATTTGAACCCATGCCTCTCCAAAATTAAGACAAGAGAGGCTTAATTGGAGCATCCTTTACCCAGGGGGTAACTGTGGCTGCAGAGAGGATGTGCAGCTGGAGCTTAATGGCAAGGAAATCCTCCGAGGAATTCAGACTATCTCCCAGGTTCCACCCAGCTCCAAATCTTGGCTTTTATGATCCTCTCATCTTCTTCCTTCTGTCCCACTCTCACCTCCAGCTCCCATACCCTCAATAACATCTGTCATCTCACCAACTGGGAGGGAGAGCACGGAATGACTTAGAAAGAGTCCAGCTCTAGGAAAGAAAGAATCAAGGTAAAATATGAAAGCTGATCTACCAATGGTGCCTACAAAGAAGTCTTCCCTATCTCCCCAGTTACTGTTCATATTTCTGTGTGTACACGGCACACCTCTGGATTTAAACTTTAGGTCTTCTTGATTGTGGTACTCTGTGCATTGTGACACTTACCTGCCTTCAGCAATGCTCATAATGACCCATCCAAGTCATTTCCTACAGGAAGTACACCCATTGCGTTGGAGTGTTTGTACCTTTTTTAGGAAGGAAGGAAGGAAGGAAGGAAGGAAGGAAGGAAGGAAGGAAGGAAGGAAGGAGGAAGGAAAGAAAGGAAGAGAAAAAGAAAGAAATAAGAGAAGGAAGGATGGAAGAAAGAGAAAGAAGGAAGGAAGGAAAGCATTTATTAAACACCTATTATCAATCAATAAACATTTTTTAATTTTTAACTTTATTTTTTTCAATAAACATTTATTAAGAGATTATTGTGTGCCAGGCACTATGCTAAATGCTCTACAAATATTAACTTATTTGATCCTTACAACTACTACTATGACCTCCATTTTGCAGATAGGAAACTGAGACAGACAAGTGCCTTGCAGGGCTACATAGCAAGTAAATGAGGCTGAATTTGAACTCGTCTTCCTGAATCCAAGCCAGCATGTTACAGCGTATCACCTCACTGCTTCTGCCTTCTGTATTACCTACAAGTGGAGCACAGTCTAATTGCCGCTTGTCTAATGAATGCAAATTAATGCACTGAATTCAGAAATCCTCCTGGAACCACTTCAGGTTCCTTAAGGGGTGACATCCACCCTCGGGGGAGGGCAGTCCTAACCACAGCCTCTGATCTGGGCTTCTGGTCAGTATCGAAACTCTGGTCATGTGGAAGGCCGAGAGGTACAGGGACATGTGGAAGTAGCGTGTCAGCAGTTTTCTCTTTCGTTTACTCTCTCTTATCAAAACCCACTTTTTTTTCTGAAACTGGGACCTTGTTAGCAGAAATGCAGATCATTTGATTTGGGAGCCCCACAAACTTTGGCCAGAAAAGGAGATGTTTGGGGGGGCGGGCGGTGGGGGGGGGAGGACTAATTCTACTGCTGAAATCCTTTTGATCTATCTTGGCAAACAAAACAAAAGGCTGAAGAGTGGCTGCCCTCAAAGAGCTTTCTTTCTATGGCGCACACTTCACGTACACACATTAGGGATCCCAGGAGAGATAAAACATATTCAGACTCAAGTGAATCCTGAAGGCTTCTAGCCAAGTCACTAGATCGAAAATTTTGCTGAACGTCTTTATGTGAAGAATAGAGATGTTGTGTGTGTGTGTGTGTGTGTGTGTGTGTGTGTGTGTGTTTGTCTGTCTCTGTTTCTCTCTCTCCCTCTTTGTGTTTCTCTCTGTGTGTTTATTTCTCTCTGTCTCCTTCTATCTCTCTGTTTCTTGTCTCTCTCAAGAACTTTGGAGAAATGGGCACCTGAAGCTAGACTGCTGTCGGTTTTAGAGGGTTCTTTTCCCCTTCCATCTTGACCTGATAAACATCTCCTGACTTAGGAGATGGCCTGAAGTTCTGACCATCTCTGCTCCTCTTCCATAAGAGGCAGAGAACAGAGGCATTCCCAGAAAAAAGCCATTTAAACACTGGTCATGGAGGCACTCAGCTCTATTTCGACTCAACAATCGTTTATTAGATGCCTACTGGATACAAGGCACTGTGATAGGCTCTGCAGACACAGGGCGGTAGAGTGCATTTAGGACTGGTTTTCTGATCAGAAAGGTTTCCCTGCCTCCATTCGTGCTAGCTGAGTGACTCTGGACAAGTCCCAGCCTTTCAGAGTTCTAGGCAACTCTCTGAGACATTTTCATAACATGCAGACAAAAAAATAAGAAAAACTGTCCTCTTTCTAACACCGCTGAGCTCAACTGTTCTGCCCAATTCCCTGCTTGCTTCTATTTAGTCCAAGGTGCAAGGAGGCCTTTCACCCAGCGAGAGGAGAGGAGAGGGAAGGGGAGGAGAAAGATGTCAGAGAAAGTTTAAGGAAACGAAACTTGGACAGCGGCAATCCCGATGAAACTGGAACCTGCCAAAGGATAATCTGTCCTCTCCTTCGCAGCTGGTTTCAGGGTGACGGGTACAGCCTCCAGTCTCCTTGCGGCTGACCTGCCTGGCAAAAAATGCTCTCATGGGTCCCCAGAGGAGGCCCAGGGCAATGGAGCTGCTCCTTCTAGAAAAGGGACGAACATCTCACTGGGGTTTTGGGGAGCGAACTACAAGACTCCCCTTTATAGACCAAGAAAACGATATGCAGAGGAATAGAAAGATTTGCTTGAATTCAGTCAGAGGTGTGATTTGAACCTAAATCTGACACTCCAGTGACCAAGTCAGTCTGCTCTGGTGGCTAGGTCACCACCCCCAGCATCCCTGACCAGGCATCCCACAGATCTGTAGTGGAGGGGTGACTGGACCACCTTGAACCCCATTTCTGGTTAGGAGATGTGGTCTCGGGCCTGCTCTCTGCTTTGTAGTTAGTCTGGGCCTTTGGCAAATCCACCCTTAGTAAGAATTTTGCATAATGAACGAAAGAGGAAGTAAAAGGAAACTACATTTGAAAGGGAGGAAGTGAGCAGGGAATGGGCTGGGCAGCCAGAATGGGGCTCACTGGTGGCTCCCTAGGCCTACTCCCAAGAAAGCCCATGCTGTACTTTCTGGGGGAGGACAGGCCAGCAGTTAGGGCCTCTGCAACTCTGCATGCTGGTCCTGCTTCACATTGCCTCCCCACATAGGCTGGTCCTGGCCCCTATTGCTTCTTGGGTCAGTGCCTCAGCCTGTGCATCTGGAAAATGGGGCTGACCTGCTTTTCAAGGGTGTCAGAGTATAAATTCATGCCTTCTTTTTGGTCAAGTGTTTCTATAATATTTTCAGTGTTCTTTGTGATACCATCACTTCCTGCCTAATGGTCCTTATCTATGTAGAGGTCAAATTCAATGCTCTTTGTGTATCTTTGTGACTCCCTCCTTTTCCCTTTTCCCTCTCCCTTCTCTTTCCCATTCTCCCCTCCTTTTTCCCTGTCTACTCCATTATCCCTCCTCCCTCCCCTTCTTTCCCTTTTTCTTCCTTTCTCTGATCCCCTTCATCCATCTCTCTCTCTCTCTCTCTGTGTCTCTCTCTCTCTCTCTCTCTCACATACACACACACACACACACACACACACAACACACACACACATACCCCCACATACCCCCTAAGGGATTGTAGGCTCACTGTGGGCAAGGATTGCGTGGTTTTTTTTTAATGTTCATGTCCCGTCATCAAGCACATGATCATTTCCCTGATTCACAGATACTCAGAGTTGGGAGGCAGCTCGGTAGCAAAGTCCATGCTCATTACCGATATGTATCTGTGGTTAGGCCAGTTTTTTCACAGAAGGACCTTCCCAAGCGAGTCAAATTGATCCATTGCACTAAGGAAAGCTCAGACCTTTAGGGGAGTTTGGTTTTTTGTTTTCCTAACATGTTTACATGTGTCTCTTCCCAACTTTCCCTGAGTATTCCTGGTTCTCTTCTCTAGGACCAAGTAGAATGTCTAATCCTTCTTTGATCAGATAGCACTTTAAATATTGGAAAATGACCATCATCCCCTGCTCCATGTCCCCACTGTTCCCCCCCCCTTTTAGGATAAATATGACCAGTTCCTTCAGCAGATGCCTTAATAACTCAAGCATCTGCAATTTTGCTGGCATCCACACTCTCTCCCCTACCCATATTGCACCCTCTCCAATTTAGGGGAAATACTGTGGCCAGCAAGGTCATCACCCAGGGGCCACTTCTCTTCACTTAGCTAGGCTGGTACTCAGACCAGATCTGCTTGACGTTCCTAATCAGCCTCATCATGAAGGGCTTTCCACCTGGTGAGGCTCCATGGGGGCTGGTAAGGCCCATGTCTGCCTTGGACGCAGTGGGCACCCAGTCATTTTTAGAATGGAGCCAGTAGGAACCCAGCTAGTAGGCCTAGGGGCCGGGAGGTGGGCTCCATGGGGAAAGGGCAGCAGGGGGAGACATTAGAAGGAAGCTCAACCTTGAGATTTAGCAACAAAACGAGAGAATGTGCTGCTTTAAATCCCATGTGATTGGACTGGGCCAGTGAGAGCTCCAAAGCAAAGCTGGGGAGTCACCAGAGACTGGTGCGGTGGTAGAGAGGGGAACGAGGACCCCAGAGGGAAGATAAAGCACCCCACCCTCTACCCCACCCAGAGAGCAGCTAGTTAGACATAGGGAGGGGCAGTAGTACGTGCTCTGTTCCTGAATCTTTCAGACTTGCCTTCATTTTAAACTTAAGTTCATGGCTTTGCAAGGAATCCCTCAGGGGGTCTAATCCAAGCTTCTTTTTCAGCTGAGGAAACTGAGGCCCAGGGAGATGAAATCACTCCCCCAAGAGCACACAAAGAGTACGTGTCAGGATTAGAATACGTTTTCACACTCCAAAGTCACTCTTCATTCCATGAATAATAATAGCGAGCATTTATAATGGAGGGCTTTGAGGTTTACATACTCTGTTATCTCATTTGATCCTCACATAACTCTGGGATGTAGGTGCTATTATTATCATCATCCCCATTTTACAGATGGGAAAAACTGAGACTGAGGATTTAAATTGCTTTTCCAGAATCATAAAGTTAGTCTCAAAGATAAGATTAGAACTCAGTCCTTCCTGCTTCCAGTTCCTGTTCTCCTTCCCCTTTATCTCAGGCAATGGCTGGATAATTATTTATTAGGAACTTGTAGAGGTAGTTCTATACAGGTACAGGATCTAAGGTCTGGGCTAAGTGGACACTGGGGTCCCTTTGAACCAAGATATTTTAGGGTTCTAATCTCAGTTTACCGCTTTGGACCCGAGTTTCCTTTTAGGTTGGACAAGGTGAGCTTTCACCTCCTTTCCTGCTACTGACTCAGTTCTGTAGTCATAGCTTCCTACTTGGAGGCAGTCAGGGAGCACAGCGGAGAGAAGGTGGATTTGGATTCTGGGAAAACCCGAGTTCAAATCCTTCCTGTGATGTGACTGTGTGATGTGGGGCAACTCAGTTCGCCTCTGTCTGCCTCCGTTTCCCCATCTGGTAAATGAGAAGAAGCTTCCAAAGCTGTGAGGGTCAAGGACCAGTCTGTATAAGGAGTTGGCAGGCTTTGGAACTCTCCCCAGGCTTACTGGGTTTGCAGAGGAAGTGCAGGCAGAGGACAGAGGGACTGAGGGGCAGAGAGAGAGTCCCGGGCCTCCTCGGCTTTGCTGGCTTACTGCCCTTTCGAGGAGGCCCCCTCCCCAGGAGGTCAGAAACAAGGATCCGGGGAGGATCTAAGCCCAGAGCCGGGGGCAGGCTGAGTAGGCAAGCTCCCTCCCCCCACCCCTGCCATTCTCCCAACTTCCCCCTTTCTGTTAATGACGTCATCCAAACCTCAGTTATCCTTGCTGGCATCTCCCTCTCTCCTTCCCCTCCCCCCCTGGTGCTGCCTCATCATGCTATGACCAGGTTAACGAGCAGTTCTGTCACTCACCTGCTCACAGACCACCTCATTGGCTCCCACTGTCTGCCAATCAAAGTCCGAAGACCACAGTCTGATCCTCAGGGGATTTTACTGTCTGGTTTCCAGGCCTGACTCAGTTCTGGTGGATTCGGGTTAAGTTCAGCAGGTATTGATGTAGAACCTGCTGCTCACACACAGTCCTGCTCTCACTCAGGAAGCTTTACCGTCTATGAGGGAACTAGGAGAAACACGAGGGATGAGAACGTTAAATAGCATGTAATAATTACGCAGGAATCCCAAGGGGCTTTTGAAGATCTGAAAGAGGTTATTAGCAATCAGGGATCAAAGAGGGCTGCATGGAGGAGGTGACAGCTGAGGTGGACTTAGAGGATGGGTTTGGAGTAAGGGTGACTGTTCCAGATTCATTCCTCTTTGTATATGAGAGGTAGTGAGACCAAGGGGGAAAAATGAGAGCTTCGGAGTCAATACTGTCCATTATATTAATCACACACACACATTTAAATACACTCATATTCACACAGTCACACATTCACAATCACATATTCTCTCTCTCTCTCTCTCTCTCTCTTTCTCTCTGTCTCTCTCTCTGTCTCTCTCTCTAACACACACACACACACACACACACACGTGTGCCCCTCTGCAATCCCGCCAAAAAATCCTGCTCTCCTTTCTTACCCATGATCTTCCCTCTCTCACCTCTATGCCTTTGAACTGGCCTGGGATACCTTCCCTCCTCCCCTCTGCTTCACAGAATCTCTTTCTTCAAGGAGCAGCTCAGGCTTCACCTTCTGCAGGAAGCTTTTCCTCATCTCTCCCAACTGCTAGAGTTCTCCCAAATTATCTTGGGTTTTCTTTCTTTATAATTATTCTATAAACACTCCTATCTGTACTTGTCCCCCCATTAGAGTCTTTTGAGAACAGAGACTGTTTCATTCTTTTTATTTGTATTCCCATCTGCAAGCAGAGTATCTCAAACATTGTAGGTACTTAAAAATGCTGGTTTATTGATTGGTTGAAATTGGGGGGAAACAGCATAGAATTGAAGGGAACCTCAGAGATCCACTGGGCCAGAGACTTCACCTTTTTCATGTCATGGATTGCTTGGTCAATTTAGTAAAGTCCATGAACCATTTCTCAGGAGAATGATTTTCTTTGAAAATCATAGTTTTATAAATGCCCAAATTAAAAATAAAAGACATATGAAGAAAGACATTATTTGCATTTAGAGAAGGAACTGATAAATAGGAATGTATCTAGAAGAGTTTTTCACATATATATTTGTGTCTAATGGGATTCATCTCTAGGATGGGGGGGGGGTAAGGAGGGGAAAAAAAGGAGAAAAAATTACATGATAATTTTATCATATATTTAAAAGGATTAGCAAATTGTGCAAAATAGATTTGCAGTTTCATGTGCAATTATCTTTTTTTATACTGTTACAGAAGTTTTATTTTATAAATTAAAAATCAAATAAATTTTTAAAAAGAAAAATATAATTGAAGGAAATGCTAAAATTCAGTTTGAAGTAAAAGAAATATGAGAGGATGATTTTTTAAAAAATCATAATTGAAGGAAATGCTAAATTTTAGTTTGAAGTGAAAAAATATGCTGGAGACTGATATTTATTTTTTTTAAGTCATAATCGAAGGAAATGCTAAATTTTAGATTAAAGTGAAAAATGCAGGAAATAATTTTTTAAGAATAACAATGGAAAGAACTGCTAAAAGTCAGTTCAAAGTGATAAAAAGATGTGATTTTTTTTCCCCCTTTTAAGTTCACAGATCCTCTGAAATTGATCTGCATACTCCATGTTAAGAACCCCCAATCTAGTCCAAACATATCAGTTTACAGGAGAGATTGAAACCAAAAGAATTTAAGTGATTTGCCCTGGATAACACAGGCTGAAAATGGAGGAGCCGGGATTTCAGCCCAGATCCTTCCGACTTCCCAGTCCCATGTACAAGCTAATTGGAAAAAGGAGAAAATACTACAGTCGGAGAGATCAGGAAAAGATGTGGCCTGTGAGGGGCCAAGCTTTGACCAGAGCTAAGTCTCAGTGGCAGGAGGGAGAAGGTCGTGTGGTAGCCAGAGTAAAGGGCTGAGGAGAGAGAGACAGAGAGACAGAGAACAGAGAGAGAAAGAGAGAGAGACAGAGAAAGAGAGAGAGAGAGAGAGAGAGAGAGAGAGAGAGGGAGAGCGACAACTCCTTTGCCTGGAACAAAATGTGTGTGAAGAGAAGCAGGGTGCTATAAGTCTAAGAAAGTGGACTGCTTTTAATGCCAAATTGAGGGGTTTGTGTTTGCTCCTAAAGGGGTCAGCACCCATCCTAATTGCTCACAAACTTCCCCAAATATCGATTTTCCCCAGCATACAGAAGGTGCTTAATAAGTGTTTATTGTTTGACTGGTCATTATGGGTATTCACTACAGGCTGCCCCATGCCTGCTCCTTCCTTATGGCTGTGTTCTGGTTTCCCCCACTTCCTTTCCATCTTCTTCAGGAAGCCTTTCCTGCTTTCCCTTCATCCTAGTGCCTTTTCTGCCGCTTCTCTCCACTTTATCCTAGATCTTGTCCATTGACCATTGGCTCTGCCAGGAGTCCGAGGGCTCCTTGGGAACAGGAACGATGTGTTCTGTTCCTTTGTGCTCCAGCTCTGGGTGAATTAATGTCTTCACTAACAACCTGAGGTTACAATTGGAAGAGATGTTAGAGATAGATGGACTTTGATGGAGCGTCTGTCCGGTTCTAGACCTGGGATCCACAAGGATGTCTAGATTAGTCTAGAACAATGATTCAGTGGGGACTCTGTTCTTTTAAGGTTTTCAAAGCCTTTTCAGAGAAACAAGCTTAGAGAGGTCAGGACTTGCCTGAAAAGAGCTGTTCAGTGAGATAGGCGAGGAGTTGAAAAAGGGGTCTTCCTGGGCCCAAATCTCCTCCCCTCCCACCCCCCGGAGAAGGCAGGGAAGCACAACACGCCTGACTTGGCAGGTGCATGGAGAGACCACCCGAGTGACCCTAGGGATGTCTCCCAAGCGTTCGAGGCTTTGGGTCCCAAGAGCAGCTTCTTCTTGGCGGTTTGGCACCGGCTGGCATGGAAGACCCCCAGACTTCCCCTGATGTCTGGGAGGAGGCTGGGGCCCCTCTCTCCCTGCTTGCACGGACTAAGGGCGCTCCCATCCCAAAGCTGCCTGCGCCCCAGACGCCTCACCCCCTCCGATCCTGTCCACTATGAAAACACAGGACACCCAAGTCGAGGGGATTGCTGAATAACACCACATGGGCGTGCAATGGTCTGTGACCAGAAGGTTCACTGGAAACAATTTGCACAGAGGGCCTTAGGAAACCACCTGGATGGATCTTTTAAATGAAAAAAGGAAGAGATACCCCTTTTTTTCTGAATAATTTTTAATACTAGCTGGGTACATGTGATAGTCATTAAAGCTTATTTAACCCTGAAATTATCTGGCCCCTCCAATTCCCCCAGGGACTCTCTGGGTCTTGGGTTAAAAATCTGAAATAACGTCTGAGAGGAGGTGCTACACTTTTTGAAATTCTGAGTCAAATAATTCCAGGCCTCAGAGAACTTGTTTTCCGAGCGACTGATGCCGATTGCCCCTCTTCCTCCTTGGCCTTGGCTTTGGAGTCTCTTCTGGGCCTCCACATTGTTTTCTCCAGCCCGTTTCCCCCTGTCAGAAAGCAGCCGGCATCTCGCCGTCCAGGCCCGTCGTCCGCGGCCTGGAGATCGGCCCCCAGCACTCAGGCTCGTCTCCAAGTAAACGAGGACCTCGCGCTCTGGGAGTCTGCGTGTTCGGCTCCAGCCCCACACAGCTGCCGTGTTCCCCACCGCCCTCTCCCCGAGGAGGAGACGTACTCCAAGGGAGGGTGTGCAAGCATTCCTGAACCAGCCGGCTAATCTGGCCACATGGCTCTGTTGGCCGAGGTGCCGCATCCAAGGAGGCTCCCACCGGACTCAAAGCATCTCGGGCCTCCCCTCCCAGCAGCCCCCGGCTGTGCCGCTCCACATAGATAGGCCGAGGGGAGCCGGGGAGAGAGATCCGCAGAGGAACAAACAGATGAAAGGAGGAAACCCTTGTGTCTGAGAGGAATTTCCTCTAGAGTACAGGATACTCTTTATCATTAACTAGGCACAGGAAGGAAAATGGGGAAACAGTGCAAAGAGTGGGGGAGGGAGAAGGGGACCCAGCTGAATTTAAAAAATAGTTGAAAGTTGGAGGGGGGTCCTCAGAGGGAGGCAAAAACCCAGAGTAAAATGAAAGCTTTGGGACCAGCAAGTGCAAATGCCTTCTTAAACCTCAGGGAACCACAGCCTTGAGTCAAGCACAGTTCAACATCAAACCTGAAGGTTTTTTGGACTGGCCGTGCCCCCCTGACTCATTTCTGGCCTGCTGGTATCATCCTTTGTGCATCTGTTTGCCTTTTTTAAATCCAGCCTCCTCTTTGTTCTCTCAGTTCCCATGGGCTGAAGGGGAGCCTCCCAAGCTCAGAACTTCCTTGAAGAATCCCACAAGAAATCCTCTGTTTGGGGCTCGCTCTCTGTTGGTTCTGGAAGAAAATCGAAATTCCTTCGCTTGGCATTTCAAGCACTTCCCAATCGTGCTTCAGCCTTGCTCCCGGGATAGATTTCACATTACTCACCGCCACACGTTCCCCGTCCGGCCAAAATGGCGTCTTTGCTGTTGCCCCCAAACTCGCCGTCCCCCCTCAGCGCCCGTGCAGCAGCTACGCCCCGGGCCTGCGACGCAGCCCCTCTTGTTCCTCCTTTAAGATTCCAGCCATGGCCTGAGTGTTTGAGAAACCTTTCCCGATCCCCCCAGTTAGTTGTACTTTCTCTCCTCGGTATCAGGTGTCTGTTTACTGGATTGTCTCCTAGAAATTGAAGGTGCTTGAGGGCAGAGACTTCTGACTTTTCCTAGTTGGTCCCCAATATATTTCTAAAGCAAATGGGCTCTTCACCTGCTACACTCAGAAAAGAAAGACTCCCTCTGAGTTAGAGTGATGGAGATTAGCCTCAGTGTCCATTTTACCAGAGAAAAAGAGGAGAGTTTTCCTTAGGGGAGGCAGAGAATGGGGGCTGAACAGAGCATTGCATTAGGAATCTGGTTGGACTAGAGGGCCATGTAGAAGCCAGAAAGCTTGAAAAGGGTCAAATCCTAAATCTCCCAGCTTTGTGACCTTGGACAAATGATTTAATTTCTCTGGACAGGGCTGTAACGAGGGCAGAGGGCGCCATCTTGCTTTTGTGATCTATGTAAAGCCCTCACTTTATAGAAGGGTAAACTGAGTCTCTGAGGTAGGAACTTATTTTCCCACCTGAGGCAAATATAACCTGCCCCCCATTAGGTGTAAGTACTGGAAGGTGTTTATTGAAAAAAATAGATACTTGGCGATAATCTTGTGACCTCGGGCAAACCATGTGACCTTTCTCTATCTGTTTCCTCCACTATACGATGTGGCAGTTAGGCTACGTGGAAGGGGAAGAGGGGGAAAGGAGAAAATTCTGGTTCTGTAAGTCCCGCTATGGTAAAGGACCCTCTTCAAAAGGGGAGGGGGGCACAGTTCACGTGAAATCTTGTTGAGTTGATCTGAAGTTGAAAGAGGCTATAGAGCTATTGAAATTTTTGCTTTATTCTCTGCAGAAGAGGGGAGAAATCAATGGGCTTCTTGACAATTCCGACGTAAGTGAGTTATACAGGCCACTGACACAGCGGACCCAACTTTATAACAACCACATTCGCTGCTGTCAAGCCACTGGCTTCATGGCGCCAGCCGTAATTACAGCAAATCACCTCTAATTCCAAGCTGCTGGCCTTGATCAAGGTGTCACCGGGAGCCACTGTGGCATCTGGGTCCCCAGAGGATGTCCTAGCTGAGGGCAGGAAGGCAGCTGGATGGAGAAAGCCCCTCTTGGGGCTCAGGGAGGATGAGGCCATTGGCCAAACCCTCCTTTTCAACTCCTCGCCCCTCCCTAAGTACATCAGGGAGATGGTCCCCAAGCTGGGTGATTTAAATTTCAAGTGGCTCAGATGAATGCCCTGACCCCTCCAGGCAGAGGCCTTTAATAAGCTAAGAGCTTTCTGAGAAAAGGTAGAATGTTGTCTGCTTGCAACACAGGCCAGGCCAGCGGACTGGATCTGCTCATTCATTCCCTCTCCCCAGGCCCTGCAGTCACAGGGCCGGCTGGCAAAGCCGGGCAGACCTTGGTTTCAAAGACAGGTTGAACAAGACAGTGGTGGCCATCTCTCTGTCTGTCTCTATTTCTCTGTCTCTTCTCTACATCCCTGTCAGTTGCTGTCTGTTTCTGTCTCTGTGTCTGTCTGTCTCTTTGCTTCTCTATTTCTGTCACTTTGTCTATCTCTGTCGCTACCTCTTTTTGTCTGTCTCTCTATGTCTCTGTCTTTCTGTCTCTGTGTGTCTGTCTCTGTCTCTGTGTCCCTTTCTCTGTTTCTGTGTCTCTGCCTCTGTGTTTCTATGTTTCTGTGTCTGTCTCTCTCTGTGTGTCTATCTTTAAAAATTTCTCTTTCTCTTTCTGTCTCTGTCTGTGTCTCTTTGCTTCTCTATTTCGATCACGTTGTCTGTCTCTACCTCTTTTTGTCTCTACCTCTGTGTCTCTCTGTCTCTCTCTGTCTCTGTGTGTCTGTCTCTGTCTCTGTGTCCCTTTCTCTGTTTCTGTGTCTGTCTCTCTCTGTGTCTATCTTTAAAAATCTCTCTCTTTCTGTGTCTGTCTGTCTCTGTCTCTCTCCCTCTGCTTACTTGGTTCCTCTTCCATCGTCTGAGGGAGCTAGCGAACTTCCCATTTCTCCTCTTCTTGTAAGTTGGGTGGGGCTGGGATGACTAACCCAGAGAGAGGACAGGGTTAAAAGCACAGCTTGCAAACGCAGCCAGGGAATAACTGTTCAAGGGAGGGGCCAAGGTGTGAAGTGATTGACAGCACTCAGCAATTAAAAGGGCTTCGATGTCATTTGTGAGGGGGATAATGTGCACTTTTTTTTTCTTTCTCAGGCTGCTCTCGTTCCCTCCCTCTGTAATTAGAAAGAGGCACCCATCTCGCTGTTCTCGGCCCAGGAGTTTACAACTCCTCCCCTCTCCCCCTCCCCACCCTCCTGTTTGCTTCCTTGCTTTGGGGCTGTGAGAACAGTTCCTTTTCTCTTTGGATCGGAGACCTAACTTCAGAATAGACTTGAGGTAGGGGAGTCCACCCCCCCCTTTTACAGAGGAGGGTCCAAGGACCTTCTAATGGCCCGGCCCATACTAATGGAGTCACCGAGGGGACACAGCTGGGATGGGAATCTGGGGATTCGAGCTCGGCCTCCTTGCTGCTGCGCCTCCTTGTCTGTCTCTGGAACTTTCCCTGTGTCAAGGCCAAATCTGCCTCTTCACTCATACTCCCTGTGTAAAATCTATTCAGCTCTCAGGGCCTTCTCATCTCTAGAATGAGGTGCTGCGCCCGGCTGGCCTCCTGAGGGCCGGCTCTGCTGTAATTCCTGGCCTAATCACTGATCGGGGAGAGCGGCCTGCCTGGCACGTGGCACCCTCACAGGCTTCCAGGCAGTGACTGAGAACACCATTCAAGATGTGCCCATCTCTCCCCCCTTTTTTTGGGGGGGTGCTGGTGCTGGTTTTGTCTGTCTTCCTTTAAGACTCAATTCAAACCTTATCTTTCCAAGTACCTTTGGCCTCCCCAAATTGCTAACATCTCCTTTTCATATTATTTCCATCTACTCTGTGTATACCGTGTGTGCTGAATTGCTCCCCTTTTAGAATGGGAGCTTCTTGAGGGCAGGGACTGACTGTGTTTGTCTTTCTTTGGATCCTGGAGGCTCAGCAGAGGGCCTGGTAGTTAGGAGTGTTCAGGAAATGTGAGCTGCCCTACAGAGAAGCAGGCAAGTAGCCTCGGGTGACCTGGGCAGGAAAGGTTCCCACTTAAGTTTTCCTGCTCAATTCACCATATATCACACTGACTCTTAGTTGAGAGTGAGAGACAGAGAGAGAATAAGAGGGAGGAGAGGAAGAGAAAGAGGAGAAGACAGGAGAGAAGAGAAAGACAAAGGAGGGGGAGGGAGACAGAAAATGAAAGAGGAAAGAGAGACAGAGGCAGAAACAAAGAGAGACTAAAAGAGAGACATGAGAGAGAGAAGAGAAAGACAAAAAGAATGTGAGAGGGAGTGAGGAAAAAAGGGAAGGAGGGAGAGAATGAAAAAGGAAAGAGACAGAGAGAGAGGGGAAGGAGGGAAGAAGGGAGAGAGAATGAGGGGAGAGAAAAAAGGAGGGATAGAGGAAAGGAATAAAGAGACAGAGATAGAGACAGAGAGAGGGTTCAGGGAAGGAGACACAGAGACAGAGGGAGAAAGAATGAGAGGAAAGAGAGAGTGAGAGCACTGTGTTACTTAAGGCTCATCTTGGAGCTCCAGAATTGGGACACTTAGGACCCAAGAAGAGCAGTCTCTGATCTCCTTCTCCTTCGTGGCTCTGCCGGATGCACTTGTCCATTGGGAGTCTGACTCCTTGGGACCCTGCAGACAGGAGCCCAGCTCTGAAAGCTGTCCCAGAGGAAGTGTGGGGGTGGGCATCCGGGCACAGACCCCATTCAGCCTAAGGGAGAGGGCACCAGGCAGGCCCCGGAGATCAAGCGTGGCTACAGATGAGCAGCAGAGCCCCCTGCCACTCAGGGCCGGTTCCTGAACTTTCTTTGGGGCCCGGGCCCTTCCCGCCTCGGCGGCGGCCACTCTTTTGAGGGCATCCGGGCATTTGGGCAGGACAGAGCAGGGGAAAGGCGCGGGGAGGGCGCTCCGAACCGGCGGTCGGGCCGGGAGAAGCCACCTCTGGCGCTCCGCAGGCAGCTGTTGGGTCATCCGAAGGCGGCACTGTTTCCCTGTCTGTTTATCCGTTTCCAATGGCGATTGTCCCACTGAGTCTCCCTCGGTCTGGAACTTGGCCTGGGGCTGTTTTGGTTACATTGGAGTTTTTGCTTCAGCCCAGCCAGATTTAAATGGTGACTTCACCAGCACAGAGCTAAAAAGGAGAAGGGGGAGGAGGGAGAGAGGGAGGGAGGGAGGGAGAGCGAGAGAGCAAGAGCTAGAGAGAGAAAGGGAGAGGGAAGGGAGAGCAGGCCAGAACATTACATCACCGCTTGGCCTGGGCTCAAATGGGAAGGATGTGACTCACTCCAGCTAGTTAAGCTTTGGCCCGAGTTCTTCATACACTCATTCCAAGGCTCTCATGTTCTGCACCTCAGCAGGGAATTCAAGCTCAGTGATGTCCATGAGGTTTGTTTTTCGTTTTCTTTTCCCTTTTGGAATTTTAGGTACCCCCCCCCCCTTGTCTTCCTCCTTCCTCCTCTTCCTCTTCTCTTTTCCTCCCTTGCCCCTTCTGCTCTTTGTTCCTCGCCTTCCTCCTCCTCCTCCTCCTCCTCCTCCTGCTGCTCCCCCCGTTCTCTCTTCTCGCCTCCCAAGTGGCGTTTCTGGGGAGCCGGAGGGGAGGGGGCGCGCGCCCCTCGGGGGCCGCGGGGGGCTCGGTTACCTGCAGAGGCTCCAGCGGCAGCCGCGGGCGCAGCTGGATCGGGCCGCGGGAGGCGACCAGCAAACATCCCGGGACCGTAACTTCCAAACAAAGCGGCGGCGGCGGCGGCGGCGGCGGCGCCACAAACTCCGGGCGACCCGAAACTTTCTCTGCCGCGGGGGCTGCGGGCTGGGCTCGGAGGGCACGCGGAGCTGGCGTGCGGGAGGCAGTGGCCGGGGCGGTGATGTCATGCCCGGGGCCGCGGGGGCGTTGGGTAACGGGAGGGCGCGGGTCCGGCTGCCGGCGCTTACCTGTTCCCGGGGGCCGGCGGCGGGTCCGGAGCGCGCGCCCCAGTCCCCGCAGCCGCCCCCGCCTGTCTGTTACCCGGAGGTCGGGCTGCGTGCGGCTGCGGGGAGCGGGATGTGACCGCGGCCGCGGACCGCCGGCCGCCCGCCCCGCTTCTCCCTCTGCCTCTGGGACTCGGGAAGGCGGCCGGCGGCCCCTCCGGGATCCCGGGAGTTCTCCGCCAGCAGCCAATGGGGGTCGCCTGGGCCGAAGCCCTGGGGTCCACTTGCCGCGGAGCTTCTCCCCGAGACCGCACTTAGGTGCACAGTCAGGCACCGCCAAAGCGAGCCCGGCGCGAAACTTGCCTCGGACGCCCCGGGAGGCGGGGGCCAGGGGGATGGGGCGCTTGTGGGCCCCGGGTCCGTCCCTTTCGTTGAGCTCCCATTCTTTGTCAGGGGGAAGCTCTGGCCAGGGAGGGGTCGTGAAAAGGCATCCCTGAAAGATTCCCCTTTCCCACAAGCTCCGGCTCTTTCCCCGCTCCTTAGACTCCCAGCCGCCCTTGGAGTTTTGACTTTCCCTTCACAGACTCCCTTGCACACTTCTCCCTCTCCCAGGGTGCAGAGCTGGCCAAGGGAACCTTCTAAATGGCTTTTCTGGGATTAGAAGTTCTCACTCTGTTCTCTGCCCTTGGGCTTTAAGGCATATGCGAGCGTCCACACAGACAGCCCAGTGATTGGCTTCCTGCAAGGCTCTGTTTGGTTGTTCACGCTCACAAGGAGGGAAGGGTCCCGAGGTCCCACCGGGATGACCCTCTGAGCGGTCCGTGACACACAGCGAGTCCGGAACCCTCTTTGGGAGGAGGAGCCCTTCGCGTGGGGCCGTTGGACTAAGCAGCAGAGAAGTGGGGAAAACAAATTCTGAGGCTCGCCAGTGAAATGAAAAATCTCAGAGTCCTTGTTTTTCCGCTGCGCCCAGAGAAACTTTGCCAGCGGCTCATGGGATGCATCGTGGGACTTCCTTGGCTTTCCTAATCTTGGTCCGGGCCTGGGACGCTGCTTTCTGGGCCGGGGTGGCAAGCGATTCCCATCCCGGGGCCGCAGTTAGGGAGAAGGGGCCAAAGCCTCCTTGGGCCTCTCTGTAGATTTACCTTCCTTTAACTACAGAACACTCACCATGAAATGGGGACATAGATGTGCCACGTGTAGTAGATGGACCAAGCATTTGTACTGTTTAAAATACATATTTAGATGAAGTGAAGCACGTGCCTTGCACAAGCAAGGCTAGGGGACAGAACGCTGCCTTTGGAGGTGGAGGATCTAAGTTCAAATTGGGACTCTGCCACGCAGTGTGACATTGGATGTTTTAAAGATAATTTGCCTCTCCCGGCCTCAGTTTATTTATCTGGACTAGAGGACTCAAAGGCTCCTTTCAGTTGTAAATCTCAAGTCTTAAGCTTTATTTTATAATGGGCACCATTCCATTTTTCTAAATAATGATAGTACTTGAAGCTTTGCAAAGCACTTTACAAATATTCATATCATTTGATCCTTATAGTAACCCTGGGAGATGGATACTATCGTTATCCCCATTTTACAGATAAGGAAACTGAGGCAGTGAGGGGGAAAGTGACTTACCCAGGATCACACTACTAGTAAGTGTCTGAGGCAAGATTTGAACTCCCTGACTACGATATAAATTGGACCCCACTATAATAGGACTCTAATATAAATATATATGAATATAAAACATAAGCTCCTTAAGGGAATTTATTTCTTTATCTCCTTTCGATTTCTCATTCTTTTTCTCTCTCTTCTCTCTTTGTAATATACACATATGTGAGTATATGAGTTATATATACATCTGTATATAAATGTAAAGAGTATTAAGACTCGAGTACTTGACAGCTTTTTTTTTTACTGTTGCTTATTAAATACAAGTAGAATTAATAGTTTAAGAGAAATGAAATAGGAGAAGCAGCTTCTTTTCTACTTTGAAGGTTTCCTGGCATTGAAGATCTCTCAAAGGGTGAAACTCCAATTTCAAACGCTGTATGGGGGTAATTCTCAATGGGAAATAATTGCCTCTGCAAGGTAGTTTAAATTTGGGAAAGTATATACAGTTGAAGTCAGCCATTCAGGAATAATAGTCAAGAAACCCACTCCAAGTGCTCTTTTTTAAAACCTTCAGCCAATCAGCATTTATGAAGTGCTTAACCAGGAGCTGGGAGAGATTCAAGGTTTAGAAAAGACACAGTCCCTGCCTTCATGTAGCTTATGATCTAAGAGTTGTAGGCAAAGCACAGAAGAAGCCCTGGCGATGTCCTGGGGCAGGTCAAAAGAAGAGGCATTTGTGTCAATAGCATCCTTCAAGTCATGGTTAAGGAACATGGTCCAATAAGAATGCTCTGATGAGTTGCTTGCTGAGATCTCAAGTAAGTGAGATTTAAAGTTATCTCAGAACCAGGAAGGTAGAAATAAAGATTCATTAGGAATTTCTTTTTTTCTGTGTAATGCATCTATTTTTTTTTCCTGGCCAAATAATGCTTGAATATTTAAATCTTAAGAAGTCGCCAGCAGATCATATGTATGTTAATCATACACATAAAGAAGCTCTAAGAAGAGATCATAAATTTGGAGATTTAGAACTGGGTCAAGTTAGGTTCCTTCTAATCTGATTCTCCCATTTTATGAAGAAAGAAACTAGATCCAGAGAAATAGGAGATAACTTGTACAGAATCACACAGGGAGTAAATAACAGAAACTGGATTCGAATCTGATTCCAAATCTGTTATATGCTTCCCACTGCACCACATTGCAACTAACTGGTTACTTGTGGGGTGAGTGAGTGTGAGGATTTGAGGGGAAGGCAGGCAAGGGATGCCCTGAAACAGAACATACTCATCTCTTCAAGTGCAAAACTGGACTGGAACCAATAAAAAGAAAGCAGAGGTGATTGTCGTCGTGTTATAAATCACATGAGAATGTCTCCTTCATGTCTATGAGCAAGCAAAAGGATAGAATTCTTCAGATTGCCTAGGAATAATGATTCAACTTTTGCTTTTTGTTTTTGGAGAGGTTGAGTCCGGGCAGGAAAATGGGTATTAAAGGAGGGTGTTTAGCATTAAATTTAAGCTATGTATTCCTATATTGTAGGTAGGGATGGCCATGCTCCTGGGGTCCACTTTGACTGCAGTTAAACTCACTCTTGAGGATCCCCTTCCACTAATCTTTTCCCCAACTCCTAACAGTAATAAAAAACACAAAATACACAAAAGGTGTGTATTCACCGTGGCTGTGATTGCAAACCATTGCCCTCTAAGCCTCAGTTTCCCCATCTGTAAATCAGGCATGCTACTTACTCCTAAGCTGTATGAAAAGGTCATCATTAAGTGCTAAAGAAATAGGTTTTGTCACTTTGTGATGGAGTCCTTATAGTTGGGAGAATATTGTGGCACAAAACCTTTCTTTGGGATTCTCTCCACCTCCATTATTAGCTTCTCTCCCTCCAGAAATGACTTTGTATACAAAAGAAGTAAAACATTGGGGATGGTTTGGTGTGTGTGTGTGTGTGTGTGTGTGTGTGTGTGTGTGTATACACCACACAAGTATCTGAAAGGTTATGATACATAAGAGAAATCTTAGCTTTGCTTTATTTAGCTCTTAAAGGTAGAATTAGGATCCAATTTAGGCTTGAGATTAGGAAAACCTGCCTAAATATCAGTGTAATCCCTAATCAGAAGGTTCCTGAAGGAAAATCCCAAGCACTAAGTGGCCCTTTATTGAGTGTATGGTATCAAGTCTAATTCCTCCTTTTTACAGATGGGGAAACTCATGAGGATATTTCAAGGTTATATAGGTAGTAAGGGTAAGAGCTAGGATTTGAACCTAAGACTTCTGTTGGAGCCCTTTCCACTGCATGGTGCTAAGGTATTTAGGACCTGAAAGAAACCATGGGGCCTAGTGGGAAATTAGGGAGTTCTCTAAATAAAAGTGACCTGCTACTTATGGAGTATATGTGTGAGTGTGTGTGTGTGAGTGTGTGTGTCTGTGTGTGTGAGTGTGTGTGTCTGTGTGTGTGTGTATGAGTGTGTGTGTGTGTGTGTGTGTGTGTGTGTTCTCCATATTTGCTTCCTTTTTCTTTTTCTGTGCCTCTATTACAGAAAAATAGGGATATTACACTAGTTTTTTCCACCTGATATGGGGATCATCAGCAAAAAGTGATTGGGGTAGGGGTGGGATGAGCGTAGATTGATAGGGTTCAGAGCAATCACCCCCTCTAGCCTTCTTTTCCCAATACAGAAACTCTGTGAAGCTCTGAGAGGCTAACTTGCCACCATATAGTGAGTGGGCAGGGAGGGGATTCAACCAAAGTCCTGTGACCCCAAGGCCACAATAGTCACATGCCCCCGTGAAAACGTTGTGGCCCACTGCTGACTTCATGTGAGACTCGGGACTCCAGAAAAAACATCTCCTTTCTTGTCCATTTTAGGGATTCTGGTTTCTGCTGAGGTGACTTTCCTTGACTCGATATTCCCTCCAGTAGAAAGTGGCCTAGATTAGCTCTCCAGCTGGTTATTACATCTTCTTCCTTGACTAGAAAATGTTTTCATCTTGCCTGATGTGGTAGAGCTTGAACATTTCAGTAGCAAGAATATGTGGAGTGATCCGTACAAATCTCCTATTCTAGGAATATGAAGCCGGGGACTATTGGCCAATTCAAAAGGGTCCCATGAAGTAGGATTTATTTCATTGTCTCCATTTTACAAAGTTAATCCTCGGAGCCATCAAAAATCCTGAGGTTGGTGATTGAGTTGGGATATTAGAGACCAAATGTTTTCCTTTTTGCAGATGAGGAAACTGAGGCATGAGGTGACTGGTCCTTGGACACAAAGTCAGAGCCTCTCAGAGCTTTTCTCATTCTTGTGCTACACATTTTAAGCTTTTCTGTAAACAAAGAGAAGCAAGATTCGAGGCTCTGTCGGGCTTCTGCTCACCTGTGAGACAGACACCGAAAAAGACACTTTGACCCTTTCATTCTGTTTCCTCGGCTGTAAATTGAAGCGATTGGTCTGGACGGCCTCTGAGGTCCCAGGCAGCTCCAGGGCTGATGCTTTGAGCCATTCATCTCTTTCTCCTAGCCTGACCCTGGCAGGAAAGCTTGCTTAATGATTAATGAGCCATAACTACACCCAAGAAAACGCAATCAATAGTTTGCTGCCAGCGCTCTCGTTCTTTAAAGAGGGGTGATTTCACTGGTGGGGGCTCGTCTAGTAACCAGGCAAGGTTTGTTCTGCTCTGGGGCTTTATCGAGGGGAGAGTGGGACCTACAAGGCCTGGCACTCCGCTGGATTGGGCAGTCTCTGAGATTTCTTCTAGTTCTAGGTCTGCTGTCCTTATAGAAAAGACAGCAATAATAACAACATCTTTATAACACTTATCTTTATATTGTACCTTAAATTCTATAAAAATGTTTCCTTCTGAGACATGTAGTGAATACCCAATTTACAGATGAGAAAACTGGGACTCAGAGAGAGAGAAGTGACTTAGGATCACAAACCAGGGGCCACAGATTTGGAACTAAAAGAGCCCTTAGAGGTCATTAAGTCCTACCCCTTTTAGAACAGAATAAACTGAAGCCCAAAAGAGGAATTTCCTGGCTCGACACTGTATGAGAAATAAGTGTCTGAGCTGGAATATGGGCTCCCCCTCTTCCTGACTATTCCCTGGGCTCTCTCTATTTGCTCATGGAGAATTATTAAGGATTTGAACTCGGATCCTTGGATTGCAGCTCCATAGAGAAGATGGTAGGGATGGTTTATGACCCCCGTCCCACTCTGTGCACTGAGCCCTGCCCTCAGGGCCTCCGACTCTGCCAAGCCAGCAATCAGCAGCTGGCATATGGTTTCCGTCTCTTCTCCAGATTGTAACTACAAATGCAACCTTGTACGGGAAGTTTCTCCCTTCGGTCCTGATGACCGCATCCGAACCAGATCCTTCCTGAATGCCCGGCCTAGAGCGTGGCCCCAGATGTGTGGCGGGGTCCCCAGGCATGGTGGGGTCCCGAGGAGTAGTGGGGTCCCCAGGCGTGGCGGGGTCCCGAGGCATGGGGGGTCCCAAAGCATGGCAGGGTCCCCGGGCATGATGGGGTCCCCAGATGTGTGCCAGGGTCCCCAGATGTGACGAGGTCCTGAGGCATGGGAGCCTCAGTCTGTCCTCCTCTTGGGAGGCCGCCTTTGGGAGCCGCACCAGGGCCAGGCTTCCCATGTTAGTCAGCGTTGAGGACAGTAGTCACTGGCCGAGGGCCCAGGACCTTTTCGGGGAGGAATGCTCTCTCCGAAGCCGAGTCCAGCTTGCCGGCGTGGCCGGAGCCCGGCAACGTGGCAGCGACGTCACGGGCGAGAGAGCCGTGGGCTAGCCCTGTCCATCCCCGGGCTCTGCGTTTGGGGCTCGCTCACCGAGATCCAGACCGTGACTGATGGAGAAAGCAGCTGCACGGCAGGGGCGGCCCCGGCCAAGTCAGCAAGCGGGGGGATTGTGCTGGGAGCAGCCGGCCCTCTCCCAGCCCTTCCAAACCAGGTCTGAGCCCAGACCGGCCCCAGGTACCCGGTGACCTCGAACGGGGGAGACCTCGCCGATCCCTCCTACGCCATAAAACGGGGGGCAGAGAGAAGGGAAGTGGCCACGGAGCTGCGGGGCCTCGAGCCCTGAGTCTGTGATCCCACGGTTTGGGCCCCAGTGATAGAACACCCCCCAGACATGTGTGCAAGCACGCACAAATGCACACACATACGCGTGTACTTGATCACACACACACACAAGGCCGTGCAGGACACAGGCGCATGTGGCTGTCAGCATGTACATGGAGAGCGGCGACTCTGTGTGCATCCAGACCCGGCTGGACATGTTCACATGTGTCCGTGCACATGTAACTGTATGTGACCAAGCCGTGCACATGGACGGATTGCAGGGGTGTGTACATGGATACAAATATATACAGACATGTGTGTTATTGTTATTATTTATGTATTTGTGTGTGTCTGAGCTGAGCTCCCATCTTCCTGACTCTGCTCCCTGAGCACTCTCTATGGCACCATTTGCTCAGGGAGAATTATTAAGCATTTATTATTATTTCCCTGTGTGTGTCAGTGTGTGTGTTGAAAGCTCATGCATGTGTGTGTCCATCCTTCCCCCCCCCCCCCACAATCCCTTTATGGTCTGTCGCTGGTCCTGTTCCTGATACCAGACCCTCTCTGCCAGACTCCAGGCATTTGCCCCGGCCATTCCTAATGCCTGGAACCCTTCCCTCCTCATTCCTGCTTCTGGGCCCCCCTTAGATCCCCAGTACGGCTTCCACTTTCTGCAGGAAGTCTCTCCCCAGGCTTCGAAGTTCTAGGGCCTTCTTCTCCCTGATAATTTCCAATTTATCCCATCCTTGTTTGGCTCAGCACCCTCCCGTCTCCTGTGAGCTGGGGCCCTTTGAGAGCGGGGAGACCCGTTGCCTCTCTTTGTATCCCTGCGCTGAGCACAGAGCCTGGCACTTAGTAGGCACCTAACAAGTGTTTGCCGACCGCCTGAGCGAGCACATATAGAGTGATGAGGGACACGTTCCATTTGCATCATACCCAGCGTAGAGGTTCCATCCCACAATGATCTCGGGGTCAGAGTGTGTTTGGGGGCAGGGCATGTTTCCCTTCTCTCTCCCTAGGCAGCAGTGCATAGCTCGGGGCTTACTGTCTGTCCTAGACTCGGACTCGAGCAGTTCTAAGATCCGGGGCCAGACCAGTTTTTCTCTCCGAGACCCTGATTTGCTCATCTGCATAATGGGAATGAATAAGGAAATATTTCCTTTAAAAAAATTCAAAATAACATCCCTGTATTATGAGAATCCAGTGGGATAATCAATCATACTTGGAAGATACTTGTTTTCTTCACCTATGAGCTTATTTTGCTATTTGCTATTCTGTTAACTGGTTTCAGTATAATTGGATTTTTTTTTTTGTAATAATATGGATTTTTTTTTTTTTTTTTTTTTTTTTTTTTGCTGCCGTTAAAGCCCTGATTGTGGACAGGGGTGCCCAGGTTTTGCCTAATTGCCAAAAGACTAAATGTCTCATCCTAGGACAGCTGGGGAGCCTGACTTTCTCATTCCTACCATTGAGGAAACTGAGGTCCATGGGCCCCGTGACTTGCCCCCAATCACCCAGAGCCAGTCATTGACAGGGTCTGAAATCATGTGCCCCTGACCATAAATCCAGCATGTTCTTTCCACTACAGAGAACTGATCTTTATCAGTTTGAAAGACCTTAAAGCATTACTGAAAAGTCAGTGTATGTTGGTTAATTCTTGCCTGACTTCTCACTACTGCTGTAAGGCCTTTTTAAGGGTTAACATTATTATTTTCAGAAAGTTTTTAAAATAAATTGCACCGTTTGGCCAAAGCTCTGGAGTGGCGAGGCAGCCCAGTGGGCAGCGTTACCTCTGGGACCTCATTTCCTCATGGTACAATGATGGAGTTGAACTAGATAAACCACTTCTGGCTTTATGAGCCCCTGAATTGTAAGCCAGTGAGAGAGCTGGGAAGAGACCCCATTCTCCTGACCTAGGTCCCCTTCTATCTCCTTTGGCCAGCAGAGAAGAGCTAGGGCTTCGCCTGCCTCTCTCCTTTCAGTGACATCAAAGATGGCGGGTACAGCCAGAGTGAGGTGTCCAGTTCATTGTCACCTTGCAGCCGGCTTCTGCCTGACCCGATTTTACCGTGATATTCAGCAACTCTTTACAGCCAGGGCCAACCCCTTTTAATTCTTCTGATATTAATCATAATCGCTGTAATTAGAATGCGGCCACTTAGGATAATGCAGATTTAATTTGTAGCATCAGTGCTTTTGGGGCTTGACAGTTTCGGTTTCCTCAGCATCCCCTGAGGTATGCTTCTACCTCTCCCAGAGACCAAGAATTTGCTTCCCTGAGGTCCTGTGGCTGCCCCGGTCCCTGAGTGACTGGTTTCTTTCTCCCATCCCACATCGTAGGTTTAGAGCCAGAGAAGAGCTTTGGGGCCAAGCTAGTCCAAACCCAATCATTTTCTAAATGGGGAAACTGAGTCCTAATAAAAGAGGCATCATTTGCCCAACATGGTATAGAGAGATCTAGGCCCAGAACTGCTTACTCCAAGCTCAAGGTTCTCTGTCCCTCAGTCCACAGCCATAGCTAGAAGGGACCACTAGAGATCCTAAAAGAAATCAGACTTTCTCCTGGGCATAAACAGGAGTCCCTCCCTACCACCAGGGCCTCTGAGAGCCTGGCATGAGAAGGATGACCGGTAGGAGCCTTAGAGACTCACCCAAGTGATGACTGAGATTGGGGGCTGGCTTCCATTTCCATCTCCCTGACCCCATTCCTTGGGATCGGGCTGCCAGAGTTTTCTGGGTTCCCTCCCCCATCACAATGGGGAGCCCTCCTGCTTCTGTGCTTTCTGAAGCCAGGACCCCTGAGGCTACTTTGTCCTGCATTTACCAGTGTTCCTTTGAGGGCACCGAAGCTTCAGGAGATCATAAAGAGATGAGCCCTGGGAAGGGCCAGGATCCCCTAGAGCTCAGATAGCCTCCTTGAAAGGCTTCTCCTAAGGAGTCACGGAGCCCGGCAGGGATGGAGGGGTCCAGGGAGGAGCGCCCCTTCTCTTTCAGACTCTGTTCCATTTTCTCTGCAAAGAAGCCCTTCTTATCTGGGAGGAGCAGCAGGGGAGGTCAGGAGAAGCAAGATGGCCCCTTCCATTTGGCAAGAGGAGAATATGCTTTTCCACCTCTAGCCACCCTCGCCCTTTTGTGTTTAGTTTGTGGGTGGGGTGTGTTGACCCATTGCCCAGACATTTTGGAAAGTCATCAGCCAATCATGGCGGAAGGGAGGCCAGCGTGCCAGAGCCAAGGTCGCTTCTCTCCTCCGTCCTCTATCCCCAGCTCTGTTCCTGGGCTTCTTGGGGCCGCCGGGGCCCCGCGCAGCGGTGGCCCAGTCTGGTCCCTGGAGCTGGGCAGGATGTATGTACGTCTCCCCTCAGCTGTGACCTGCAACTCCTCAGCAGGCTGTTTCCTCTCTCCTCTTCCTCAGCGGGGAGAGATTTGGAGAACTCGGCCCACAAAAAACAGACCATCAGTGATGCAATCGTGCACTCCCAGAGGCAGGCCTGGAGAGGCCTTTTTAATTTTTTTAATTCCCTCATGTTCCAGATGAGGAAACTGAGCCCCCCAAGATGCTCGTGTTTCTTCAGAGAAATCAGACCTTTCTCCCACGGCTGTATCTGCCTTCTCCCCCCCTCCCTGGGCCTTCCACAGGATAGAACCAAAGAGTGGGAGTCCCAGCGGGGACCTCAGCTGCCTTCGTTTCAGACGAGGGCCCCGAGCCCCAGCGCTGCGAGGTGCCCCAGGGAGCACGTGTCCTGTGTCCTGTCTGTCACTTGCTTGTCCGGAGTCACTCGAACGTTGTCTCCCCCGGAGCCTGTGAGCTCCTGATTCTGAAATGCTTTGAACATAAATTTCTTCTAACTAATGGGCTGGATCTCCGAGTCCCTTATGATGCAGCCTGGGTCAGGGCTTTCTTCATTTTTTCCTCTCTTGATCCCTCTTTGTCCAAGAAATTTTTATGCAACCTTAGGTATAAAAACAAAACATTTACTGGTGATAAGTCACCATTTTGTGACCCCCCCCCCGCTTTCGGTTATGAGACCCCGTTTTGTGTTGTGACTCAACAGTTTAAGAAGCTAGATGTAGGCAATGCCAGGGATGGATCTTGGAGTTGGCAAATCAGAGATGCCTTTTTCTCTCCATCTTTTATTTGTTTGTTTTGTTAAATCAGTTTTCTCCCCTTGTTAGTTTCTTCTGCTCTTTTTGGTCAGGCTTCCAAACTATTTTCTATAGGTCTTTTATCTGAAAGATTGGGAAACTTTTGTTTTTTTTTATCTGGGCACATGGATTCGCATATGGGGCCTTTTCCCTCACTGTAGTAAGCAGGATGCTGAATTTAGAGTCAGGAAGATCTGCCAGCTTCAGATACTAACCAGCTGTGTGACCCTGGACAAGTCACTTAGCCAAGTTTGCCTCAGTTTCCTCATCTGTAAATGAGTTGGAGAAGGGAATGACCAACCCCTCCAGTATCTTGGCCAAGAAAACCTCAAATAGGATGACATGAAATGACTGAACATGAGAAGTAGATATCTTGACATCACCATAGGTTTAAAGCAGACTGTTGATCTTGAATGAGAAATGACCTTGGTGTCATCTGGGTATTTTATAGATGATAAACTGATTCCTAGCAAAGCCACTTGATTTGCTTAAGGTCACACAGGTGGTAAGTGTCGGAGCCGGGACCACAGGATTTGATTTCAGATCCAATTATCTCCCTAATGAAGAACAGATTGCATGGAGTTCATGGGTAAACTGCTTTAACCTTCTCTCCCATGAATTCTGACCTGCTGGCCTGTAATTGTGCCTCGGGCGATCATTTGGGGAGCGTGACATGAGGAGGACATTGAGGGTGTAGCCGGGCTGAGAGAGGGCGTTCCACCTCCCAGATGATCCAGTCCTTACACCCGTGGGGTTTGGCGATGGGGAGACAGGTGCTGGCAGAAAGTACCGAGGCAACAGGACCTCGAAAGTGGTGCTCTAGGCCGTGGTACTGTGGACTCTCAGAGGGTCAGAGGTGAAGTTTAAACCCCTCCCCTTGGCAGTATGTTGGGGCAAAGCCCACTTTGTCCCATTCTAGTTAAGGCTCTTCTGTACTGAGGAACAACTCCTGGAGCTAAGAGCGTGTTTCTTTCAGGATTTGATCGCTATCCCAGTTTGGCTTCCTGGTGTGTTCATAAGCCTTATTGAGAGTGGTCTTTACTCCAGTAACTTGCGGAGAAGTATGCAAGGTGCACCCACTCAGACCGGATTTGTCTCCTTCGGTTAGTGCTGTGTGTGCAGTATTGGATTTCTTTCTAAATTCATCAGGTTCTTGGTTTTCAACTCTCCTCTTATCCCTTTGCCTCCGGCCGGTAGAATGTGTTTTTCTAGTTCCCAGAATACAAAACTTCACAAACTCATATAAAAAGAAAAAAAAAACTGCCCCAAGTCTTCTTGAACATCAAACGGCTCTTACAAAAAACACCATTTTGATGAGTTAAGTGTCAATGAACCAGAAACATCAGGATTAGATTTCCCTCCCAACTACACTCAGGTTGAAGAATTAAGGGGGAAAGACCAGTGTCAGATTCTGCCAAGGCCCCAGATGACTGGGAAACTGCCTAGGGGTTCCCCAGCCCCAGACCTCGCGGCCAGTCCCGCAAAAGATGATGGGACCAAGGGATAGGGACAAGGGGGGCTCCATCCTCCCACAAGAACAAAAGCGGCCTCTTAGAACCCAAATGCTGCTGCTCAGAACCTGGTTGGTTCCGTGCTCCACCCCACCCCCAGTCCCACCCCATCGCCATCTCCAAAGTCAATCATGCCATTTTCCTGAGTGTAACAATATACTCCCAGGATATATAATATGGGATCAGCTTTATCCACTGGTGTCTCGAGCTGCGCAGAAAGTTATTCCAGTCATTTCCCTGTTGATGTAATACCAGTGTCTGTCGGGAGTGAAGAATCAACCCAGTTTGCCTGATAAAAGCAAACAGATTGGGAGCAAAAGCCTGGGTTTATTAGAACAGCCGCAATATGGCAATAGTAAATATTACAAAACCACATGATGGGGGCTTGAGCTGCTGGGGAAAGGTTTCCAGCATTTGTATAGGCTGAGCCACCCGTAACAGACTTTGCTCAATGCCTGAACCTTCTAATTGGTGTTAGGAAATTCGATGGCGATTTAAGGGTCTTGGCTCTAATTATCTTCATGAACAGGTTGCATCATATTTATAAAATGCTCCCCTAATTATTTTTATGAGCTGATACTGGCTGGCAGCCAACTTGGATGCCTCATGGTATGGAGCTAGCCTTAGGTTCTTGAGGACTGTGCCAGAGCTGCCCAAGTTCTGGCTGATGGTTACCAAGTCAGAAAAGCTTTGAGCCAAGCATAGGGAACATATATCCTCCCTCCTCTGTCTCTGTCTCTGTCTCTCTGTCTCTCTGTCTCTCTGTCTCTCTCTCCTTCCCTCCCCCCCCTCTTTCTTTGTCGCTGTCTGTGTGTCTCTCTCTGTCTCTGTCTCTGTGTCTCTGTCTCTCTCTCTTTCTATCTCTCTCTCTCTCCCTCTCCCCCCCCCCTCTTTCTTTGTCTCTGTCTCTGTCTCTGCCTCTCATTTTTCACCTATCAGTCAACTAGCAAACATTTAGTCAGCACTTACTATGGGCCAGACATTCTGCTAGACTCTGGGAATACAAATATAACCATGAAATACTTTCCCACCAGGAGCTTACAGGCTTGTAGAAGGCAACAACACATTCATACAGGAGAGGGATAGACACTGGCCCTGTAATTCCATTGACACAGACAACTCTTATGTGAGGAAAATCTTTCTACCAATGAAGATCAGAAGGTTCTCTTGAAGTTAGTCTTAGAAAATTGTTCAAGGCATTTCGGGGTTCTAGGACTTGCCCAAATTTGTGCTTTAAGAATATCAGTTTGGCCCATGTGTGAAAGATGGAGAGACTGGAGATAGAGACCAGTGCGAAAGCTAACACAATAGTTGAGGCAAAGTGGAAGAGTCTGAGTGAGGGTGGTTGTGATGAGTGGGAATGATTGGATGCAAGAGACGTTGAGGAAGAAGAATCAACAAGATTTGGGAACTGATTGATTGGAGGAAGATGTTAGGAGGCTAGGAAGTGGATGATAATCCTAACTTTGCAAAACTAAAAGAATGGTGGGCTTACTTCTACAGTGATGGGAGCTCTAAAGGAATGGCAGGGATGGGGGTAGAAAGTATAGATTCTGAGACTCTAGCTTGGTACTGTCTATTGTTGTTGTTGTTGCATCATTTAAAGGCAGGGGCTTCCTTTGCAACTTTTGTTGTTGTTTGATGCAATTTCCTGTGTGTGTGTGTATGTGTTTACTTTGCTCTTTTTTAAAAAATAAGATGATCAGTTATCAGTCTGGGAAGTATGGAACATCTCGATAATATTTGAAGTTTTAAAGAGAAAGAAAACACTAAAAACATCCTTTCATCTTGCATTTTTTATATAAGGGAAATACTAGACTAATAGTTGTGGTTTCCTATATTTACAGCTGAGGGTGGGGACTTTTATGATCACTTGATGTCACTCCCTCATTTTAGAGATAAGGAAACCGAAATCCAGGGAGATGGAGTGCTCATCCCAGCATCATACAAGAAGAACTTGGCAGAGCTAGAGTTTAAATCCAGATCCCCTGACTCCAAATAATGTGTTTATAGCACCTTACATTTGTTATCGATATTCGTAAAATATTTTGTATGGGATTCTCCAGGAGGGCCAACTTTTGTAGAGAGCAAAGGCAGTTTGGTTCCAATGGTGAACCTCAAATGCTTTAAGGATATAGGGGAGAGAAATTAAACTATTAGATAGAAAACTAAGTTCCAGTTATTGAAAAAGCTTTTTCATTTAAGTTATATAGAATAGTGCTGATTCTTAGGTTAATCTTTTCCCCTTTCACATTAACTCTGGCTGGTCTAGGACATATAATAAAGAAAGATGAAAACTGAGATTGTGGAAGGGAAAAATCAGGGCTGCTACCTCAGAGTTTGGTTCTGAGTAAGTAGTATAAAGCAAAGCTTTAGGGTAGATTTTGTTGTTGTTTAAGGATGTTTTGTATCTTTTCCAAAGTAGCTAAAAATGAGATAATAAACCTAGAAATCTTTTGATTTTTGAGAAAGTCTAGGTCTCTTCATTGTCTTCTCTCCCTCCCACCCTCTCACACACTTAATAATTTCTTTTTTTCCTGTTATCCCTTTATTTTCTAATTCAAAAAGAATCAAAGGCACAAGTGCTGAAATACTATATAATAAATTGCCCTCTCTGCATTTGTCACAGCTTAACCAAAAAAATGCTCGAAATTCTTACTTTGAAAAAAAAAAAAACACTCACTAGAAAAAATGTTCCCCAATTAATTGGCCATATCCCAAAGACCTTCATGAGCTTTTCTTCCTCTTCCTCTTCTTCCTTTTCTTCTTCCTCCTTTTCCTTTTCCTCCTCCTCTTCTTCTTTCTTTACCAAATCACCAAATTTCCCAATGGGAAGAGTCATCAGAAGATGTCTGGTACCGGAATAGCTTTCCCCCAATCAATATCTTCAGCAAATAACCATCTAACTTCTGTTCAGTGTCTTTGGTCACTGTGTCCTGAGATATCTATCCCTTTCCACGTTTGGAGAGCTGTCTTAGGAAGTTTTCCCTTACATTGACCTTCCTTTGGTGATCCTAAATGATTAGTCTAGTAACCTTGTACAAAAAAAAAGGGAGGGGTAAGAATTATTTGGCATGATCCAGTCTTTATATCAAAGTACCTCTTAGCCATCACTGCTTTCCTTTCTAAAAGCTGTATGCCATCTCTTTACTGATACGTTCTAGATTTTTTTTTAGTGGGAGCCAGGGGGGCAGGAATTGAAGTCAAGTTTAATTGATATATAATTTTCCTTTTTTAAAAATCAGATCAGAACTGGTCTTCTTTTTTTAAAATAATTGCTCAAAAAATGTTTGCAGGGATTTTCTAATCACAGAGTTTTTTCAATTCTTGGAGATATAAATAGAGTAATTCATTTAGTCCTAGAGACTTGAGGGCAGTCTTTAAGGGAACTTAGTTTTGAGCTCTCTTTTCATCCTTCACTCGCCTTTAGTTTCAGTTTTATCTTAGCCATTTTTGTTTTATCCTTTTTAATCTGAAAATTATTCTCCTTAGTAAAGAGAGTTAAGCAGTTTTTTCTTCATTCTATCACCATTGTTATCCTTCACTATCTTTCCTCCCTAACATCAGATCCTTCTTTAATAATTATCTTGTTCCTCAAAAGGAGGGGAAAAAACAGAGGAAAGAGAAATAAAATCCTTTTGGTGGTCTCTAGCACATATTACCAGCTTCAGCTCAAACTCAGCTTTATTGCATTTTTACAGGATCCTGACACTTTTAGGTTCCTATTCAGTTACCTGCCCTTTCTTTCATCTCTCTGTACGTGTATTTTAAAATTTGAAATTGATCAGTGAGAGCTCCCTGTGCATCCTCATACTTCTGTTTGCACAATTTCCCCCTTCTTAATGAAATTATTTGATTTTTTTTATCTTCAGAACTTCATCTTTGACAATATTCCATAGTCTTAGATTACTTTCATCTGATTTTAAATCAATATTTTTCTTTCTTCACACCCTTTGAATTCTGCTTTTCCTCAAATCTAATATGAATGAATAAAATAAAATGGTTCCTGCCCTTAAGGAGCTTATAGTCTGTTTGGGAAAATAGCATATACATGCCTGGCATATATTAGGCACTTAATAAATGCTTATTAGACTGTGTTGGAAAGATGAATAAAATATAGCCAGAGCAAATAAAATTCTAGGGGTAGGGTGTGAGAATTAGGTACTAGCAATTCAAACTGCAGAACCCTTAAGATCCGTAGATTTAGAGCTGGAAAAGAATTGGGCCATTAAATTCAAGTCCTTTTATAAAACGAAAAAACTGAGGCTGCGGAAAAGCCATTTACCCAGGGTTACACAGCTGTCCTGAGGGACGATTTGAACTCAGGACTCCCTGATCCTAATGTTCTAGTCATTGCCTCTGGTTAAATAGAAGGATTCTAGGTTCAGATCTAGAAGGGTCTGCCTAATTAATTAGCTGTCACAGGGTCTTAGAATGAGAGCTAAAAGAATGCTCAGAGAGTCACAAGACAGGAGCCAAATCTAGGATATATGTTTGTGTGTGTGTGTCTAACATATAATATAATATAATATAATATAATATAATATAATATAATATAATATAATATAATATAATATAATATAATATAAATTAGAGAGAGAATATAGATTCACATATGTACAAATAATATGTGTATCTATACATACAGTATGTTTACACAATCTGCACACACAACTCCATAAGTAAACTATATAGGCATATATGTAACTCTATGTGTGGATATGTTTTTAGTTAGCTGTTGAGTCATCAGCCTTGGGAGGTGCCAGTTTTTATTACCTGTGCAATATACTTTCATTGGGTTCCCAGGGATTTAAAAAAAAAAAAATCCGACTCCTTTCCCTGTGGAGGGAGTAATCTAAGCTAATTAGGCAAGCCCTCAGCAGGTTTTACTCCATATAGGGAAACTTGCCTGGTACAGATAGAGAAGCGAGTTCAGCCCCTACCCTGAAGAAAAGAAACCTTTATAGCTATTCAACCCAACCGAAATGTCAACACCTTTTGAAAGGAGCCCATTAAGGATGCAAATAGGAAGTTACCTGCTTGAGATAAGCGCAATAAACAAAACAATGAAACCCATTAGGAGGCAGCCAGCTGTGAGACACCCAAGCTTGGTCACCTGGCTGGGATGAGGTAGAAAGGGAAAGAGCTGCTTTTCCCGCACCATCCTAAAGGTGCTGACTGGCCCCAAGCTTTCTGCACTCTTGGGCTTGATCATCCAAGGAAAGGACGTGTCCGGCCATGGGCTCGGTCCTGGAGGGAGGCAGCCTATAGGAAAGACCCTACAAAAGATCCAGACCGGGAAGAGAATGCAGAGGCCTGAATTGCCCTGGGACTCCATTCCTCAAGCTGATGACGTCCCTGGCCTCTACTGCCCAAAGGGCTTTCTTCTTCCATTAGAATGTGAGAGTGGGAGGGGCCTGACTCAGTTTGCTTTTTTGATTTACATCCCCAGGGCCCAGAGCTTGACACACAGTAGTCACTTAATAAATGCTTGTTTATTCATCCATCTAGATTAGCTCCTTCTTTTCACAAATGAGGAAATCGAAGAGCAGACAAGGTCACACAGGTAGTGAGTATCACAAACAGTATTTGAACCTAGGTCTTTTAGTTTCTGAGTATAGAGCTTTCTGGCAGTTTAAAAAACAAACTAACAAACAAACAAAAAAACTTTGAACAGAACTCATGATCAAAAAAAAAAAAAAAAAACCAAAAACCTGATTTCAAGATTTAAGTGCCATTGTAAGTTGTTTTTGTTTTATTTATTTTCCCTCTGCCTTGATAAAAATGGAGACTTAAAAATACGTCATTCTTTTCTCCACCTTTTCACTTGATGTCTATCTGAGGCTCTTAGAACCAAAGAGCTTTCACACTTTCCAGCAGGCCCTTTTGTTAAGTCCCAAGTAGCTGGGGGAGGGGAGAAGGAGGCAGAACACTTTCCCCTGATGCATATCAACAACTGCCCCTGT
The DNA here is from genome assembly GCF_902635505.1 of Sarcophilus harrisii. Classification (NCBI taxonomy): domain Eukaryota; kingdom Metazoa; phylum Chordata; class Mammalia; order Dasyuromorphia; family Dasyuridae; genus Sarcophilus; species Sarcophilus harrisii. The sequence continues at coordinate 271,030,791 of NC_045430.1, read as the reverse complement.
CACATGAGAGATTACTCTAGGAGCCAGAAACTCGATGACATGCTCCTTCAGTTAGTGTCAGTTAGGGTCTGGGTTCAAGTCTCCCAAACTCCAAGACTTTACACCATCCTATCTGAATGTTAATGTCATATGTCATCATAGTTGATGTTCAAAAATAATATTTTTGGATTAACTGGAACATGTTTTTTTTTTTTTTTTTTCTTTTTCTTTTTAATGTGATCAACTCTGAATGTCAGAAAATCTTAATTGGCTTTCTCATATTTCTGGATCTGGGAGGAATAGTATTAAGTTCCAGGACGTCATAAAACAAAATATTTGAAGCATGTTTCAAATTTTAAGAAAAAGAAATGTTTAACTTAATAAAGATGTGGAATTCATTTACAAAGGAAAACCCTGGCTATGGACCAGCAGTAAGGCAAATATTTGGCCAGAAATTCACAAGATTTAAGAGCTGGGAGGCTGGGAGAGACCTTGAAGGTTATCTGGTCCACCCTTCTCCCCACTTTTTTTTTTTTTTTTAACAGGTGAGGAAACTAAAGTTCAGGGAGGACAATTGACCAATCCAGGATCACATAAGTGGGGAGTAGCAACATGGGGGTTCCTGGTTCACTCCTCAGATTGCTTTTTCTAATGCTCTGCCCAGGGGGTAATTTTATAGTTTTCCCCTCTCCCCCTCTTCCCAATGTGCTCCCAATTGCCTCCTAATTTTAAAAAGTAAAATCTATTAGGTTGACTTTGAACTAAATAATTTGCTTTTATTTACTTGGAAAATATAGTCAAGCTTATTTCACTTGTTCACTTTCATCCTTCATCTCAGCCCTTCTCTCTCAACCAGTGTCCTGGAGAGAGGGAAGAAAACCAAAATCTCTGCAGAGAAACCTGTTAGCAACTACTAGGTTTGGGGGAGATGGGTCCTATGACACTATGACCAATACTTCAATAACTAGAAATCTCTCCTTTGGTTTTTTTGGCCAGAGCTGATTTTTCTCAGGGATCCTACTTGGGAGTGAGGGGGAGGCAGGCCGGGAGACATCACCCAGGAAGTCCATAGGGATGCTGGTTAATGGTTTGAATTGTTTGATTCTGCTCTCTTCCCTTATCTCCTCAGTGGATTACTGGCCCCTGCCCCTGCTCTGTCTCTTCCCAATATTTTCCATATCTCCCTAGTACCTTTCTTCTGATTCCTTCCTCAAATGGGGGTGAGGAGTGGGATGGGGAGGGAGTAATCCAGCACAGCTTCAGTCCCGCCCAGCCCACTTAAGAAAAAGCACCAGAGGTTCTGAGGGAAAACTGTAGCTAAGACACAATAGGACAGATTCTACAAGTGGATAAACCAGTCCTTGCTTGTACCCTAAGCACTTTTGGAAACTGCATTAACTCTTTCAGGCCAGTAGCACAGAATTAGTACCTACACGTAGACTCATTCTATTCTTATAAGATTCTGATTTGAAGAAATAAGGGAACTTTCCAGAATATCTAATCAGTACTGCCGTGAAGCTTTAAACACCGAGAATTTAAGAATATGGGAAGGACCAAGATGCATCTCTTATGATCGTGCACTTTTATTTAAATGTAAATAAAAATGAAAATGTTCATTTCCAAACAAAATTATAATGAAATTCTAAATCAGTGAATACTTCCATATTTGATTCCTTTATAATATTTATTTGATAATATTTGATTAATTTGGTAATATTTGATTCCTTTCAATAGGCATTTATTAAGTAGCTACTATTTGGCAGCCCTTGTGCTTAAATTGGGGACTGACAAAACCAAAATAAAAGGAGTTTTCTTTCTCCAGGAAGCTTTTCAGGTGGTTCGAAGCTGAGAGGGGTTCTGCTAACTTGAATCACAGAAAAAAGACTTAAAAAACAAAAAAATCCTTGTTATTCGGGACAGTGAGTTGAAATTTATAAGGTAAAACTGGGTAGGAGACTTTGCTTTTTGGCGAGGTCCAAAATAGCATTTGCACAAGACGGGGCAAGCGTGGCTTTCTTTGAACACCCTAAGCGGATTTCAGTGGGCTGCTAGTTCTCTGTAACATGGCAACCAAAAAAGGCCAGCTGCCCCGGCTCAGTTTCTTCAGCTGTCAAATTGGGGGTGGGGAGAGGGAATGACTAAATGGTTTCTCTTGTTTTTCCCCACGTCAAAATCTATGATCATAATGTATTTTCTTCTTTCTTTTCTTTTTTTTTTTTGGTAAATTTTTTTATTCGCTTTAACCTTAAATACAAAATGGGAGGGGGAGGGAGCCCAGTGCCATGCACACAGCTGAACATAATAGAAGATTCACTCTAAGCTAATGACTATTTTCCTCCAATCCCCCCCGTGCGCATTTATTTCCCACAGATGGAAGGTTCCGACTCTCTATGGCTTTCCCACAGAGGCTAAAAGGGCAGGGATCTGGGCATCAGCCAGGACCATCCCTGGGGCCGCGTTCACGCTGTCGGAGATGGGGCCAGTGAGCCGGCCCTTTGCGCCTTGCCCTCTCGTGCGCTCTGCCCAAGCAGCCCCGCGGGCGGACTCCGGCAGCCACTTTCCACTCCCACTTCTGTCAGGGACTTCTGGTGGATATGGGAGGCTGGCGTCTACGGTGACCGTAACCCGCCACAAATTAAAGGCAGACCGGCCCCCCCGGGGGCAGCTGGCGTGATGCCGAATGGCGTTTCCAGCCCGAAGCCCCGGCCACACTGGGGGGGGGGGCGGCAGAAGTAAGACCGGGAGCAGAGGGGGCCTTCCTCTGGCACAGTGGGGGCCCGCCGGGAAGCCCCTGGCCGGGGCTCGTAGCAGAGTCTCTCTGCGGTCTCTCCCGCTTCACGGCGTGGAGAAAAGGGACCTATTCTTCCTGGGCCTTGAGTCTGCCTGCAAGTGGAGGGAGCTCCCCACCCACCCTTCCTGAGCCGCCCCTCCATCAGCAGCAAGAACACTCCCGGAGACTGTAAACAGTCAACAAAAGTCTTTTGTGTATTATATATTTTACATTAATTTAATATGCATTAATATATATGTATAATAAATAATATATTCCATATATTATTTGATCTCCGGGACATCCAGGGCAATATAGTCATTTTACAGATGAGGAAACTCGGGCAAGTTGAATGAAGTGACACAAACTAGTAAGTAGATGAGGCCACATTCGGGCCACTCTGGCCACCTTTCTGCCCTTCTCTCCATCGAAGTTCTGGGCTTAAAAGCGAGATCTTTGCATTCTGAACCCAGGCTTCTCTTTCCTATTTTGTCTTTTAAGTTTATTCTCCAACACGGAGCCTAGAATGGAAATATTTGAATAGGTATTTTTAACTTTTCTCTCCTGGAATCACTGAGCTCAAAGTCTTGGAACATGCTAGTATCTAGAAAAAAAAGGGGGAGAAGGGATTCTAAGGGTTATGTAAATAAAGGCAGTCAAAGATAATTCCTTTGCCTCACTTATCTAGTTATTGCAGGCAGAAGTGGGTTTTTGTTTTTCTTTTTTCTTTCTTTTTGCTTTTTTTTTTTTTTTTTTTGAGGGGTGGGAAGGAAAGGAAAGGATCAAATTACTGGTGTCAGTGTGATACAATAGAAAGTAGCTTGACTTTGGTGTCAGAGGCCTGGGATTTAAATCCTGTCTGGCACTTGCAGTATTTGGAACCTGGAGAATCTACCAATGTGCATTTATTAAGCTCCTACTGTGTGCCAAGTGTTGTACCAGTACAGACCATGCAAAGGCTATAATGAACCAGTCCCTGCCCTCAGGGAGATACCTTTCTGATACGGAAGACAATGAAACACGTGCAGAATAAACAGATGTGTAAGCCATCACATTTATTGAGTGTGCCAGGCACTCTGCTTGGTGTTGGAGTGACAAAGGCCAAAACAAATCAGCTACCGCCCCAAGGCATTATTATATCTGTGGAAGTAGCACGTGTACATGTAAGAAGAAATAAAATAAATAGCATGTGTTTATATGAGTGAATCAAATAAAATCCAGGTGATTGTGGAGAAGGCACTAGTGCCCTGGGGTGGGGGTGGGACTTAGCCTGGGAAAGGTGACTTTAGCTGGGGATGGAGATAAGGAAGAGATCAGTCAATAGCCAAGCATTAGTTAAGCACCTACTATGTGCTAAGCTGCTTTGAGAAAGGCAGAAACAGTCTCTGCCCTCAAGGAAGTCAACGTGCAAATAATTGTGGCCCAGGGAGAGTACAAGAATAGATGGCAGTTTCAGAGGGAAAACTCTTAGAGTTCTGGAGACCCCCAGAGAGGCCTCCTCGAAGGTGGGATTTGGACTGAGTTTCAAGGAACCAGGAAAGCTAAGAAGGGTCAGATGGTGAGGAGGGAGAGCCTTCCAGACTTCAGAGGCGGAGTTCTGTGTTGAGCAACAGTGACTCCAAGGATAAGTCTGGGAAGATAGAAAAGGGCCAGGTGAGGAGCAGAGGATTTTATACTGGATGCTGGAAGCTACAGATGGCTTAGTCAGCCCTGTATGTACCTTAAGAAAATTGGTTGGGAAGCTGAATGGAGGAGAGAAAGGAGTAGATGGAGATTTGATATAGGAGGTCAATTAGAAAGCTGTGGCAGTAGTCCTGGCGTAAGGTGATGAGGGCCTGACCCAAGATGGTGGCTGTATGAGTAGAGGGAGGAGGAGTTAAAGGTCCTGGGAAGAAGTAGCAAGATGGGCGATCCAGAGGAAATTGTGTGGAGAACATTCTAGGCATGGGGGGTGGAGAGAGAAGATGAAGTGCCATGGTTTCTGGAGTATCTTTGGGTCTCATTTTCCTCCTCTGTAACAGGAGGGGACTGGACTAGAAGGCCTCAAAGTCCCCTGCCGGTTCTAAATCTGTGATCCCCCGTTTTGGTGTTGCCCTCCAAAGATGGCATTTTAGAGCATCCGCCGTGCTTCATGACTCCCCTTCTCAAACGACAAGCTCCTGAGTAAAGCTAGAAAGAAAAAGAGCAACCACCTGTATTTGAAAAGCCCTTTGAGCTCTTGGAGGGGCTGTCCAAGTATCATTGCTGTGAACTCTATTGCCAAAGTGCCTCATATTAATATCATTTTAGCTCTGAGATAAGTGCTTCCTGTGTAATGCTGGGGAACCTCAAAGGTGGCCTGGGGGGAAAGTTGTACCAGGTGGCTCAGACAGGTTTCCTCCCCGCCCCACCCCCAGTCCCACCCCTACTAATCTCTGATAAGTTGATCATCCCTGGAAAACAGGCTATTGTCTCAGAGCAGCTTGTCAAACCCATCTATTACAAATGGCACTTCACTGGCCGTGTTATTCATGTAACTCAGGACTGCCAAGAGCAGTGAGGTCATAGTGGGCCACCAGAGGCCACGGCTCAGGCAAGAAAATGGAGCCTCGGAAGCCCTTGGAGGATAGAATGTCTTCCCTAAATCTCTCCTCCTTGGTAGCCCAAGAGCTCATGTCATCTTCAGTCAAGAACAAAGAAAGACCTTCACGGGGGCTTTCTAATCCAACCCTCTCATTTTACAGATGAGCACCCTGAGCCCAAAGACTTGCCAAAGGTCACCCAGTGCCAGGGTTCAGGAGCCGGGGCTTTTGGCTCCTAATGCGGATCTCTTTCCATTGTATCAGGCCACAGTCTGGCTAGGGAAGATTTTCCATTCTTACTCCAGTGAATCTGTCATGCCATTGATAGAGAAAACTTCCTCCACCCAAGCAAATAGGCATTGCTCCTCAGCTTACAGTCTTAGAAAGGACAGTCGGGGGCACTCAAGAATTGGTTTGGAATCACACAGTCACACAGATCTTCCTGAGTCCGAGGAGAGGGGTCCTCCGCCATGTGTACCTCCTAGCCTGATTGAACATTCAGCTTATTGTTAATAGCTGCACTTAGAGTCCCCTTAGCAGCCTCGTAGTGTGGGGATGGCCCTCTGTCACTTGAGAAGCACAAGGTTTAGTGGGTTCTACTGATGTGTCAAGGTCTGGGGGACAATCTCAGCAAAGCGGCAACGTCCAGCCTGGCTCAGTTGAAAAAGCCCCTGCCCATGTTGGGCCCATGGTGCAATCATGTTCACCCTTGAGGACCATCACCTAAAGCACAGAGGGAAGAGGCTCTGCACTGGGGGGCTCTGCCTTTGTCCCATATGTGAAATACTCTCCCTCCTTAGCTCTGCTCTTTAGGCTTCACTCGAGGGCCACCTTCTTCACTTGGTACTTCCTGATCCCCTTCTCCAGCTGCCGGCTTCTTTCCACCCAAGATTACCTGGTTCTGTTCTGTGCACTTTTATGTGTCGCTGACAAAAGGTTCCTTATGTACTTTATCTTTGTACCCGCAATACTTAGCAAGAGCCTGGCATACAGAAAGTACCTAATGTGTGCTTTTTGAAGTGAATTGCATTTCCACCTCGCCCTTTAGCTGGACTGTCCAGAATCAATCGACCAATCGGCATGCATTTATTTGGTGCCTGATGAATGCCAACCACTGGGTCAGGGACTACAGATAACAAACCAGTAATAAAATAATCTTTTCCCCTCACAGAGCTTATATTCTATAAGGGGAAACAACAAGCACATAAATGTGCGTATGCATACATAAATATGTATATTCATATATATTTAGTTATACACAAAAATATCTTTTTTTTTTTTTTTTTTTTTTGAAGAGCCATGATTTTTGTTCTGGTTTGGGGCTAGTCTAGATAACCTAGGGGTCTATAGTCAACTCTGCTGTGAATTGGAGAGGAAAGCATCCAGGGGAAGGCCACCAGGACAGCCAGATCGTGCCATAGGAAGACTGGTCAAGTGAATGGGGGTGTTTAGAGTAGATAAGACCGAGGGGAGGCCATGATAGCTATCTCCATGTATTTGAAGATCTGCTACATAGAAGAAAGAGCAGATTATTGGGCTTATTGGGAGACAAGATAGGGACAGTTTTCACTCTCCACAGCCTATTACTGATCCAAATAAGGTAGCCAGTAAGCTTCAAGGTCAGGAGAAATTTAACCCAGCCTCCAGACTGACAACCGATAAAAAGAAATGCTTGGGATGCCCCCCCATCGGTCCGGGCTGAGCAGGATTCCCTTCGGGTCTTTCTGTAGGATGCCAAGTAGAAATAGAGTAACCAAGCTTGCAGTGACGAAGCTTGTGGATGTATCCTTTTGAGGGAGAGAGAAAACTGACTACCAGCCCAGGAAGCAGGAAGGAAATTCATGTGGACATTGAATGCTTCTCACAGAGGGATGAAGGGCTCTCTCCCTTGTCTGAAAGCCACCTGGTGCTGGTCCCTAGCAGGGACAGGATGATGGAGTCAATGAACTCTCTTCCTGATACAATTCAGTTCTTTGGGACTGAGCCACCCTCATAGTCCTTCTTCATCTGTGCTTAATTGAATTTCCGAAGTGCAAATTTTAACCATAAATGAACTCAGTATAAAAAACCACAGAGCGGCTGATTTAAAATAATGAATTTTTAAAAATCCTTCCATTGGGGGTTTGAAGTATAATTTATAACATTCCCTCAAGGAATGAAACTCAGCAGAATACAGTGGAAAGGGCAGACAGTCTGCTCCTAGAAGACTCCTACCTCTGACATTTATTACTCTGTGTGATCTTGCTCAAATCATTTGACCCCCTGGGACCTCAGTTTCCCCTTTTGTAAGGGAAGGGGGAAGCATTTATTTATTTTTGCTAAAGCTTTTTATTTTCAAAACATATGCATGGATAATTATTCAACATTGACCTTTACAAAACCTTGTGTTCCAAATTTTCCCTTCCTTTCCCCCACCCCCTCAAAGGGAAGCATTTATATAGTACTTATTATGTTGTGTGATAAGTCTTTTTTTTTTTGGATAAATATCTCATTTGTTCTTTTTAATATGAAAAGGTTGTAGTAGATGACCTCCAAGACCCCTCCAATTCTAGATCTATGCTCCTGGGCCCCTGTTACCTCACCCCACCCCCTTTTGGATCTAGAGAAATTATTTTAACAGGCTTATTATTTTTAGATTCAGATTGTACCTTTTTTTTTTTTTTTTTTGGATAAAAATTGAATGAGAATCACAGGATAATAGCCTTAAAGACGAAAGAGGCCTCAGAACTGTGGCCCAGAGAAGGAAAGTTATATGACTAAAGTCAAGAGTTAGTAGGCAGCAAAGAGTTGTAAACTGAGGTTTGGAATAAAACTTAAAACTCCTTCATTTTCTATAGTTGAGGATCTAAGATGCTGGAAGTAAACCGTGCACATTGAAATCAGTATTTTATTTGACTAATTTCACTAAATGATATTCATTTCCATATAATCCAGTTTGTTAACCTAGGATCCATTCTAAAATTGTTCAGAAAAATGCTTCAGCCCAGTAAAAGTTGATCCAAGGGTTTATAGCGATAGCCCAGCAGTAGGGCTAGGAGTGAAGTTAGCTGAATTTGGACTTGAATCCAGGCTCTGATCTCAGGGATTGTAGGTAACAAAACAGTAGTAAAATAATCTTTTTCCCTCACAGAGCTTATAATCTATAAGGGGAAACAACAAATATATCAATGTATATATATGCAAAAATGTCTTTGTTGTAGGACTGGGGAAATCTCTTACTAAGCCTCCTTGTCCTCATCTGTAGAATGGTACCCACCTTGGATGGTGGTTGTGAGGATCAAGGATGGTACCTATAAAGGGCTTTTCCATCCACAAAGCACCCATCAGTATATGCTCATGTATTGTTATTATTTCCCAAAGTTGCCAGGAAGCCTGTTACCTTTGATAGACCCACAGAACCAGGGCTGGCAGAGGCTTCAGAGGTCATCCAGACAAATTCTAATTGTATACATAGGAAACTGGGGTCCAGAAATGGGGGCCAAATTGCTTACAGTCACACAGAACCAGGTGATCTCTGAATCAAAATTCAATCCCTCTCTATCCCTGCTCCTTGTTATTCTCCATTTCAATCCTTTGAAAGCCTTAATAAGCGTCTCCTCCGAATGGAGAAGATACATCATCCCCATGGTAAAATTGGACACAGCCAGCCCACAAGCTCCACTCCGTTTTATTACCGGCATCGGCTAACTCAATCGTGTTTTCCTTTAATGTGGAAGAGTTAGAGATTTCAGGGAACCAGAGGCTATTGCTCTCAAAGATGAAAGTTTCAGTAGTCAGGGGGGTTAGAGAAGGGGCCCCTCTTTCCCTCGAGTGATAGATTCCCTTCTGATACCCTAGTGATAATGATTCCAAAAACGCTTTTGTCAATATCCATAAATCAATGCAAACCTGAGAGGGGCTGTTTTAATTGACCACAGTTTGAATGTAACTGATACTCTCCAGTCCAGGGCCTTAAGCATTATTAAGTGTAGTATTATTGTAGGGCATTCGTCCAATTTTTAAAACATTACATAGATTGGAGACAGATGAGCTTTCCTGAATTATTTTAGGTCTGTTTGGAAAAAATGCCTAAAATAAGGTTTCAAATGGAAATTAATTGAATTGATGTAAAAACAAATGGGCCCAGCAGTCATCTGAGGGCTTGGATTTAAGGGCGCCGTTGATAAAGAAATACAGATGACTGGGGCTAGGGGTGAGAGGGAGGGGGGAGGGACATGGCAACTCTTCAAGAAAAAGGCTGTGTTGTGCTGGGATCTAAGTGTTCTGTTAATAAAATCGGAGATCCAGTTCCATCATATAAACCGATTCACCTCTTCCCATTATCTGACAAAGAAGCTCCTTCTATAGATGTGTCACGTCCATTCATACATCTCAGCGATGCTTCTTGATGGGTAATGAGGTCCATGATGTTGTCCCAAGGAGTTCTGGGAAGGGCTTGTGGAAAAGAGAGAGGTTTTTCTCAGGAAACCTTCTGACAAGGTTCTGAAGGAGACTTGATTTTGAGTTGGGGGACCTCAGAAGTCATGTTCTCTCTCCCTCCCCTTATGTTACAGAAGGGGAAACTGGGGAAAAACACTTAGTTGTGGTTAAGACTTGATCCTTTAAAAAAAAAAAAGATTTGATTCTTTATTCTGTGGCCAATGATAGCTCACTGCTCCACACTCTCTCCCTAAATGAAAAGTGCCCCAGATCACTGACCCTGTGCAGAAAGAACGGGGAAGGACGTTTAATGTGGCCTTGGTTTGGGAGACAAAATGGTCCGGTGAAAAGAGTACTAGAATCAGAGCAATCCTGGCTTCAAACCAGGCTCTGCCATTTATTTCTTTGGCAAGTTTGGAAAATCACTTCACACACGTGTGCACACATGCTCCAAACCTCGGCCCCCTCCTCTATAAAATGAAGTGTTTTGGTTACATGACCTGTGAGATCCCATCTAGCTATAAATAGATGACCCCACCGACTTTCTGTTGGCTCTTTTTCTCCTATTTAGACCTGGAAGGGAATTGGGCATCAAACCCCACATTTTATTGATAAAAAGTCCAGAGTAATGAATAGGGAGCAGAAGCATGATCCTAGCCCCAGTAATTCTGGTTCAAAACCCAGTGTTCTTTGCACTGGTCGCATACTGCCTACTGAGCTTGGGCAAGCAGCTTAGTTATCCTTAATTATAAAACTATAAAAATGTTCATTTAATCACAGAGCCTCAAGTGAGATATTGTATGGAAAGTGTTCTGCCAGCCTGAAGGTCCCATATCAGTGTTAGCAATTATTGAGGACAATGACCAATGCTTTGTGGGCAATTGTGGGCAATCCTTCGTGGAGCCAACTCCCAGTATGAAAAATCCCTCTCCCTTCACAAACTGGCACATAGTCTGTCTTTGGGAGTTGCCTGGGATGTTGAGAAGGTGACTTCTTGTCCAGGGTCACACAGCCAAGATGGTATTTTACCTGCCAGCCCGCCTCCCTGTTCTCTTGGCCATGCTACCTCTCTGATAATTACTAATTATAAATAATAATGAGTTGGCGAGACAGTTATTTTAAAATTATTATATTCAGTTATTTTTAGAATGAGATTCAGAATTAATCCTAGCAATGGGTGATTTTTAATCCATCAAATTTAAGTTGTTTTCTCTTGATTGTGGAATAGGGAGAATTCTATCATTTTCTGTTGTTTCATAATGTACTGTTGTTTTCTGAAAAGTCCCCTGCCCCCAGGCTCATCTTGCCCCCAAGATCTCTGCAAGTCATTTCCTTTTCAGAAGAAGCAAAATTGTAAATGTTCACTCCTGGGGGAAGGGAAAGGGGAACATCCTTCTCTCTTGTTGCTCTGTTTCTCTGAAGATTTAGGGGTTTAGACTCCCCTTCCCCGGCCCCTGACAGAAACTCGTTTGGCAAGTCTGGCTATAATTCTTCCCTTAAGAACATCCAAATGAAGTCTCTGTCTCTCTTTATGTGTACTCGGAACGTAGATAGAACAAAACTCTTCCTTCTGTGGCGTTCTCCCCATGCTTTTCCATGGGCCGGGTCCCTTGTTTGGAATGGTCTCACTTTGACCTCTTCCTCTTACAAGGACCCCTTAGTGCCTTCTGTTCTGAGCTGAGATGTCTCCCATCCATTCCGTCTCTCTGTGTGGCTCTGTCTCTGCCTGTCTGATTCTGTCTGTGTCTCTCTCTTTTTCTCTGTCTCTCTCACACACACATACACAAACATACACACACTCTTCCTTTATTTACTTTTTTTGTATCTGTTCATCAATATAATTGTTGTCTAAATGTGAACTGTGTAAAATGGCAGCTCCTTTAGGGCAGAGACGTTTGTCTTTGTGTTCACAGAGCCCGACATATATAAGTTTGTCAATCAACGAGCATCTGCTATATGCTGTATGGCAAGTACTATTGAGCCCTGGAACTGCAAAGAAGGCAATCCCTGACTTCAGGGAGCTCCCATTCTGATCAGGGAGGCAACATAAAAACCAGGCCTGTATAAGATAGTTCAAAAATCAGATTGCAGAAGGTGGGAGTTGAGCTGAGCCTTGAAGGAGGCTTGGAATGCTTAGGAGGATCAAAGATTTAGAGCTGAAATAGACATTAAAGATCATTTAGTCTCACCCAAGCAATTTTCCAGATGAGTCAACTGAAGCCCCAAGAATAATTTGCCCAGGTTACACAGAGCGGGGACCGGATCTGATTATCATTCCTACAAATGCTTATTGAACTGATATGGTTACCAGTGTTTTATAAAATTCTATGAATAATATTCGTGATTAGGGCAGTTTTTAGGAAATTTCTCTTAAATTTACCTCCTCCTAAGAGAGGACACTTATTTAAACTGACTTTTATAGACTCCATCTCACTGGAAATATCCACTCTGTTGATCGAGTTCATATCTCTTTTTCTCAATTTTTGTCCACATTTCTTGTCCTAAATCGAGCCCTGACTGAAAAATAAGCGAGTTCCCATTTTGAGTCATGATATTTTAATTGGTGTCTGTTCTGACCCTTTAACTTGACAGATAAGGAAACTGAGTCCCAGATGGAAAGTATTGCCAGAGGCAGTCCAGTCCGTTGACTTCTCCCCTGGCCCCCTTTCTATGAAGCCAGATTCCTCATGTCTCCTGAGCTGCCAAAATCTCTGAAATGTTTATGGCTCACTCTTGATTCTGGCATTGCTTACTTTGCTTTCTGGATGACTTAATTAGTTTTACTGGTTTTATTTTTAATTAATTAACTTATTTTTTTTTTACCATGTTGACCACATGTCTGTGGGCCTTTACAAAAGGTTGCTCCGGAAACTTCTCCCAAAAGTATCGATCCAGCAGCTCTGTGAGATCAGGAGAGTCATTTTATCTGGACCTCAGTTTCTCATCTGGGCTGGAGCAACTCTGGGATCTCTTCTAGGTCTGCAGCTGGGGATTTGAGTCGGTCTGTTCTGTCAAACATCAGGTTACATGAGCAGATTCAGGCTGACTTTTTGCAGGCGCCCCCACCTTGGTGAGGAGCAGATGGGGGGGGCAGGGACATGAGAAGGTTTGCTGTTGTCCCTTGTCTTTTGCTGAAGACGGTGAAAATAGTCTGTCATCTTTGACATTTTAATTGAAAGAAAAGCTTATGTGGATTCCAGCCCTAAGCAGTATGTTTATCCAAGTGTATAAAGGGGAATAATGTGTGAGTTTGGAAAACTCTCAGTACCACGGGAGCCCCTTCAGTCATTGAAGAATCCATTCTGAGCTCACACACCTTACCTTGTTCCATGCCCCAACAATCGTGAGCAGAAAGACTTTGCCTAAAGGCACGTGGTTATTAAAAAGAGAGGATCAGCTTGCTCAAAGTCTGGAATTATTAGCTCATGGCGACAAGCCCACACTAGAGAGAGGGCAAGAGAGAGGGATGAAGGGAGGGGTGGGGAAGGGAGCAAAATGAAAAGAGAAAGAAAGAAGGAAAGAGAAACAAGAGGTAAAAAAGAGATGGAAAGAGAAACAAAGAGGTCAGAGGAAAAAGAGAGGGAGGGCACAAAATGAAAGAGAAAGAGGAGAAAGTGAAAGAGGAGGGAAAGGAAGAAAAAGACAGAAAATAGGAAAGAGATGAGATAAAAGGAGAGAAAAAAGATAAGGAGAAAGATAAAGAAAAAGATGAGCAAAATGGGCGAGGACAGAAAAAAAAGAGAAAAGAGGAGGGAAAGAAAATAGTAAAAGGGAAAGAGAAAGGGGAAGGAAGGGCAAAGGAAGATGGGAAAAGAGAAGAGAAAGAAAAGAGGTGAAGAAGAGAGGGAAGGTGTAGAGAGTTAAAAAGCAAGGGAAGAAGAAAAAAGAGATGAAGCAAGTAGAAAACAGTGAGGAAGAAAGAGAAAGAAAAGGAGAGAGAGAGAGAGAGAGAGAGAGAGAGAGAGAGAGAGAGAGAGAGAACACGAACAAGAGACCCTTGGTTCTTTGTTTTCACAACTGCTACAATTCTACAATCTTATTTTCAGAGCCTTCATTCTGCATGATTTATAAAGTTTTTAAAAAGTGAGGGAAGGAGGAGGCATATCATTTGTGGATTCCTGATCTCTTATCTCAGTTTCACTGAGACATCCTAACATTTAAAATGCTCTGAAAAAAAAAATCATGGAAATAAAGATGGGAATATACCATTCATTCTTATTCTAGGGCCTATTGACTTTTTTATTTAGGATTTTTATAGTGACTTTGACATACTGGATTCCTTGGTAATGCTATGTATCTTATTCCATGCATTTAAAATCCTCTTCTAAGAAGGAGGGAGGCCTTGGGCTTCCCCACACCATCAGAGGGGCCCCTGATACACACACAAAAGAGGATGTGAACATAGGGGCTATATGGTGAAGAGTTGATTTTCACTGAGCTTTAGCACAAGACACTCTCCCTGCTCTATTTTCAGGTGTGGAGGCCACAGAAGTCTGAGGCCGACTCTGGGCTCTGTCATTCCCTGCCTTATGGGGACACAAAGACTCAAAATCTTGGAGTTTCAGTTTCCATGCCTGAATAATGAGGGAAATAATATCCGTCACCCTACTCTCTGTTGACCTGAAAGGTTTCAACCATCGTAGGAGTGCAATATATTATCATAACAATTATGGTGATGTCTGCATATACAAAGGGAAGTGGAGAATTAAAGCAATTACTCCAGTAATTCTGACCCCAAACCACTTTTGCCTCAATTATCTGGATATTTCAGGCAAAAGTGTTTTATGGGCCGATTTATCCTGATAATTGCCTCAATTCTCCACTTATAATCTAATTTTTATGGGGGGAGGGGCACCCCTAATTTTATCAGTGTGGAAACTCCTTGTAACTTAGTAAAGAAGCTGCTTTGATATTTCATAAGTTCCAAAATTAATTGTGCAGTGGAAAGTGATAGCTTAAATATTCTGCTTATATTTTTAAAAGCACAGGCCACATCTGGGGCTGAAATTCAATCCTTTACGGTACCAAAGTACGGGGTTCATCAAAATCCAAAGAAACAAGGAGTTCCACCCCTCATAATTACCTGTGGAAATTTTTATCGTTCTGTACGATGGCGGTTGATGTCCATAAAATTGTCCTAACTTGATCCTGGGCAAACAACATCAGACTGAAGTCAGAGAATCTAAATTTCTATCTCAGCTCTACCACTGACTACCCATGTAACCTCAGGTGCTTCCTATTTCTTGGCCTCAGTTTCCCAATCTGCAAAATTAAGGGGTTGGAGTTAATGAAGTCCCTTCTAGCTCTAGGTCAAAACACTGAGACACTTGAAATATCTTAAAAGGTGTTTGGAATGATTAAAGAGTAATTTGTGCCAGAGTAAAGAACACTTGATTCTGAATCAGAAGATGTGGGTTGGGATCCCTTAGGGGGCTTGGGAACCACCCGTTTGATCTTGGACAAGTCACCAGCTCCCTGGGTTTCATTTTCCTCTGTTATAAAGGAAGAGATTGGATTAGGTGACTCCTTCTTTCAAGGACTTCCAGATGTGGGCTCTTCTTCCACAAATGCAGATCTCAACTCATCTTTAGCTTTTTGAGTCAGAAAGATGAACTTTCCCCTGTGGTTATAGAGTGATTATGTGGATTATAAGGGATTGGAACCTGGTTAATTCTTCCTGCTTCTAAAGCCAGCACACTTTCTATGACACCATATTGACTCTCCTATGTGTTTTTCATGTTTTGGGGTATAGACATTTATATTTATTACTTTAGATATTTGTCTATAAGCACTTAGAGAAATTGGGGAAATCATAGGCATATAACTCCCGGACTGATGCACGTTTCTAATTAATATTTTCACATGTATGTGTCTGTGATGATCAACTATAATTTCTTAAGGAGCCTTTTGATCATTTCTGGCAAAAAAAAAAGTGGAGAAAGTAGTTTCTGTTAGTGTCAAGTCGTATAAATGAGAGGGAAGATCGAATCTTGTTACTCATCCTGACCTCCCCACATCTTTCCAATAATTCTGTCCAATCCACAAACACCCTACTATGTGCCAGAAACTGGATCGAGGATGCAAAAACAAAAACAAGTCTCGAGGAGGATTTGGTTATCCTATTAGACAAATAACCAAGCTTTATAATCCTAACAATTTCTAATCTTTGTATTTTTTTAAAAAGGCCTAATATAATGTAACCGGACTTCACACATGATTCTCCTAACAGTTAATCTTGGCACTATCCATATTTTGTTTCTGCTCTCGAGGGGTTTACAGTCTAATGCAGAAGGCAATACACACGCAAGAATATACAAAGGAAATATAATCAGGATACGTTGGAAATAATCATCCGAGGAAAAGCACTAGTATTAAGGGGAATCAGAAAAAGATTTTTGTAGAAGAGGGGATTTTATCTGGGACTTGCCAAAAGCTGGGAAAGGCAAGAGACAGAAGTGAGGAAGGGAAAGTGTTCTGGGGATGGAGAGAGCAACCAGCAAAGGGCCTGGAGCTAGAGATAGTGTCGTGGAACAGCAAGGAAGCCGCTGTAAGGCAAACATTACATTTCCAAGGCAAAAATCCAGAGTAAAATTCTCACAGATGAGCTACCTGGGATGTCATGAGATGTTTTTGGTTTTTTACGCCTTTTTACAGATCCTTAGAGCTGAGATGCACCAAGGGGATGGGCCCAAAAAGGGAGTTAGCTTATTTGCCATTTTTAATAAACACAAATAATTCCCTTTTCCCTCAGTCTCATGTTCCCTGACTCAATAAATCCATATAAGGCTATGGTGTGGGGTTTTTTTTTTCCTGTGCTACAGCAAAGCTCAGACTCAGGGTTCCCCAGAGAATGACTTGCACAAGCCCTGTAGGTCAGGCCAAAAATCAGAACGTTCCTGTCAAGCAGCCTAACACCTTGAATTATTATGAAATGGCTGATTTCTACTTGCTGGCCTGGAATCTCAACTCTCCCAGTGAGTCCTGGTGACAGAGGGTGGAGCTGCCCTTGGTCCTTTGTTTGGGGAAAGCTGGGATGGGAGACGTTCTGTTTGTTTTCTCATCCCAGGCAAGAGGCTCCAGCAGATTTCTAGATGAAATTTGTTCTGCAGGGAGTGAGGACATGGGGCGGCCCACAGTGAGACAGGCTTTCAGGAAAGGTGCCTGAGATGGAGAGAATGACATGAATTGCTTTTAGACTAGGAAAAAGCCCTGATCCAGGGGAGTGCCCATGTAACCATGTTCCAGCCTACATCCCTAGAAGGAAAGGTTTAGAGTAAGAGGGCCAGTAAGGGTAATGTCATCCACCCTGCCTTGTTTTACAGGTGAGGAAAGGATAGAAGAGAAAGGTAAAGTTGAAGGTTGTGGCATTTGGAGTCTCAGGATCTGGATTCAAATCCCACCTTGGATATAAGTCATTTCTCTCCTTAACCTTTGGTTTTCTCATCCATAAAATAAAAGAGTTGAACTAGATGACCCTTGACTTTTCCTTCAGGTGCTTTTCCATAGGTTCCTATGATCTTGTGTCTTGGTCAAGTGCATACATGTGGTAATTGGAGATGTTTTTCCCCCAACATGTAGATACATTTCTATTTACTTAAATATTTCCAAATTACATGTAAAAAAATTAACATTTATTTGAAAAAATTTCAAGTTTTAAATTCTCTCCCAGCCTTCTACCTCTCCCCTTGGCCCTTAAGAAGTAAAGAAAGAATACAGGCGAATATTTTATATTTGCCATGTTACACCAAAAAAATACACACACACACACAGAAAGAGTTAAAAAAGTTTCAATTTGCATTCAGAGTTCACCAGTTTTCTCTGGAGGCAGACAGTTTCATCCCGAGTCCTCTGGGATTGTCTTAGATCATCGTATTGCTGAGAAGAGCTGTCACACTGTTGCTTCTTATATAATGTTGCTGTCACTGTATACAGTGTTCTTCTGGTTCTGTTCACTTTGCATCAGTTCGCGTCCGTTGCACCACAACAGTATTCCATTACAATCATATGCCACCATAGCCATTCCCCAAGTGGAATCAAAGGAGGTAAAGCTTACTAAGCATTTTTCAAGCCTTAAAGCAGCAGTCTACCAGCAATTCTAATGAATATTTATTCTGTATATGACTTGTTTTGCATGGATTTGTTTGCACGAGCTCCTTGAGGACAGGGATGGTCTCTAGTCTCTCCCCATTGTTTAGCACTGTGCCTGATGCCAAGTAGGCGCTTATTAAATGTTTCCTGATTAATGGGAAATGTGATTATTATTTCCTCCAGATCCTCATTGACACGACTATTATATTATAGAATACTCTCTCTTGGGCAAGGGATTCTCAGTACTGGGATCTTCAGGACTGACAATGATACCAACTTCTCCTTCCTTCCTTCCCAGGCCTGTCCCAGGCTCTCTATCGTCACTACTGCACCTTCACAACAGACAGAGACAGCCCATGCCAGCCTCTATGCCCGGGACCCTGCCGAATCCCACCATGCCCGGCTCTTCAGCAGTCCTGATGCCGGTAAGACTTGATTTCATGGCTGGTTCTCCTAATATTCTAATATACGTCTGCCCTGATGTTTTCACAGGTTTCCCTTATTTATTCTGGAGGTCCATGAACTCGGGGATTTTTTTTTGAGGGGGTGATAATTGTATTTCTATATTATTGGTTTCCTTTATAATTCTGTGGAAGTTATTTCTTGCATGTAAATACATGATTCTGAGAAGGGGTCCCTTGACTTCACCACACTGACTGTCCAAGGGGTTCTGGACCTCCCCCCAAAGCTGAGAACATATCCCCTTTATCAAGGATCTGTGTTGAGAGCTCCCTCTACTTCATCCATCACAATGCCATAACTTAGTAGCTAAGTCTGAGAGAGCTGCACACGTTAGGTTAGAGTGAAATGACTGGACACAGCTAATAAACTTCAGAAATTTGAACCCAATCCTTTCTGACTCGAATTCCATCCCTCTTTCTATAATACCAAAATATTTCTCCAAAATGTCTGCTCCTTCATCCTCACTTCCTTATAGAATCCCTATTGCTTGAAATACCCTGTTTTCCTGTGCCTTAAATCTTCTCTGTGTCAAAATGAAGTAATTACATAAAATGGGTTAACTTCAGGATGCAAAGTTGAGTCATATCGCAGCCTTCCCATAATACCCAGTCACAGGGCTGTTCTCCATTTCCCCTTCACAGGTTACAGCCCACTATTTTCCCTATTCCACCCATCCCTCCTAGAAATTCCCAGCCCTTCTTAGAAGCTAGACATAAGCTCTTCAGGACAGGTATAATCCAATCCAACAGTGGGGCACCATAGTGGTAGTGGTCCCAGTGGGAAATTTCCTGCTCTTCCCCCACAGCACAGCTACCAAGAGAAAAAAACAAATTACCCGCAGATAGGTGCAGTCAAAAATGTTTAGAGACCTAAGCTCTGCTCCACCTCTCGCAGCAAAAGGCTTCATAACCTACCCCCTACCCCTCCTGCCTCTCCTATCTTCTCGTACCTTACTACATACACATACTCTTTGATTCCTTGACTTTGTGCTACTGGCCATTCCAAGACCGAGACGCTCCATCTCTGGTCTCTGCTTTTCTACTCATGGGGAACAGCCCAAGAAAAGACCAGGTAAGAGGGGAGAGGTAGATATCACTTAATTCCTATTTAATAGATAAGGAAACTGTGGCTGAGACAAAGTAAGCAGTTTATCCTCTAATAAAGCATTATAATTTCTGAAAACTCATCTTTCTGAGTTTGAATCTGGCCTCATATACTAGCTGAGTAATCCTGGACAAGTCACATAATCCTGTTTACCTCAGTTTCCTCATCTGTAAAATGAGCTGTTAAAGGAAATGGCGAACAGCTCCAATATCTTTGCCAAGAAAATCCCAAAGGATTTTCATGAAAAATCAGACCCAACTAAAAAATAACTAAACAGCAACAAAATGTCTGAGGCAAGAGTCATCCTGGTGGGGCAGCTGGGTAGAGCCCCAGTCCTGAAGTCAGGAGGACCTGAGTTCAAATCTGTCTCAGACACTTAACACTTCCAGCTGTGGGATCCTGGGCAAGTCACTTAACTTCAATTGCCTTATTTAAAAAAAAAAAAAAAAAAAGAGTCTTCCTGGCTCTGGGTCCAACGTTCTACCTATCACGGCATGTAGCTGCTGTAAGTAAGGAAAGATGGGTTTTATGACTCTAGGCAAGTCACACGCCCTCCCTCCCCCAGGGTCGCCTTCTGTATGTAGAAATTATAACATCTCTTCGCAAGCCTTCAAGGGCTAGAGAGAAATAAGCTCTCTGATCTCTTGAAGCCTTAGTCCCCGAGGAGCCCTGCAGAGAGGGCCACAGCAGGTGACTTGCCATTGCATATAGCATAGAACAGCCTGAAGCAGGCCTTGTGTGGCCGCTGTGTATCATACACAAGTTTTCTTGCTGGTTCCTTGTCCCCTCAGAGCTTCCCAGCAGCTCCGGGCCCGCCTTGCAGGACTAGTCTCAGAGTCCATCTTTAATTCTGCCCCTTTCCCCTCCGGTAGATGGAGAGGCAGATGTCCGTGAACTCCAACCTCATGGGGATGCAAGCCCCCAACCTCAACAACCCCTGCGCATCTCCCCAGGTGCAGCCGATGCATTCGGAGGCCAAGATGGTGAGTAACCGGCCGCTCCTCGTCTCGCTTCCCTTGCCTGGGTGTGTTGCCCGTGGGCCCGGAGTGTGGGTCAGGGCAGTGACCCACTCCTCTGTTTGCCATGAATGGGTCTCTCTGTTCCAGGCCCATGAACAGATTGGCTGTCATTGGAGAGTGTTTGTTACTGTAACTTACAGGGGAATTGTCCCCAGTGACGGGGAGACGGACAGGGCGAAAGGGGCGTTTGGAAAGTGCAGCATTTCCAGGAAAGCTTTAATGGGATGCCCTAGATTTGTGTCTGGCGTTAATTTGCTTTGGTGGAAAATGGACGTATGGATCGGCCTAGCGATTGCAAAAAGGTCATCAGATTTTCTCCCTTTTTGTCAGCTCATTTCTAAATGTGTTTTCCTGATATTTCCTCCTGAGTTAAGTACTAGATGTGAAAAACCTGTGCACTCATTATCACCCAAATGTATTTTATTAAATCTGAGCTCCTGCAAAAGCATCTCAAGGTAAGTCTGACTTTGACTGTTAAAAAACTAGAGCTGGATTTTCCACCAACCTCCTCCATCTCTTAAAATAATAATAATAAAGTTACAAGAAATTTGCCCATCATCCTCTAAAAGAAGTAATGTTTTAGGCCGTAATCAGTTCTCAGGGAATTCTGTAGTTACTCATTGCTCCGAAGCAGGTTGCCATCCTTCTGGAGCTCAGGATGTGGTTTTCAGGAATGACTGGGCCTGAGGGATTTGCTGCCTTCGTGCAGGGGGCGAGCTCCCTGGGCTCCGTGGCTCAGGGGGCTCAGTAGGCCCACGGCCCTTCACTGGGTCTCAGTCCTCCCCTGGTTGGGGGAGCCTCCACATTGCTTGGTTGTGGAGAACAGTGTCCCCCTTAGCAGCAGGATGAAGCCTCTGAAGCAGGTATTGTCAGAATTGGGGAAGGAACCGCGCGTATCGAGCAGATCTATGTGGTTACTGAAAAGGACGTGGGTCTTAGGTGCTTTAAAGTCCAGTGGGCTTCGAGTGAATGGTTAGCCATATACATCCATGCCGTTGGGCATTAATAGCATTTTTCAGACTTGGCTGTGATTTCATTAGCACCAAGAAATGCTGATAAGGAAACTTTCTGCCAGTGTAGACCGGCACCGGCTCCGCTACTTGGGTTCTTAAAAATCGCCTGAGAGGCATCCCAGATGGCAAAGGGAATGGGCTTATGGAGAGCTGGATTTAAGGCCAGCCTTTGCCACCTTCTAGCCAGGTGACCCCGGGCGTCGCTTAGCTCTCTGAGCTTTGATTTCCTCCCCTATGACATGACTGGGTCGGACGTGATCACCTCCTGGGTCCCTCTCAGCTCTAAATCGATTGAGGGTCCTCTGAAGACCTACATCTCAGGCTTGCCTCTGATCCATGTCCTCCATGTAATCCCGGGCAAGTCTTGGGGTCCCAAAACTCCCTCAGATTGACAGAAATAAGATATATCACAGGGGTCTCACCTGCTCAGACCATGCAGTCCATTGGGTGATAACTTTCTGCTTTGTTTGGACATGTCTAGCTCTCCTAGACCCTGTGGGCGATGGGACGCTTGATACCGTCCCTGGGGTTTTCTTGTGGTTTGCCCTTTTCTTCTCCAGTGCTTTAAGGCAAGCAGAGATTGGGACTTGCCCAGAGTCACATAGTTAGTAACTGTCTGAGGCTGAATTTGGACTTCGATATTCCTGCCTCCAGTCACAGAACTCGGTCCCCGAGCCCCTGAGTGCTTCCATTGATAAAGATGCTTCTGCTGTTTTCTGATCGTTGCGGTTGGCAGCTTCGCTGAGCATGGGAATGCCGTGCTTCTGTACCATTGGGAAGAGGGGGCGAGTTGACCCCGGGCTCATCACTCCATGTGCGACCATGAGGCTTTTACTGGTCAGTTTGTGTCTTACTCATCCCATCTTACCCACAAGGACTCTCCAGGAGGCTCAGTCAGTCAGTAGAGAAACAAAGATGGCAGCCATTCAGGATCAGCTGGGGAATCCCACATTTGTGAGCTTTCAGCCTGAAAAAGCGGTTGTTCTTTGAGTAGCCCATTGACCCAACATGGTGACAAAGCCCAGAATGCTGGCGACCTTGGGCAAATAAAAATTCGTGGTCAAGAGGTCTCTCCCGACTGTGCCACACAGTCATGGGGACATGCCAGATGGCACCGATGCCCGCTATAGAGCTGGGTAAATCTTTCTGAAATAGGCAAATGTTTGTTCAGCCCAAGCCACGCAGAGCCAAACCAAATACTTGTTGGCAGAGTCAAATTCAAGTTGGCATCTATTTTGGAGACCAACTTAACAGTAACAGTTTGCCCTCTCTCAATGTCTCTCTGTCTCTCTCTGTCTCTCACATAAGGGGGAAATAGAACAGTGAGGATACTCAAGAAAAAAATAAAATTAAGTTATTCATTCATGGGTTATTGGTATGAGATACAATTCTGCAGATCGGACATTTTCTGGTTCTCCCCATTGGGTTTGAGGACATTGTTGGAGAAATGGCTGCCCTTTAGAAAGATCCAGATGCTCCCTTCTCTCTTCTGTCTTCTGAACAGCTGTCAACTTCATTTTCCTAAAGCCTGGGGCTGATTGGGTCGTTTCTTTGCCCACAAAGCAAATTGCAAACTTCGGTCTTTGGCATATGAACCTTTTTCACCGGTAGGCGCTACCTGAGCTTCCCAGGCTGATTTATCCACCTTTCTCCTTCAAACTCTTTACATCCAACCAAATAGCTGTCCTTGAAGCCTAGAATGCTCTCCCCACCCCGATTGGTCCTGTTTACTTCCTAGATACATCATGTTTCCTTTCTTGTGGACTTGTTGCTCCTGTGCACAGAACGCAAGTTCTCTAAGGGCTGGCGATGTGTGATTTTTGTTTTTATATTCTTATCACTCAGGATCGTGCGTATGTGGGCTCTTGGTGAATGATCATTGGCTGCAGATAACCTTTAGATGACTTTAGACTTCCTAAATTATAACATAACCACTAAATGCTTTTGCCCATCTACTCTCTGGTTTGTTTCTTACTTTTTCTCAGAAATTTTCATACCCAAACCCTAGCTTTGTTCTCATTAGAGAAGAAAAGAACTCCCCCAAATCACACTTCCAGATCCTTTAAATGTATGAGAAAAAGTATCACTGTATATTGATGGTATATAATAGTAGACTCTAATACATAAATGAATTCATGGCTAATATTTCACTCCAAGTTAAGTGCTTTTCCAATTCCTATTCTAAGTAAGGAGGCAATATGCCATGAGTTGGGATTCAGAGGCAAAACAAAACAAATTCTGCCCTCAAGGAGCTTATATTCCACTAGGGAGAAGCAAAATGGCCAAAATAAGACGATAACAAGGTTGTTGCAAAGCACATACAAAGCAATTTCATGAAATAGAGGGAGAGAGGATCCAAATCAGTTCCAATTGATCAGTGATGAACAGAACCCGCTACATCCAGCGAAAGAACACTGGGAAATGAGTGTGGACCACAACATAGCATTTGCACTCTTTCTGTTATTGTTTGCTGGCATTTTTGTTTTTCTTCTCAGGTTATTTTTGCCTTCTTTCTAAATCCAATTTTTCTTGTGCAATAAAATAACTGTATAAATATGTATACATATATTATCTTTAAGATCTGCTTTACTATATTTAACATGTATGGGACTGCCTGCTATCTAGGGGAAGGGATGGGGGAAGGAGAAAAAGGTGGAACAGAAGTTTTTACAAGGGTCAATGTGGAAAGATTACCCATGCATATGTTTTGACAATAAAAAGCTATAATAATAATAATAATAAAGAAATAGAGGGAGAGAGGGAGGAAGAGGAAGACTCCACAAAGATGATTTGTAGAACATGCTAAAAAGGAAAGAAACTTCCAAGTTCTTATTTTCACTTTTTTTCCTCCACTCTAAGATAAGGAAGCCATGGCTATCCAGATGGCTATTCTTGTTTCCATCAGCAAATGGTCATAAAAAGTAATTTTTCCAGCTTGGTCAAGAGACTGAGGCACCAAGCACCTCAGACTCATCATTGTTTTCATTTGGGGACTCAGAAAAAGAAGAGAGAATCTCGGTGTCCTCCCTGCTATTCACCATAGCATGCTAAGAGACCAGGGGCAAATGACTAAGATCTCTTGAGATCTGTTTTCTACAGTGACAAGTCTTGGCTTTGCTAACAATAAAAGACAAGGGTGGAGCCAGTTTAGTTTCCATCTTAATCCTTTCAGGGAAAGGTACATTTTCATGGTCTTCTTAGTCCTGTCACCGACTTATTTGCTAAAACAACACTTAACATGCAAGTTGTCAGCCAGCGTGCTAAGGTACTCCCCAGGTTAAGTCCAGGATTGCTGTGAGCTACTGAATGTCTTAGCCGTGGGAGTTAACCCTGCCATGCTGTCCACCACAGGTCATGAGTCTGTAGCAAGAGAATCTTTCCAGGTCACTTCTGGTCCCTGTGACTCTGTTATTAAATAATAATGACCTTAGTTGCCATTATCTGACTTTCAGGTTTACTTGACATCAATTCCTTCATGTGACATCATTCTTAGTCACTTCTTGGTATCTGGTTCTTTTGGTGACCTTTCCAGAGCCCAAGAGTGATGGAAACTTAAGCAGAAGGGGAATTTCCCAGTCCCCTCGTCTCCTGAGCAATTGTGAGTCTGAGACGGTGACAGCTAATGAGATGGAGCATCAGGAACGTGGGATTGGCAGTAATGGCCAAGCAGTAGCTCGAGGCAACCACACTCTACTTGATTTCCAGCCATGTCCTTCTCTGACACTCTTTCAATCCATGTGATAAACAACCTCTTTTATTCATTACCACCCCACCCCCCCAACTCCCATGAGTCTTTTACATAATACATTTTACTAATGGGATACACAAAAACCACCAAAGATTTGGGGAAATGTCAAGCTACTTTGCCCTCTGCCGCTACCAGTGGGTATGGTGATTATCAGCCACCTCTTATCTGTCAAGGTGATCTCCGATGGTTGAACTCAGAAGCGGCTTCTATCTTCTCATTCAGGGCTTTCTCCATACGAGTTAGACCTAGTACATTGGACCCATCATGTCAAACTCAAATAGAAAACCCATTTGTATGCAAGGATGACTGCAGTAGAGATAAGTAGGTAGGTAGATAAATATAGATAGGTAGACAGACAGACAGATGGATAAATGGATTTCAATATAACTGGTTTCTTTTATAATCCATTTTCTTTTATTTTCATTATTCTGTGAAATAATCTATGGATTTCCTAAATAATAGGAAATTGTCCAAGACAGCAAAATGGCGGAGGATCCCTACTCTAATTTAATTAGTAGTACTAAATTAGAAATTTAGTAGTGCCCTTAATTGTTTAAAAACATGTTTCTGAAAAGACATCCATATGCTTTGTTAGACTGTGAAATAGGGTCCATGATACAAAAAAGGGAGACAGAACCCCTCTTCTAGGTGAATGAATCACTTGAGTATTTATGAAGCTCTTCCTAGATCCCACACACTTTCCAGAGGGGAAAATCTCTGATTTCAAGGAGATTACATCTTATTGGGTGAGACAAACATGTTGTCATTGGAAATAGACAGAGCAGGGACCAGGCCTGCCCTCAGGAGCTTACCTGTCTCCAGGATACCTGGGCTTTTAGATCTCTTTCCTTGGTCTGTGCCCCCCAGTGATTTTGAGATAATCAGTTGACTTCTCCGTTCTCCTCCTGATGCTCAGGGGAGCACCCAGTAGTTGTTTCCTGCCAGCCTGGAAGATTTCCAGGGAACATTTAGGGCGCAGATGAAAGATTTTTATGACAAACGAAAGTACTGTGAATGAAAAGAAAAAAAAATCCTTCCCTGATTTCGGTGTCCGTGAGACCCTCCCTGCCCAGGTTTCTTTTCGCCATGGCGTTTGTTTTCTGTGCTTAATTCTCTTCCTGTGTCAGACGGGAATGGATTCCAGATTCCAACCCAGTTCTCGCTTCATGATTTCCAGGGCCTTTTTCAAGGGTCACCCATGGGCTATTGTCAAGAGAGCCCTCAGAATGCCCTTCCTCGGAAGGCCGAGCCAGAAAAAAGGCGCTGGGGGCGTTGCCCACCCGGCACTAGATGGGCTTCCCTTCGGCCCCGGAAACAGCAGGAAATCATCCTGTCTCTTGGGCCACACTTAAAGGTGCTGCCTTTGATAAAAAGCACTTCTCAGACATCCTGCCTCTGAAGCGGCTTTGTCCCGGCTGCTGGTGTCCTGTTTCAGAACCCACAAGCCTTGCGTGTCCCCCAAATCAACGAGTTAGAGCCTGGTTTACAGCTAAAAAATGGTATCATGGACAGAGCTGGAGGGGCCTCAGAGGTCCCCGAGTCCCACCCCAGGGGAGCCATCGGCTGCCCAGGGAAGTAGGTCGTTGGGCCAGCATGGGCAGGCCGTGTGGGGCAGGGCTGGGGTTTGAGCCGAGCTCCAGTGGGTCGGGTTCCAGTCGCGTCAGACTCTTAGGGACCCTATTTGGGGTTTTCCTGCCGAAGGTCCTGGAGTCACTGGTCTGTTATTTCCTTCTCCAGTCATTGATAGATGAGGAAATGGAGCAATTGGGGATGACTTAGCCAGGCTGAGACAAGATTTGAACTCAGATCCTCTTGCTTCTAGGGCCTGTGATTTACCCACTGCGCCACCTATAGGTAAAAGAAGTGCCAACCAGTAATAAAGCAACCCAGAGTCAGATATGGTGCAGGATGGGAGGCTCTAGACTAGCCCCCAGCTATATGATCAGTTCCTAAAGAAAGGGGCCTTAGTGATTGTGGGCTTTGGGAACGGCTTAAATTGTGTTTCCCAGGGAGAGGACGGGGCTCTTGGAGAAAAGACACCAGCTTGGGTTTTGTGTTTTGTAGAAAGTGGAAGTCAGTGTTACTCATCTCTAAGATCAGTGACTTGTAAATACCGAGGGAGTTTTTCCTGAAGCAGAATATGGGGCCAGAGTCAGAACTAGGGTGAGGCAACTGTGGCTTTTTCTCAGGGCGCCGACATCTGAGGAGCGTGCTCCTTCCCTATGGCAGACCCCTCCCCAGTCTGCAGCACGTGATGGCCACCCACTTCAGGGTTTCCCTCCCAGCCCTGCCTGCCACCTCTGCCTAAGGGCTAAACGTTCAGGACCGGGGGTAATTGGCAGGGGGTGAGTTTATACTCTCATGGGGATCAGGCTGATCCCTTCCCTGTATTCCTGCACCTTCCCTCAGGTACCAGAGTGCTAGTTATGGCTCTGTACAAGCTGTATATCTATTTATATTTACGTATATTTATATTTGGCTATCTGTGCCATATATAAAGCAGAAACTGAGTGAAGGGATGAGAATGAATTTGTAATGAAGGGGCAGATAAATTCATAGAATTTTGACCTGAAAGAAACTTCAGAAATCTTCTCCATGTCCACTGACCTCGTTTCCCCCCCATTTTGGATGCTGGTCTCCCTGTCTCAGGCAGCTGGGGGGTAGAGTGGATAGAGCACGGGGTGTGGTCAGATAGAACCGAGTTCAAATGTGATCTCAGACATTTTTTATTAGTGCGACCCTGGCAAGTCACTTCACCCTGCCTGCCTCAGTTTCCTCACCTGTATAATGAGTTGGAGAAGGAAATAGCCAACCACTTGGCAGTAAGTATCTCTGCCAAGAAAGCCCCAGGTGAGGTCACAAGTTGGACATGACCAAAATCAGTCAACAGCAACAGAAATTCCCCATCTTCTCTGACTGATCCCAGGGTGATCACTAGGGAAGCTTGAACCTCCTCTTTTCCCCACCTGGGCAAGTTAGCCTGGCAATCTCCACCCCCAGGGTCCCATCTTACTGCAGACACTTCATTATTTTAGGTTGGAACCCCCAAACGCAAGCAATCTACCCTGGGTCCCAGGTTTCTCATCTAGATTATGAACTGCACAGCATTTTCACTCTTTTTGTTGTTGTTTGTTTGCATTTTATTTTGCTTCTCATTTTTTCTGGTTGATTTGATTTTTCTTGTGCAGTAAGATAACTATAAATCTGTCCACATAGAGTGGATTTAACATATGCTTCTACCATTTTAACTTAGACCACCTGCCATATAGAGAAGGAGTGGGGGAAGAGGGAAATTGGAGCACAGGGTTTTGTAAGAGCTAATGTTGGAGAATTGTCCACGCATGTTTTGAAAAATAAAAAGCTTTAATAATTTTTTTTAATAAGAATATGGGTTGGGGGAGACTTGCTGACTTCTGAGGTCCCTTTCAGGGTTGACTCTGGAATCCTATGAGGCTGAGACCCTTCAGAGATCCCCCTAGGCTAGTGGAGATTTGGGTTATGCTGGGACTGAAGTGTGTTTTCCTCCTCCACTCCTCCTGCCTTTCTCTGCCTTCCCTAAACTCTGTCCACCTCCACGCAAGTCTCTCTCTCAGCACATACTCCAACCTACACAGTCTCTTTCTGTTTCTCTCTCTGTGTCTCTGTCTGTCTTTCTGTCTCTGTCTTCTCTCTGTCTGTCTGTCTCTCCTTCTCTCTCTCTGTTTCTATGTCTCTGTGTCTGACTCTTTCTCTTTCTCTTATTCTTTCACTGTCTCTGTCTCCATGTATCTGTCTGACACACACACACACACACATCTCTGTTTCTCTGTGTGTCTCTGTCTCTCTTTCTCTTATTCTCTCACTCTGTCTCTATTTGTCTCCATGTGTCTGTCTGTCTCTCTCTCACACACACTCCCTCTTCCCCCTTTCTCTTCCCTCTTTTCCTCCACCCCTGATTTTGTAACCATGGCAATGCATACAACACAGCCCCAGCTCTCTCCCTGCCTCCATCCCGACGCCCAGCATACACATTCCCGGCTCTTGTTTTCATGTTTGTTTAACGGTCCCAAAGCCTGGAACCGACGGCATCTGCGCAGCGTAGCAGGGGCAGCCGGCCCGAGAAGGGCTCCCTCCCAAGCCCCCCAGTCCGTGGGCCCATGGTCTCTGTGTGTTTGCACGGCACATGTCCCGTGTGCTTTTGGGCCTGGGACCAAGCCGTTCCATGTGGCAGAGGGGCTGGGAGAGGGATGGGGAGCGTGGTTGGATTTGGGGGCGTTCTGCGTCGTGCCGATCAATTTCAAGCTTTTTCTTGGAATTCTTTGGCTTGTTCTTTCCAAGATTTTTGCCAGAGCGGGATCATGGGGCCTGGCTGCGCTGTGTAGGATGGCTCAGTCCTGGCGGGCTTTCGAGCGGGAGGCCCGGGGAGGTCTCCTCCTAACACCCTCAGCCTTGGAGGGAAGAAAGCTAAAGAGAACCCAGCCCTGACATTGCACAGTCAGCTTTTGCCTCAAAGTTTCTAGGTTTCTCCTTGAGAGAACATGGCAGAAACATTTCTTTTTGTCACTTTGGGCTCAGTTTGCAAGTTGTCTTCCCTCAACAGCATAGAAGGTCACAATATCCCAGAGTTCCAAAATGAAAGGGACTTTTGAAGTCAGTCAGCCCCGCCTCTTATAGATGCTGAAGTGATTCCAGAAACATTGTCTGGATGTGATCATTCGCTTTTTTAAAAAAAATTTAAATTTAATTTCCATTCAGTCTTGTGATTTCATTGGTGTGAAGAACTTCTGGTGCGGAGATTCCCTTTGCTCATGAGGTGAGCAGCTCCTGGGTAATTTACAGTCTTAGCTAATTTCCTGGGCCCTTGGGGTTCTTGGTCATATAGGCAGTACGTCTCTGAGATAGGACTCGAACTCGGCTCTCCCTCTCCATCCTGCTGCAAAATTGCCATGTTCCCTTTAATTTTCATTTCATAGGATTTTCAAACAGCAGGACACCTGTTTCCAGTTCAGCCGTATTCCTGACATTTTCTGCTTCCCTTTTGAAAGTCTGACATTTCTCAGAACAAGGAATCAAGCCCTGACCTGTTGCATTTGCTCACTTCCGAGGCGTAAATGTCCAACACTGAACAATCTGCTGAAGTTAGCTCCCCCGATCTCTATCTGAAACATAGTAGGTGCTTTGCTAGGTGGCACCATAGAGCACAGGGGACTGGGAGTTGGGAACATGCATCTTCCCGAGTTCAAAAATGACCTTCCACACTTATTAGCTGATCTTAGAAAAGTAATTCAGTCTGGGCAGCTGGTGGTGCAGTGGAGAGAGCACCAGGTCTGAAGTCAGGAGGACCTGAGTTCAAATCTGGCTTTTAGACACTTAATACTTCCTAGCTGTGTGACCCTGGGCAAGTCACTTAAGCCCAATTACCTCAGGGAAAAAAAATAAGAAAAGAAATTCTCAGACTAAGGTGTTATTGCCTATTGATATGGCACCTCCTCTATTACTTAACTATAGCTTAAAAAAAAAACCACATGGTCGATAATGTTTCTTCCAAAGAAATGGATTAATAATTGATTAATTTGAAAAAGGGAGTGGATGTCTCTCATTAATTCGATCGTAGTGACCCGAGACTGTGAAAGTTACACAGAAGAAAGGACATCACTGAAGCAGAACTTGGCCACAACACAGTCCTGGGAGGGTCTATGGTATGAAACCACATCTTTATGGGACCTACCAATAGATGAAAGACCATTTGGGATTCTTGGCAAATTTACTGGAGGGCTTTGCCATTTCCTTCTCCAGATCTGTTTACAGACGAGGAAACTGAGGCAAACAGGATAAAGTGATTTGTCCAAGATTACACAGCTAATAAATGTCTGAAGCTGCATTTGAACTCAGATCTTCCTTATTCCAGATCCAGCACTTCATCTACTGCACCTAGCTATGTGGTCATCTAGTCTAATCCACTAATTTACAAATGAGGAAACTGAGGCTCATCAAGGGGAACTGATTTGTCCCAAGTTAGTAAATGACTGGACTCTTTCTTACACTAATTCAGTGCAAAATGGGATTAGAATTTTACCTGCCAGTTATATTTTAGGAAGCATATTTTGCTTCCTTTATGGAGAATAGCCTTTAAATTTATTTGAGTATTTGGGCCCCCAGTTGGAAATGACCAGATAATTAAGTGGCATAAAATTGAAGGTCAGATGAATGTAAATTATAAAAGAGCTTTTATCTCCTTAAATGTGTGGTCTTTGTATGCTAGTCTACATATACTTATCTGCATTCTGTTCCTAAGAATAAAGTAGGTAACACATTCAATGACTTAATTATATATTATATGATTATAAATTTTATTATTTAAATAATGAACAATAGCTGACATTCTTCTTGTCTCTTCCTCCTTTTCTTCCTTCTCTTCCTTCTTTTCCTTCTCCTTTTTCTGCTTCTGCTTCTTCTGCTTCTCCTTCCTCTTCCTCCTCCTTCTCTCTTCTTTTTCTTCTTTTCTTCTTCTTCTGCTTCTTCTGCTTCTCTTCCTCCTCTTCCTTCTCCTCTTCTTCCTCCTCCTCCTCCTTCTAATTCTCATTCTTTTCCTTCTCCTCATTTACTTCATTTTTCATGTGAAGAAGCTAAGACTGGCTCTCATGGTTATGAAGAGTCAGAAGCAGGATTTGAACCATCCCAGTATTTCTAGCTTCTTTCTAATCCAAACTTTAGCCAATATTTCTCCACCAGACTACTGCACCTTTCCTTCCACCAGTATTTTGAAAATGACTCTTGTATTCTAGAGACTTTTATTTCACAAGACTGTGACGGTCCCAAAGGGTCCAGATTCCCAAGAGCTTTGATGGGCACCTCTTTCAATATGCATTGAGGCCTAGAGCCTGAAATAGACATTTCCTAGACCTGGACAAATTATTTCAAATTATCCCAATGTTTTTAATATGTCTGGCTCTGACAGAACACCACTATGTGCCGGAGAGTGACACTGGCCATGCCACGCCAACTTTCTGCATCGCTTTTTTCCAAAATAGCCGGCATCGCTCTGGGTCCAGACATGAGCTTCCCACACGCCCCACGTGTGAGTCCTGCCTCTGCTGGTGGAGACTGAGGGTGGGGGAAGGGGCAGGGAAGAGCTTGGCTCAAAGAAGCCTCTACCCTCCCTGCCCCCATCCCACCCGCTCCATGTGTGACTGAGACCGAGCTTTGTTCCGGCTGCTAGCACGCCGAATCCAACACCCGTGCCCGCGATAACAGAGCATGAAGCCCCATCACTCCCGGGGCTGATGAATGTGTCCATCTGTTCTCTGGGCTACTGGGGGTGGGAGGAACCAAGGGGGAAGAGAGCCAGGGGAGAACGTGAGATTGCTCTGAGGGACATGTTTTTCTCCCTCCATCACTGCACCCCCACGAGCTCCTGGGAATTCTCTGGAGAGCTAGTCTTGTCTGACTTACATGCTAATGATGGGTAAATATCAACAAATGCTGCTGCTGCTGCTGCTGCTGCTGACAGAAATAATAAGAATGGCTCATCCTGAGGTCTGCAGGGAACTTTATCAATGGCCTCTCCTTTAATCCTCAGAACAACCTTGGAAGGTGGGGACTATTCTTAGCTGACTGGCAGACCCTCCGGGAGTCAGACCCAGGGCAAAGTTCCTTCTTCTCCCCAAACCACAAGCCCCTGAGCCTCTGAACACAGGGAAGCAGGAGGCTGAGCACAGCACAGGCCCAGTCTCTGTTCCTGCTCCAAGTTACCTTCCAGGGGGGAGCCAGGAGCACTGGGTTTGAGTCCTGGCTACACGACTCTGGCCTCTCATTGCTTGTTGCTCTTGAGGGCAATCGGTAAAGAGAAGCCTTCAGCCCTCATTGGGCAGAGGGAGTTTCTTCTTCTGGGAATTTCCTATGCCAGTGAAACCCCAGGCCCAGGCCTTCTCTTTAGTGGTTACAGAATGATAGAGAGTGAGCAGAAAGGAACCTGAGAGACTGACTTTATTTTAGAGTAGGAAGTCAAAGATAAAGCAAATGAAAGCTTAGGAAAATTGATTGAGCTGATTTTTTTTTTCAAAAGTAGTAAAAACTACTGATCTCATGATGATTTTGGACCTGGAAGAAGGCCAGAAAGGCGGGAGGGGCAGGCCCGATGGCAAGGAGACAGTCCAGGTAGGATGGGTTAATATCGTGGGCCTTGTGACATATTCCTCAGTCAGGATATCACAGGACCCACAGCAGCACTGAGCTGCTTAACCAGTGGGTTCGGCAGCAGGTTTGGGGGCAAGGTCCCGTGCTTAAGAGGTGCAGGAGCAGCCGAGGCTGCTGGGAAGAAAATAGCCAGAACTGAATTGGAAATGTGAATGGGCCGGCTAGATAAAGTAGAAGTTATTACAAGACTATTTTAAACTTAGTATCAGAAAAAAAAATTAGCCAAACAACTGGAGCTGTCCAAAAGTGAAATGAGATCTCTTGGAGGGAGGTACAGGGATGGGGCAGGTAGTGGGGTTTCCTTCCTTGGAGATCTTTAAGCAAGAACTGGATGATCATTTATTAGGTATATTATAGCGGGGGATTCTTGGACAGGGGCCAGTTGACCCAGATAACTAGGGGAGAGGCTGGAGGCTGGTCCTTCCTCCTCTGGCATTCTGGGGTTCTGTAATTTTCTAGGGGCTATGCATTGTTGTGTGCCAGTGGACACTGAAGGGTGTCTGTTTCCCAAATGGTATTCACTGTGAGGGAAGCTGGATCCAAACTGTGTCTGCAACAATAGGTGGTGGGAAAATGGTTCTCCAGAGTAGGGTTAAGTATTATGCAAATAACTGGCGGATGTGCACAGTGGAGGCCCGGGCCGCTGGCAGGCAGGGCCAGCATTAGGTTTCCAGTGCTACTGGGACCAAGAAATGGCTCTAATGGCCTTCTGGGACCCAGCCGGCTCAGAATCCTCAAATAAAGTGAGCTGAAATATGTAGCGCGAAAGAAAGAAGAAAACACTCCTAGAAAGCTGCCCCTGATACTCTTACTGATAATGGCCTCCAGTACAAGAAAGCTTTATATTGGGGACCCCTTATAGCCTCTAGGATATTATATAAAATGATATAAATAATACCCATAGCCTCTAGAGGTATTATTTATATCATTTTACAGAAAAGGAAACTGAGGCTCAAAAACTTGGAGTCAGAAGACGTGAATTGCTTTGCCTTGCCTAACTCCTCTTAATTCTAATGCCTTCCTTCCATGAGTTATTTCATATTTATTCTGCTTGTGGTCATGAATTGGTTCCTATTTATTCTGCTTCTAACCTGTTTGTTTGTGGTCTCGCCCATTAGAGTGTAAGCTCCCTGAGGATTAGGACTGCTTTTAGCCTCTCTTTGTGTCCCATGCCTGATTTATAGTGGCTGCTTAATAAATATGGATTGATTGAACAATTGATTTCAGGAACTCTGAAGTGCAGTGGTGTCTGAATTATCCAGATCCCCAGTGTCTGTTTGGAGGCGTTGTCCCAGACATCCAGCCCGGTGGAAATGTGGCAGGATTCAGGGGAGGCAGACAGAGGGAGGCCACACAAGAAAATGTTTTAAAATGTTGAGATCCGGGTGGAGACATGACTTCTGAAAACAGGAGTGGTGTCATGATCGGACAAGACGAAAAATATTTAAAAAAAAAAAACTTTGGTTCCGAATCACTGCCCAGAGCCACTTCTTTTTTTTTTTTTTTTTCCTTTTTTTTTCTTTTTTCTGACTTGGTAAACATCATGTTGTTTTATTTCTTTTATACACTTAAAATATTTTAGAAGTATAACAAAAGGTAAAAAATTGCCAATATCATGAAATTTCATCAGATAAATGTCATTTACAGTTAAATATTTAATGTTACCAGAATTTAATCAAACTTATAGTATGTCCTTAATATATCATTACATAATCAAATATAACAACATATATCTGATATATATTACTTAAGTAAAATATTTCTGAATTTCCTTCCCTATAAGAATAATCCAGAGCCCCTTTAAAATGGACTATCTGATATCCATGCCCTGTCTTTGAGAAGGAAAATCCAGCAACAAGTGATGTGACTCCCTCAGATTTAGAAGAGTTTCTATGAGAGGAATGAAGGTCTTCCCCTTTCCCATCTTCTCTTGCCATAATCATGGAACGAGTCAGCCTGGGGCTTGGCTTCTCTATCTGATTTTTTTAGGTTCCAGTATCTTAGCAGTGTTCACTGCTGCTGAGCTGTGTGATCCTGAGCAAGTCCTTAACCTCTACTTTTCTTCTTATGTAAAATGGAAGTAATAATTGCATCTGCCTCCTGGGCTTATTGTAAGGATCAGATGAGATAATATTTGTGAAGCTTTTTTCTTCATTTTTAATTGTTTTATTTTTCTCATAACACATGTACA
The DNA here is from genome assembly GCF_902635505.1 of Sarcophilus harrisii. Classification (NCBI taxonomy): domain Eukaryota; kingdom Metazoa; phylum Chordata; class Mammalia; order Dasyuromorphia; family Dasyuridae; genus Sarcophilus; species Sarcophilus harrisii. Next base: position 270,995,262 of record NC_045430.1, on the reverse strand, counting down.
TTAATTTTTTAAATATACTTTTTTTTTTAATGAATCTTGTTGGGAGAGAAATCAGAACAGAGGGGAAAAAAATAAGAAAAAGAAAAGAATAGTTTACAGAGCATGTGTTGATTTACAGTCATTCTCCATAATTCTGCAAAGTATTTTTGCAATTCTTAAAGAGCTACCGAAATGCTGGCTATCATCATGATTATTTTTGTTGCTCAGTTGTTTTTCAGTCGTGTCTGACTCTTTGTGACCCTATTTAGGGTTTTCATGGCAGAGATACTGGTGTAGTTTGTCATTTCCTTTTCCAGCTCATTTTATAGACGAGGCAAACAGAGTTAAATGACTTGCCCAGTATCAGAAGCCAAATTTGAATGCAGGTCTTTCTGACTCCACGCCCTGACCTTTCTGTACTATGGGTCCCCCTAGATGCCCCATCATGATTATTATCATAGATCTAAAGTCAGAGAAACTTCAGAGTCCTTCATTCTAACCCATTTATTTCAAGGAAGAGAAAAACAAGGTTCATAGAGGGGTAAATTGACAAGTCAGTATGCATTTATAAGCTCTTTCTCTGTCCCAGGTGCAGCACTAACTGCTAGAGCTAAAAAAGAAAGGTAAAAACCCAGTCTCTGCTCTCAAGGAGCTCACAATATAACAGGGAAGTGACTTGTCCAAGAACACTCCAGTATGAAATGGCAAATCATCTAACTCTCCTGAATCACATTGTCTCACAATGGTAATCTGTCAAGGGAGGCTATTTCCATTGCATAGATACCTTGGATTGTAGCTGATTTAAATAAGGGAAAGTCCCAGATCACTGATAATAATCACAGCTGATTATTTCCTTTGAGAATTACAAATCACTGGACAGACATCATAGGATTTGAACATTAACACAATTCTGTGAGATCCAGAAGGACTATTATGGGGTGAGGAGGGAAAAAGCGAGAATCTGGAACTCCAAGTTTTAAAAACCAGTTAAAATTGTTTTTACATATAACTGGGGGAATATAAAATACTGAATAAAATCATTTTTTAAAAAAGGAAAAAATAAACAATTCTGCGAGATGGTGACTGTTATTCCCATGTTACAAATGAAAAAATCAAGGCTCCGGGCCATGAACTGACTTGCCAGATTTTCATAGTAAGTGGCAGAGTCGGTGTCTTCCCTTGCCAAATCCTGTCTTCTTCCCACTGAAGAACTCGGGAGGTTTGCCGGCCGTCTGCCTTTAAACCATGAGTCACTTCATCACTGTCCCGGGCTATTACTTGATCTCAGGCTCATAATTGTGAGAGAGGAGAAATCAATGGCGCTCCGCTCCCCTCTTAGCAAAGGTAGCGATTTCTAGCCCGCCCAGGATTTCCTCCTCCTTGGAGCATTTGGGGCAGCCTCGTGATGCCCAGCTGGCCGCCTGATTGATAAGACGGGGACTGTTGGATGGCAGAGGGGCCAGCCGATCGTTTTTGGCCCAGAATGGAGATAACCAAGCTGGAAATGATCCTGGGGAAGATTCACTCCGGCCCCGTTTGGTGCCAGACTCATTGGAGCTGCTCAGTAGGCTTACTTGACCTTTCCGACTCCTCTCCATTAGGAAAAACACTGACGGTTTTCAGAAAGCATCCTCTGAGCTGCATTTCTATAGGGATCCTCCCGAAAATAGCAGCGATTTCTTTTTCCTCTGTGATCCGCCTGTGTGTGACAATGGTGCAGGACTTGCAGCCGAGCGGGGTAGAAACAAGTCTTTACCTCCTTTGGTTTTTGTGAAATCTGCCCCAAAGTGTCTCAGAGGGCACTGGCTCTGCCCCTCCTGAACTAAGGAGTTCTAGATTTGGAATCCAAGGGTATGGGTTCAAATATGGCCCCTGCTAATTATTCACTTGGGTGACTTTGGCCAGCTATCCTTAGCTTTTCTGGGTCTAAACTCCTTCCCCTTTAAAAGAAAGGGATTATATTGGAAGGTTTCTAAGGTCCTTTCTAGCTCCACACCTATAATCCTACTTCAGAAAAGAACAGGTCAATATTAGGAGGCCGTTTATTCCAAACTAGGAAACCATGAAAGCCCAAATAGAAATGAGAACACCCGAGAGGGGTGTGACAGTTTGCTCTGTGACTCAAAACCTGTTTAGCATCTCCTCTGCTACTACTATGCCCGTCCCTCACCCCTGGGAATCACTGTCCTTCCCCCCTTTTCTCCCATTGTATCTGCTCAGTAAAAGCGTATTAAATTGAGTTAGCCGAGTCCATGTTGCCTCCAGGAAGTTCCGGGGAAGCCCATGATAGAGCAACATTTCCAACAGGAGCGTTCCCCACCGTCCCCTCCCTTTTCCTCCATCCCAGACGTGTCCACTGCTGCCACTGAACCTCTTAATGTCACCGTATGACCAGTGTCACCCACACAAGGGGGCCAGTTCCTTCTTGGACCATGTGCCGAGGGACACATTGCCTTTCCACTTACCTGGCCCAGAAAACACCACTTCTGCTCAGGAAATGAAAGAGAACCATCTTGAACTGGCAGTGATCACGTAAAATGCTCAGTTTCCGGAGATACAACTCCCACTCCCCTTCCCTCCATTGAAAGGAGTAGGGCCCTTACCTGAGAGTCTAAAGATCCTGCCTGGCAGAATCCCGGGGCCAAAGTTTGGCAAATCTCACTCCAACGGGTGCCTTGAGGTGACTCCACAGAGCTTGACTAAATATTTATTCATGCAAATGAGGGGAAAATGAGTCTCTAATCTGAGTTCAAAAAATGTGTTGTGGGCTTTTGGATTTCCTTTAGAAATTAGTCTCTGGGGAGATGAAAAGCTCACTTTATTTATTTTTTGGTAGAAGAGGGACCTACTTTTAGTGACATGGAAGAATTTCACTATTAAACATACATATATACACACACATATAAACAAACATTTTATATTTATATATATATGCATATATATATATATACTTATACACATATTTTTAAAGAATCCTCCATTAGAATTTAAATCTTTATTTTAATAATATGTCTACAAATCATTCATTTAATATCCCCATTTGGAAATAAACCACAAACACAGACACACACAGACACACTCACTCTATTTTTTAAAGAATCCGAAAGATAAAAGTAAATGAACCTCCATCCAAAATCATCTTCCTAAAGCAAAGGAATGATCATGTCATTCTCCAGCTCAAGAATTATCAGGAGCTCACTGCTGCCTCTAAGATAAAATAGAAACAAACTCCAGGAGTTGGTGTTGAAATCTATAAGAAGAAATAGTCTTCTCAATCTGCCTTCAGCTGATCTTTTCAGAGTCATTTAACCCTATTTTGCTACATTTCTGACAAACTGGCCTTCATTCTCTTCCCTAAGCTGATCATTCTGTTTCCCACTTCCCTGCTTTTGCCCGGCCTGACGGGCTCTACCTCCGAGAATCTCTAACTCCTGGCAAAGTTCATCTCAGGCGCTTCCTCTAGAAAACCTTTCCTAATCCCCCTAACTGGCAGCCATGTCTCCCTCCTTCTGTCAGCCAGTTCAGCTCCCTGTGGGTATCGTAGCCCCTATTTCAAGACAGAAGACCTCTTTGGTTCTTTTATCCCATGGACTGATAAGCAGAGAAGACACAGAGTGAGTGGTTTTGATTTGAATTAAAGTTTAGAGTTTTCTTGATGGGGAAATAATCTCACCTTTTACAGCTGAAGAAACTAAAATCTGGGGAAATAAGGGACTTTCCCAGGATCCCACCCACCGTCCATGTTTGAGCTGGGGTCTGAACTCCCCCATCTGACTTCCTCATCAACTTTCCTTCTACCTCCCTTTTCTTCCAGTCATGGTTTCATTTTATCATCCCATTCAAAACCACAAGATGCCCTGTGAAAATGGCCATCTGCCTGGGGCTCTCCATTCTCGACCCACAAAGGCCATTAGTGATGTCCGCCACATTGACCCGCCCTTTGGAGGGAGGCTGGCACCCATGTTGAGAAGCCCAAGACGGGACCGGTTTCTACTTCTTTTTCTCCTCCCCCTCCCCCCAGAGCTGAGTGAAGCTCCCTTCGGTTACAGCCCCACCCTCTCCAGATACCCCCTGACTTCCTCCTGTTCTCAGCAGCCCTCAGACCCTAATGAACATTAATTGATTAGCTCTCTCTGGAAGGAGTTGGAGCTGGAGTGAGTACTCTCCCACTGGGTACACAACTAAATAGTTTATGAGGTAATTAGTATTTTAATGTCTTTTCTAATGAGCCTTTTCAGTAATGAAATCTCCTGAGAAAACATTATTGGTGCAGATACATTTCCTCAGACACAACAGAAGGTTGGCTAATGCTACTGGGAGCTTGGAGCTTCAGGTTAGAAGTCAGTCTAAGGCACTCACTGCTGAAAATAAGCTAGCGTTTCTTTGCCTTTCAAAACAAACCATCCAAACTACGGCAAAGACCCTTCCTGACTCGCTGCAGGACGGGTCTTCGCCCCAACTGGGGCTCCTTCTGCCGCAAATTGCTTTGTTTTTGTGTTTTTTGCGCTTATTTAAGTTCATGCGTTTAAACACATAAACATGGGTCCATACCCAAATCCGGGAGACTAGAAGCTTCTTGAAGGGGGGGACTGCCTCATGTCTGTGTTTGTATTCCCATTGCTTAATACGCTACGTGACTCCTAAGAACCAGAGGGGACCTCAGAGGCCAACTAGTGCACTGGTCCCATTTTACAGACAAGAAAACAGAGGCTTTGTGAGACTGACCCAAGTTCATAGAGGTAACAAATGGCAGAGGTAACATTTGATTCTGCGACCTTTAACTCCCAAGTCAGCATTCTGTTAATGCGAACATAATAAAGAGATAATGATATAATTAATATGATATAATATAAAGAATTCCTTCATTGGGAAATTCCCTTGACCAATAAAGTGGGCACTTTTTCTGCAATTCATCAACTTAGCAATCCTGGTGAAGTCCTATGCCTTGGGATTAGATATCAGTATATCCAAGGCCAGGTTTAAAGCCTTCCTTCTTCTGTTCTCAAGTTTCCTGTACTGAGTTGTACAAGATCATTCCAGGGCTGCTTCTGCTCCGTCGCCTCGGTCGTGTGGAAAGGGCAGAAGCGCTCACTGCTTTGGTTTGACATGACTTTCCCCCCCCCCCTCCCATGCTAGGACAGGGAGAGATGGTGGGAGACGCAGCTCCTTGACTTTGTAACTTCCCCAGGCTCAGGGGCAGCTGATAGAAAGAAAACGTGTCAGGTGGAAACAAGGGCCAATTTTGTGAATTGTTTTTGGAGGAGAAGCTGGAAACTTCTCGACCACACCATAGGTACCTAAACTTTGATTTAGTCAGGGAACCTGGCTACTGTCTCTGCCTAAACTTTCTCTCATCATTTTCCAAGGTTTTAATGTGGTTTTTTTCTCCTTAAATAAAGAAGGCACTATTAGGAAAGAGGGGAGTTGGACTGGCCAGCTCTGTTAAGACATTCATTCCAAATGCTATTTCCCTTTGTCACATCCCCATTAAAAACCAGCAAATAAAGATGTCGATGGGAGATCTCCTGAATCTCTGCCCAGAGAAAGCTTTGGGTTGCCATATTTCATCTTCCCAGAAAGAGGAAAAGCGTCCAGAATTACAGAGGGGATTGTTCTGGACTTCTACCCTGGGCGGAACCCATGAGGTGTCCGGAATTGAGTTCTGGGCACAGGATTCAGAGCAAGTGCAAAGTGGGAAATTTAAGTTTGCCACAAAGGAAAAAACCAGCTTGTGATACTGTTGGCTACCCCTAAAGTGTCATGGGTTGTTTTGTCAGGGAGTCGATGCCTCTTCACTACTGCTCTCTGACATTTGATGGCTCTGAAACAGAAGGAATCGTTGAACTGAAAGTTGGGTTACATGACTTCTCTCATCTCTTCCCACTCTGGAAAGTAATGGCTTAGAAAAGAAAGATTCAAGAATGTTTTCTTCCAGACGTACTGTCCCAGTCTGCGAACTGGGAACTTTAATGACAAAGTTTGTTTCTCAGGGTCAAGTCACCACTGCAGGCAGAGAATCCAAAGGCAATGGTTTTCTAAAAAGTATCCCATGGGAATGGTGGGAAAAATCACAGCCAAAATAATTAACCCCGGCAAAGAATCCGGTGTCTTAAAACTGCAGCCCTCAGAGCTACATTAGTTCATTTGAGAAAATTATCTGAAAAAAACAAATGCTACAATTTCTTGGGGGAAATGAGCCATTGCTGGGGTAGAAGAAAGTATGTGCCTCATTTTACAGATGCTAAAGAGCTTCTATGACTTGCTCTAGGTGGATAGGAATTCAGAGGCAGGTGAGCCAAAGAATTCTTTCTTTTCTTCCTTCCTTTCTCCTTTCTCTCTCTCACTTCCCTTCCTTCCTTCCTTTCTTCTTTCTCTCTCCCTTAATTCTCTTCGTTCTCTCTTCTTCTTTCCTTCTCTCTCTCTCCCTCTCCCTTCCTTCTTTCTCTCTCCCTTAATTCTCTCCCTTCTGTCTTCTTCTTTCCTTCTCTCTCTCCCTCTCTCCCTTCCTTCCTTCCTTTCTTCTTTCTCTCCCTTAATTCTCTATTTCTTTCTCTCACTCCTTTTTTCCTTCATTTCCTTCCTCTTTTTTCTCCTTAAAATTTTCTTTCCCTCCTCCCTTTCTCTTTCTCTCCCTTTTCTTCCTTTCTTTTCTCTTACTTCCCGCCTTTCCTTCCCTTCTTTCTCTTCTCTCTTCTTCTGTTCTTCACTATTTAATATATCATCCTTGTGTGATCAGAGATTAAGATGTCCTACATCTTGAGCACTTAATATAAAACACGTTTTCTAGAGCTGAGGAAGTGCATGTGTGTGTATCATTCCTCCTTCCTGGCTTTAAGCCCCAAGTTGTTTAATGCTGTTATCCTGGGGCAGGGATCGAGGTGATTGAACATTCTCAGATCATCTATCACTAAAAACGCCTTTGTGGCATCTGTCTCCTCACAAGAGCAGATGAATACCCAGACTCCATATCCTCAGGTTCTAGCCGAAGCTGACTTTGCTAACGAGGAGAAGGGATTTGGCCACAAACACCAAGAGCCACTAGCTGAGGCTGGCCCGGTATCGGTCCCTTTGAAGGCAAGGGATGGGAGCTGGGCCCTGGAAGGCCCCCACCCAACCCTAAGGGGCCACAGAGCCATGTGGGGGTGGAAGGGCTTGCTCTCTTGCCCCCAGGGACGAGCCAGCAGCGGTCCCGGCTGAAGCAGGCCGCTCTGAGACAAAAGGTTCTGGGGCAGCAGGTCCCACAAGCTGCTTTTCAGATGGGATTTCGGCCATTAGCTTGTTGAAGCCGCCTCCCTTCGATGGCGGGGGGTTTCTGAGACACCTAGCGGGCTGACAGGGATGACAGGCTGCCCGTGGCTCACGCCCTCAATGATGGAGAGGCAGGGATGGCCCCAGCCTTGCCTGACACAGGGATCAAAGTCTCTCAGTGGGGAACGGCTGATGAAAAATGTCCTTTGTTTATCAGCGTCGCCCTTTAATTTGTTAATGGTCCTGCTACTGGGAGGAAACACATGTTCTCTGCTGGAGAGGAGGACTGGGGACCTGCGTCCCAAAGGGTGGGAGTGAGCTGTCAGGCAGATGTGAGGCACGCAGGAGTCTTCCTTCTTCCAACAAAAGCCACGGAGACACGACAGAAGCTGATGGATATTGGTTCGCACGACGCTGTTGGGTGGGATCCTGGGGCCGAAGGGCTTCTCTCAAATTAGCTTCATTTACTAATGGCTCCAGATAAGTAGGATGAAAAATAATCACAATTTTAATGTGCTGTGGGCCGTCCCCATCGAGCTCTGTGTAGCAGAGGGGGTGGGATGTCTGTCGCCACCAGCCACTCTGCTGGGCCCTGGAGACACAGAGACAGAGGAACAGGGCAGTCCCTGATCCCCAGGAGCAGGAGTCAGAATGAGGATGATGATGGTGATGGACCTTCTGTACAAAAGGGAACATTTCCCATTCCTCTTGTCGTTCAGAGCACGTGGAGGTAGGCAGGGCCCTTAAGGTCCTGGACTCTGGGTTTCCCATTTGTAAAATGGAGATAATGGGGGCTGCTCCTCTGCGGATCCTGAGCAGGATCAGAGGGGAAAGGTTGGGCAAGGGCTCTAGTAGTGTATGTTGTTCTTCTGCCCCCTACGGTGCTATGATCCTAGGCCTTGTCTTCTCAGTCCTTCTATCCTCATCTATCAAATGAATCGGAGGAGGAGATGGCAGCAATCCACTCCGGTTTCTCTGCCGAGAAAACCCCAAACGGGGCCACAAAGAATCAGAACTGAACAATGATGACAGCCCCCAGCTAGGGTTATCTCCTTGGGCATTTTGGGCTTCTGGTTTTATCCCCTGCACTTATGTTTGGCCATAATAAGTGCTCAATAAGTGCTTTCATGCATGTGTTTTAGTCCAACCCTAATTTTTACAGATGAGGAAACTGAGGTTTGCAGAGGCTGAGTGCCGGGCCAAGGCCCCCCAGCCCCCAGTGTTAGAGGTGGGCTTTGAAGCCAGGAACCTCCCGTCTCCAGGTTTGCACTTTCTGCTGGGGCCTCCACACTCCACCACTGAACCAAAGAATTCTGGGCAGAGGAAATCTGGCCCCAGGAGCCTGAGTTGGAAAGGCTCTCATTCTGAGAGAGCCTCCCCAAGGGAGGTGGCAGCGAGGGTTTGGAAGCCGGTTCCTGCCCCAGGCTTGGGCACAAGACCAGAGCACGGACAGTGGGCTCCTCTCCCGGTGGCTGAGCCCAGAACCTGCTGAGAGACCAAGGGTCCGGCTGGGCCAAGGCTGCTGGGGGGAGCCTGCCCAGAGCCAGCCTGGGCAAGGAGGCCTGATCAGCAGGGGCCAGGCTCTCCGAACCCCCGGAATCCAGCTCTCGCCAGTCCGAGGCCCTCCATGGTTCTCTGCTTGCCCACGTGCACGGTCCGGGGTGAGCACCCACTGGTGTGTTTGTGTGGCCGACTATGGGAGTCTGTGGCACAGGGGAAAGAGCAACCCCCGGAATCCGGCTCTCGCCAGTCCGAGGCCCTCCATGGTTCTCTGCTTGCCCACGTGCACGGTCTGGGGTGAGCACCCACTGTTGTGTTTGCATGGCCGACTATGGGAGTCTGTGGCACAGGGGAAAGAGCTCTGGGACTCGGAAGTAAAAGGCCTCGAGTGCCAATCCCGGCTCTGTTCCCCTCTCCGATGCTGGTGGACGTCTCGCCTCCCTCTCTGAAAGCGAGGGTCTTGGAGTAAATGGGCCCTGAGTCTTCCCCACAGGGCGGCAGCGCCTTCGCCATAACCAGCTGCTTACTAAGTGGGGCTGAACAAGCAGATGAGAGCAGAGGCCCGTGATTTATTTATGAGATTTGTTGCATTGAATCATTAATATGAACTTAATGCTTTTGAAAGGCTGCCACTGCAGGTCCCCCTCCTCCCAGCCCGGTGTTCGCCCCCGGGCACAAGGGAGTCGCTGGGGCCTGCGGAGGCAGCTCCGAGGCTTCCTTCCCCTCCTGGGCAGCTTTGGGGGGGGGGTCCTGGGAGAGGCGGCAGGGCTGGCTTCCCCCCGGGATACCTGGGCTCCACCCTTGTCAGCTTCCCCAGGGTCACTGTCTGCACTGTGCCTCACAACAGCCTCGCTCTGCGTCTGCCAGCCTGGTATGGTGGGAGGCCCCAGGGCTTGGCTTCAAATCCACATCCAGAGGAGATGGAGAACTCACTTTCTGCATGACCTAAGTGACTCTAGGCAGGCTGTGCAGGGAGCCGTCTGGCAGGGCCAGTAGGAGAGGGCCGAACGTGGAGGGAGGAGAGCCGGGTCGGCCATTTGCTGACCTGCGTCACCTGGACAACTCAGTTTTCCTTTCTGAACCCGGTTGGTCACTTGTAACATGAGAGTTTGTTTGTTTGTTTGTTTGTTTGTTTTGCTGGGGCAATTGGGGTTAAGTGACTTGCCCAGGGTCACACAGCCAGGCAGGGTTAAGTGTCTGAGCCAGATTTGAGTAACATGAGAAATTAAGACGGAATGACCCCTGAGAGCCCTCCCCCCTAACTCTGGAAGATTAGGACCACGGTGTTCATTTTGTTCAATACCCCCTCGTAAGTAAATTGTATTGTTGGTGTTTTGATTGGTGTGGATTGCAACAAGGCCCATAATTACAGAATTAACCGATTTGTCACAATCCATTACTCGGTGTTTGTTCCGTTGCTAGGGGTGCCCAGAACTCTGGGATGAGTAGAATGGTTTCATGATTTTGCCAGATTTGTTTTCTTTTTCTCAAGATAAAATAGTTTGACACGTCCCTGAAATGGGATCCAATTGGTCGAGAAATTGGCCGCAGCCCGAAGCGTGACATCATTGTTGGCAGTCGCTGGGCTTTCTCCCCAAGTGAGCCCAACCAAAAAGCGCATTCCACCTCTCCAAGGATCAGAGTTTGGCCTCCGGTAGAACACACTGTCTTTTACCTATGCACCAGTGCGGCACTTTTAATGAGAGAGTCAATTCGCTGGAGTGCGGGCAGCTAAGGCTGATTGGGAGACTTCCCAGTGACTGTTCCAGTGGGAACACTCATTCAGAAGCAAGGGCTACTCACAAAAGTAGTCTATTCTATATTATACATTGAGTATCTGTCTGTCTGTCTGTCTATATCTATACACATAGATATAGATATATATACATCTATATATAATATAGTATAAAATACATATTAAAGATTTAGTATCTATCTCTATCTATACATATCTCTCTCTATAATATAGTATAAAATACATATTAAAGATTTAGTATCTCTCTATATACATATCTCTCTCTATAATATAGTATAAAATATATATTATAGATTTAGTATCTATCTATATACATATCTCTCTCTATAATATAGTATAAAATACATATTAAAGATTTAGTATCTCTCTCTATATACATATCTATCTATATATAATATAGTATAAAATACATATTAAAGATTTAGTATCTATCTATATATAATATAGTATAAAATATATATTATAGATTTAGTATCTCTCTATACACGTATCTCTCTCTATAATATAGTATAAAATATATATTATAGATTTAGTATCTATCTATATACATATCTCTCTCTATAATATAGTATAAAATACATATTAAAGATTTAGTATCTCTCTCTATATACATATCTATCTATATATAATATAGTATAAAATACATATTAAAGATTTAGTATCTATCTATATATAATATAGTATAAAATATATATTATAGATTTAGTATCTCTCTATACACGTATCTCTCTCTATAATATAGTATAAAATATATATTATAGATTTAGTATCTATCTATATACATATCTCTCTCTATAATATAGTATAAAATACATATTAAAGATTTAGTATCTCTCTCTATATACATATCTATCTATATATAATATAGTATAAAATACATATTAAAGATTTAGTATCTATCTATATATAATATAGTATAAAATATATATTATAGATTTAGTATCTCTCTATACACGTATCTCTCTCTATAATATAGTATAAAATATATATTATAGATTTAGTATCTATCTATATACATATCTCTCTCTATAATATAGTATAAAATACATATTAAAGATTTAGTATCTCTCTCTATATACATATCTATCTATATATAATATAGTATAAAATACATATTAAAGATTTAGTATCTATCTATATATAATATAGTATAAAATATATATTATAGATTTAGTATCTCTCTATACACGTATCTCTCTCTATAATATAGTATAAAATATATATTATAGATTTAGTATCTATATACATATCTCTCTCTATAATATAGTATAAAATACATATTAAAGATTTAGTATCTCTCTATATACATATCTATCTATATATAATATAGTATAAAATACATATTAAAGATTTAGTATCTATCTATATATAATATAGTATAAAATATATATTATAGATTTAGTATCTCTCTATACACGTATCTCTCTCTATAATATAGTATAAAATATATATTATAGATTTAGTATCTCTCTATATACATATCTCTCTCTATAATATAGTATAAAATACATATTAAAGATTTAGTATCTCTCTCTATATACATATCTCTCTATATATAATATAGTATAAAATACATATTAAAGATTTAGTATCTATCTATATATATATAATAAAAATATTTAGATTTAGTATCTCTTAACATCTCTCTCTTATAATATAGTATAAAATATATTATAGATTTAGTATCTATATACATATCTCTCTCTATAATATAGTATAAAATACATATTAAAGATTTAGTATCTCTCTATATACATATCTATCTATATATAATATAGTATAAAATACATATTAAAGATTTAGTATCTATCTATATATAATATAGTATAAAATATATATTATAGATTTATATCTCTATACAATTCTCTAATAGTATAAAATATATATTATAGATTTAGTATCTCTCTATATACATATCTCTATAATATAGTATAAAATATATATTATAAATTTAGTATCTCTCTCTATACATATCTCTCTATATAATATAGTATAAAATACATATTAAAGATTTAGTATCTATCTCTATTTATACATATCTCTGTATATAATATAGTATAAAACACATTAAAGATTTAGTATCTATCTCTATACATATCTCTCTATATAATATAGTATAAAATACATATTAAAGATTTAGTATCTATCTATATACATATCTATCTATATATAATATAGTATAAAATACATATTAAAGATTTAGTATCTATCTATATACATATCTATCTATATATAATATAGTATAAAATATATATTATAGATTTAGTATCTATCTCTATTTATACATATCTCTGTATATAATATAGTATAAAACACATATTAAAGATTTAGTATCTATATCTATACATATCTCTCTATATAATATAGTATAAAATACATATTAAAGATTTAGTATCTATCTATATACATATCTATCTATATATAATATAGTATAAAATATATATTATAGATTTAGTATCTATCTCTATCTATACATATCTCTGTATATAATATAGCACAAAATATATATGATAGATTTAGTATCTATATATCTCTATCTATGCATATCTATATAATACAGTATAAATATATATTATAGATTTAGATACAGATTTATGTATATATTTCTATATATACAAGCACACATATGTGTGTATATCTGTATCTATATCTATATCTATATCTATATCTATATCTATATCTATATCTATATCTATATCTATATCTATATCTATATCTATATCTATATATCTGATGTTCATTGTTGAATGCTGTATGAGAAATCCCTCACCAAACTATGCAACACAAAAGCAGTTTCTATGAGGGCTACGAGAGCTGCTCGTTTCCACTGTGAACAAGTGAATGGCGATCATTGGAACCACATGCACTGAGGCTCACAGATGTGGCTGCAGCATTATAGTGAGACCCGAGTAAAACAAGTTTGCAATGCATTCTGGTCCCTAATTAGCATGCAGTGATAGCTCAATGAAATGGAAATGAAATCCTTCTTTGAGTCGTGTCACGGAAGGAGTACCAGGTAAGGACTCATTTGTAAGAGGGCATTTATGTAAGAAGGAGATGCCTGGTATCCTTCAGCTTTTGGTATCAGACTGATGTGCTCGTGATTCCCAAAGCCCAACTGAATAAACATTTATGAAGCACCTACTATGTGCCGGGCACTGTGCTAAGTGCCGTTCCGGCCATTTACTGCCTTCTTCATAAAGTCCAGTGACTCCCGGCCTCCTCTAGCGTAGAATACGCATTTACTCTGGCCCTCACAGCCCTTTCCAGCCCGGCTGCAATCTGCCTTGGTGTCTTGCTTCCCACACTCTCCCATCCAGCCCAGCCGGCTTCCTGCTGCTCTTCCCCTTTCCCATCGATGACCCGCTGCTTGGAATCCATTCCCTCCTTTCCTCTGCCTCTGGGAGTGTAGTACCTGGCTCCCTTCAAAGCTTCCTCACGGGAAGTGCTTCCTTCTAGAGGAAGTCACCCTCACACACACACACACACACACACACACAGAGACACACTTACAGGACCTTGTGGTTTTGTTGGGGTGTTTTTTGGTAAGGATTTTGTGCAGGTTTATATATGTGTGTGTGTGTGTGTGTGTGTGTGTTTGTATTTATATATAATATATATAATCCTGTGGGAAAGACTCGGAGCCCATATTTTATATATATGTATATAGATTTGTGCGTGTAATATAGGATATATTTGGTAAGTATATTATATATTATGTATATGTATGTAGGTGATATATACTGCGTGTGTGTGTATACCTCTATATGTACGTATCTGTGCATGTGCTGCTCAGCCAGTAAGCACCACACAGGAAGTACTTCCCGGGCGCCTTATTTCTCCGGCTTTCGGCCTCCAGCCGCATGTGTGCTTCCCGAGGACAGACGTTCCCGCCTTCAGTAGCCTTCAGTAGCCCGTTATGCACATAGTTGACCCCTGTTGGATACTTGACCTTACGGTGCTCAGTGACTTGATAACCAGGTGCTGAGCCAGCCCATTGGCCCCGGCCACCTACCAAGAGTTAGGAGATGGAATAAACAACAGGATAGAGCCCTTTCCCTCCTCAGACCTGGGTTGTGGGGCCCCCAAAGGAGGCAGGCGCAGTCCCCCGCCCGGGCCGGTTCACCAGGCTCTCCACCTTGCCCGCCAGCTCTCTGAGGGCCGATCCCGAAACACGGGCGTCCAGCTCGGGAGTCTGGGGGATTTGCCGGCCCCAGTGAGACTTTCCGGGATGAAAGAAGGGCGGGCGATTCCCAGGACCTTTCTGGCCGTCAGCAGGGCGTGAGGGGAGCCCAGGGCCTCGGGGCCGCCAGTCTGACAAGTCCAGGAGGCCAGAAGGGAGTGGGGCCCACGTGATGACCGAGGATTGGGCCCCGTCCGGCAGGGACCAGGAGAGGGGCGCACGCCTCCTCTGGGGGCTTATCTTTCTGAAGTGGATGAAAGCTGAGGCATTTGTCAGGGTGAGAAGGCAGCTGGGGCTCCCCTTGAAGCGGTTACCAAGGCTGGCAGGGCGTCAGCGGCCCCAAGTCTGGAGCCAGTGCTGAGCCAGGGAAGACGATGTTCAGTCAAGCTCCGTCTGAGTGGATCTATAGGAGATGGCAGTTAGCCAGGCCCCCTCCCCCCCACCCCCCGACACCTGTGGGGTGGGAGAGGGAGGGAAGCCTCAATGAGCCCCTACCGCGTCCCAGACTCTGCTAAGCACTTCACAAACAGGCTCTCCTCTGATCCTCATGATGCCCTGTTAAGAAAGGGCTGTTGCTGCCCCTGTTTGTTACAGCAGGGGAAACTGAGGCAGCAGAAGTTAAGTGGCTTGCCCAGGATCACAAGCTAGGAAGCATCTGAGTGTGAATTGACCCAGGGCCGATACTTTTCCCACTCTACCCTCTGCTAGGAGACTTTCTCACTTTTTCCTGGTTTTCTCAGATAAATATGCTTGTGGCTCTTTTTGACCATACTTGGGTCCAAGGGCTCATTTCCTTTGTGCGCCAATCGGGCTGTATTTCATGGAAAGAAAAAACTCACGTAACCACAACGGCCACAAACTTTCGGCGTCGCTCTGTGGCGGGCCCTGGGCCAGCTGGGGACCCGCCAAAATGAAAATGAAAGTGTCTGCCCTTGGGGAGCTTAGAGTCTTTTCATGGGAAACAAAGCATTCAGAGAAGTAACACATTGTACAAATAAGTGAGAGAAGCAGTGAGCAACCTTGATGGCAGAAGGCCTAAGGAAAGGGGGTCCCCCCTCCTGACAGGGCCTTGGGGGCAGAACGGGGCACACACTTTTGGACAGGACCAATATATGCATTTCATTTATGAGTTTTTTTTCCTTCTTCCCCACTAAGGATGGTGGTAAGATGAAGAGGGGGAAGGATGAGGAAAGAGGAAAAAAGAAATTCTTTTCAATTAAAAATGAATGAAAATTAAGTGATCAAAAATGATTTGGGGAGCAGGGAAGAGAGCACTCAGAACTGAGGGAGTTCAGAATAAGTTTCTGGTAAGTGCTGTCATGTCATGAGCATCACAGCAAGAGAGAAATGTGTGGCCCACGACAGGAGAGGCTTGTTTCCTGAACTTAGAAAAGACTCTCCTTCTTGGGATCTCTTTAGGAAGTAAAGGGACAGCGTTGTGTGGTGGTTGGAGAGAATGAGTCACGTCAAAGTCAGAAAGTTCTCAGCTGTGTCCCACCTATATATAGCCCTTGCTGGCTGTAGGATCCTGGGTGTGTCACTTAACCTCTCTGGAAGGCAGAATTGCAGCAGATGCTGATCAGCTGCCATTGGGGAGTTTCCTTCTCGGGGTTCCCCACACCAGTGAAAATGAAGGTACAGCAACCACAGTACTCACATCCATAGTGACAGGAGAGCCTTCTTGGGTGTTTGAAATATGACCTCGCTTACAAAACTGAATGCACCCACGATTTTTCAGGAAAAAAAGTTCTCCAGATAGAAAAAAGCTTCTGAAATAAGATTTCAATGTTCTCCGAAATGTTTGTTTTTAAATTAATCAGAGGAGTCTAATTTATATCTTTCCTCTTCTCTGTCTCTATCTCCCTGTGTCTCTATCTCTTTCTGCTTCTCTGTTTCCCTGTTTCTCACTGCCTCTGTGTGTGTGTGTGTGTGTCTGTCTCTCTGTCTCTGTCTCTCTCTCAACGAAGAGGCATCTTTGGCTGCCATTCTTTTCAAAATTCTAGCCTGGTGTGGTCTAGGTAAAGGGCTAGCCCAAGAGCCAATAAGACCTGGGTTCCGGTCTGAAAGAGTAAAGACCATGCCAGCCGTGTGACCCTGGCCAGTTTACCTAACTTACTAGGTAAGTTAGGTTCCAAATGATTTGTAAATTCCAAATGATTTGCTGATTTACACCCGACTGATAATTGAAATCACAGCTCAGGACTGTGGCTTCCACTATCACCACCCAAACCAACCCCAAAAACAAAGAAATTTTAAAAAATTACAAAAACTTGAAACTCAGAATAAGGCATAAGGTTTAAGCAAAGCTACATTAGCAGAGAAGAAAATTAAATCATCAGAAATCATATTATTTAATAAACTCAATAATGTTAAAGCTGAAGCAGTGATGCTGATCAGGAGAGGGGTCAGGGGGTGTTAGGCTATGCAGGCTCTCCTCATCCCTCTGCCACTGATTTTCTGTGTGATCCTGGTCGGGCACGTATGACTTCATTTGTCACTAAGATTATAAGGTAATAGTTTAGCTCTGGAGGGGACCTCAGAGGTCTGGCCTTCAGGAGCCTTAGAGGCCATCTTATAGGTGAGGAAACTGAGGCCCCCAGAAGTCATCAGATGCTGGACTCTCAACTCAGAGCCTTTCACTCCAAGTCCAGCACTTTTTCTTGTGGCCGGCGCTGCCTCTAACACTAGCTCACTGGTCTCTAAGGCTCCTGCCCGGCTCCATCATTTTCTGCGCCATCTCCTTCCCCTAGACTGGACGTTTCTTGCAGCCTGCTTGTGAGTAGCCCCAGGGCTTAGCCCAGGGCCTGGCACACAGTGAGTGCTTAGAAGAAGCTTGTTCATTTGACTCTGTTTCTGTGATTTGTTTCGCGTAGTTTTCTTTTTTTATTTTTTAAAATCCACACATGGACAATTCTTCAGCATTAGCCCTTGCGAAACCTTGTGTTCCCATTCCACCCTTCCCCCCAGATGGCAAGTAGTCCAATATATCTCACAGTATTCTTGTATCTGTCTTGATATGGGGTCAAGTGCAAGCTGTGCAGGGCCCGGGGTGCTGAGTCTGAAGGCCTGCCTGAGCTTAGATGGAATTTCAAAATGTCCAGTTTTATCAGAGGAAACTGTCAGTAAAGGGAGAGCCTTCGTTCGGCTTGTCAGGCGGCATGTTTGAAAAAGTAAATGTGTGTGTGTGAGTATGAGTGTGTATGTGTGAGTGTGTGTGTGAATGAGTGTGTGTGTGAGTGAGTTTGTGTGAGTGTGTGTGTGTTTGTGGGTGTGAGTGTGTGTGTGGGTGTGGGTGTGAGTGTGTGTGAGAGTGAATGTGTTTGTGTTTGTGGGTGTGAGTGTGTGAGTGAGAGTGAGTGTGTGTGAGAGTGAGTTTGTGTGAGTGTGTTTGTGTGTGTGAGAGTGAGTGTGTGTGAGTGTGTGGGTGGGTGTGAGTGTGTGGGTGTGAGTGTGTGGGTGTGAGTGTGTGTGTGAGAGTGAGTTTGTGTGAGTGTGTGTGTGAGAGTGAGTTTGTGTGAGTGTTTGTGGGTGTGAGTGTGAGTGGGTGTGTGTGTGTGAACGTTTGGGTGTGTATGGGTATGTCTGTGGGTGTGCGCTTGTTGTGTCCGTGTGTAAGGTAGTGCATGTTTGCAGGGGGGCCTTCAGGTGTGGGGAGACGGGCCTCCCAGCCGCCCTCTCTGACATGGGAATGAGCCATTCCTGGGTTGGAAGAAAAGACTCATTGTCTCAATTAGCTCTGATGAGCTTTTTGGAAGCGAGGAATGAAGGGCTCGGAAGGTGGAGACGCCTCAGACGTGTAAAACAAGAAGAGGCCGGCCCCAGGGAGCTGAGACTCGCCTCCAGGAGCAGCCCCCAAGCCCTCTTCTCCCCCTGCGTTACTCTTTTCAAGGTTAGGCCTTGAAGTGCAGCTGATCCGGACTCCCCCTCCCCCGCGGGCCCCCAGATACACCAGTCCGGACCTTCTTTCATTTTTAATCCAACAAGCTCAATATTCATTTTTCTGGGGCTAAATGAAACGTTTGTGGCAGGGTTTCCACGCCATCTGCATGAATGGCAGCATTGTGGCGGGCTGAGGTCACCGCAGAAGGGAGAGTGAGGTAAGAAGGCAGCTGAAGCTCCAGGCCCCGGCGCCCCGGGCCCAGCTCCTTCTTAAAGCCGCAGACGGGCCCCTCACACTGCGGGCCTTAAGTCTCATGGGCCTGGGTGCAGAAGGATGCCCACGTGGGCCCCATGAGTAATGCGACAGCCTTGGGGTCCGCAGAGGAGAAGGGCGGTAAATGGCCAGACTGAGGGGCCGGCTGCTCAGCTCTCCCCTACAAGGAGGGAAGGCTCGGCTCCAGCCGAGAAAAGTCTGATTTTCAAGGGACTGAAGCCCCACGTGAATCACTAACAACATGACAGAACAGCCCCAACAGGTGCCGACCTGGGCAGAGATCTGGGTCCGACCTGTGACTTGGGTGCTCTGGGGAACTTAGGAGGAGGAAGCTCTCCGCCAATCAGAGCTAATGGGCATTTGCTCTCCGACCAATGATCCTCAGCGAGGACTTTTAGCGTTTTTGTGACCTGGCCCTCTCTGGCAGTCGGTACCGCTTATGGAGCCCTTCTTAGAGCGATGTTTTTGAATACACAAAATGAAATAGAGAAGATTACAAAGGAAACCATGTGTTAGTGATCATCACAGTGTGTATTTTCCCTTCGTTCAAGTTCACAAACCCTGGAATCTATTCGCAGATGCTCACGTTAGGAACCCCTACTTTAAATAGTTTCCCAAGACACTTAGAGTTTCAAATGTAAGTGATTTTTCTCAAGTTCACAATCTAGTACAGGTCAGAGGTACAAAATGAAAAGCAACGTTTTCTTCCTGAGCCCGAGTCTGGCCATTGGATGGTGCATCATGCACATAATGTCCAGGATTAGGGCGATAATAACACTGAGATCCTCTTCCATGGTCAGCCACACTTGGTGGGTTGTCTTCTTTTTTTAGGATCCCATTTCAGAAAAGATTTCACTAGCTAAAGGGCATGCAGAGATAGGTAACCAAGAGGGGAAAGGTCATTTGAATTATCTTTTTTTTTCTTTTTTTATAATAGCTTTTCATTTTTTAAAATACATGCAAAGATAGTTTTGAAAAACCTTGTATTCCATATTTTTCTCCCTCCTCCCCTCATTCCCCAGATAGAAGGTAATCCAATATAGGTTAAACACATGTAATTCTTCTGAACATTTCCACATTTGTCATGTTGCACAAGAAAAATAAGACCAAAAAGGAAAAAAAAAATGAGAGGGAAAAAAAAACAAGCAAGCAAACAACCACCAAAAAAGTGAAAATATGATCTTGTGGTCCACATTTAGTTCCTACAGTACTCTCTCTGGGTGCAGTGGCTCTCTCCATCACAAGTCTTTTAGAACTGGCCTGAATCACCTCATTGTTGAAAAGAACCATATCTATCAGAGTTGATTATTGTATAATCTTTTTTTTGCCATGTACAATGTTCTCCTGGTTCTACTCACTTCACTCAGTATCAGTTTGTGTAAGTCTCTCCAGGCCTCTCTGAAATCATCCTGCTGATCATTTCTTATAGAACAATAATATTCATATACCAGAACTTATTCAGCCATTCCCCAACTGATGGGCAGCCAATTTCCTGTTCCTTGCCACTACAAAAAGGGCTGCTACAAATATTTTTGTACATGTGGATCCTTTCCTCCTTTTTATAATCTATTTGGGATATAGACCCAGTAGAAACACTGCTGGATCAAAGGGTATGCACAGTTTGATAGCCCTTTGGGCTTAGTTCCAAGTTGCTCTCCAGAATGACTGGATGTATCCACAATTCCACCAACAATGTATCAGTGTCCCAGTTTTCCCACATCCCCTCCAACATTTATCATTATCTTTTCCTCTCATCTTAGCCAATCTGAAAAGTATACCTCAGAGATGTTTTAATCTGTATTTCTCTAATCGCTAGCGATGTAGAACACTTTTTCCAATGACTAGAAATAGTTTTAATTTCTTCCTCTGAAAATTACCTGTTCCTAGCCTTTGACCATTTATCAACTGGAGAACCACTTGTCTGAATTATCTCATAAGAAAAATCAATTAACACCATCGGGTGGTTGGTCTGAAAAAAAAAAAAAAAAGTCGAGGGTTGGAGAGGAAAAGTGGAGTGACTGGGTGCAGGACATCATAGCTGTCTTCAGCCTCCTGAAGGGTTGTCATGGGGGAAAGGGATCAGACTTGTTCTGTTTGCCCCGGAGGGCAGAACCAGGATCAGTGGGTGGAAGTTGCAGAGAGAGAGAGTTAGGCTTGAGGTAAGGAAAACACTTGTGGGCAATTAAAGCTTTGCTAACTATGGAATAGGAGGAGGTGGTTTCCCCTGCTTTGGAGGTCTTTATGCAAAGACTGGATGAACAATGTTTGAGTGTGTGGTAATGGGGATTCTTGATCAGATATGGCCTCAGAGGTCCCTTCCAGCTTTGGGATGCTCCGATTCTTCTTTCAAACATCGATATTGGAGAAGATAATAAACATAGTCTTCTACTGTTGCTGAGTAACTGGGCCAACTTTTCCCCTCCTTGGCATAGTGATGGGCAGTGGGGCCATTTTCCTCTCAATGTCACTTCTTCTTGGGCTGAGCGGAGACTGTTTCATGCATCCCAGTCCTGGCAGAAGGTTCCACATAAAGAGGTGTCAGGGTGATATCCCAGCACAAAGTCACCAAAAGGACTCCTAGGCTCGTTAAAGCTGTGTGTCAATTTGCATTTTGTCTTCATTTTATGCTCACTTAGAAGGAATGAATCGGTTGCCAAGGGCATGCTGGCAAATAGCCTCTCACCAACACCATCCTCATTAGAGCTGTGAGAACTTGGAAAAACCCGCCCAATGAGGGTTTTTTTTTTTTCCAACAGTCTCTCCAAGTTCTTAAGTTGCAACTCTCTTGAAACAGAGTGGGAGTCCTCCTTCTCATCATGCAGGACCCACCCAGTTTGTAGCGGGGGATACGTAAGGGAGATGGGGGCATCATAACGCTGTCCTTATTCCTCCCCTTGCCCCAGACTCTCCGCTTTTTGCCGGCACCTGAAGCCATTAATTTGGTAAGGGAAAGAATACTGGGGAAAACACTATCATGGGGGCAGGTGGCGGGCGCCATGGGAACCAGGCTGTAAGTAAACAGTGGGATTATGGGGGCTCACGGCCCGTGGGTAGTGTCCACTGGTATCGTGCATTAACGATGTCATTGTTAGATTCGGGGGTTCGGCTGACCTCACGCGGAACATGCCTGTGCTAATTTCAGCAACGCTAATGATCCTTGAAGTAACGACAGATTCTTTCCCATCAGCTCCAGTCCCCTCCTTCATCCCAGCACCTATCAGTTCTTAGAAAAATACCAGCACATAAGCAGGTACTGTATTCCACCCCCAACTTCAGGTCCAAAGTCATGGGAAGAGAGAAAGTACAAATTCTGACTTTTATCTATATTTATCTTACAAACAAAGGAATTAGAATGGAGACCTGAAGGGACTTTAAAGGCCATCTGTTCTGATCCTCATATTTTACAGAGAAGAACACTGAGGCACAAAGCTTAGTTAAATACGAGGTCACCCACATCAGTCTCTCTGACCTTCTCGCCCTTTGTTCTGCTCCAGGAGGCCACGAGGAACAAATCTAGTCCCTCTTCCATTTGGCAAACCTTTTAAGACTTAAAGAGAGCTAGAATATCTCCCTATCCCTCCCAGTCTTCCTCAAGCAAAACAGCTCTAGTTCCTTAAATAACTAGTATTTAATAGGTGCTTTTGATTCCCACCTTTATTTGATCCTCCTAGGACATGGTTCCCAGCTTGATCTTCCTCCTGGTCATCTTCCCGTGAATACTGTTCAGCTGCTCAAGGCCCTTCCTCAAATGTAGTTTACCAGAGAAGCAAATATTAGGGAGCACATTAGTCCTAACAAATTACTTCCAATACAAATAACATCTGAAGATATACACTGCAGGAAATCACCCAAAGAAATTGATTTTCTTCAGTCTTGAAGTCAAGAGCCATAGCAACTTAATCCCACAACTCAAGAGATTGGCATTAAATCACTTAGTCCCTTGTCATATGGTGGCCTTTCGCTTGTCCAATTTTCTGTATTTCCCCAAATTCCTCAATCAGCATTCCAATTACCTTCAGAGGGAATATTGCTTGTAGCATGCAGCAGGAATTGGTCCTGTTTGCATATAAATCATTATGCTACAAACCATTTGGTTGATATCAATTCTTCATCTTGTGTTAAATTCAGGAGCTACCTTAATCCCTCCTTAACAAGTAGGAAGCATTTTTCCATCTCTGAACATGAGATACAATGCCTAGCGCATAGTAGGTGCTTAAGAAATGTTTATTGATGAAGAGAATCCTGGGCATGAGTGTAGGACAATGCAAAGTAATCTAGATATAGAGTCTCAGAACCTACATTTTCCATCTTAGTTGAACCAAATACTATGTCCATATAGCTTTGGTCCAGTCACTTAACTTTGATGAGCCTCAGTTTCCTAATCTTTAAAAGGAGGGAATTGGGATTAGATGGCCATGTAAGATCTCTTCCATCTTTGAATCATTCCTTTGTTCCTTTCATGTTTCTGACTTGAATCATGAGAAGAATCTAAATTTGTTCTTATGTAAAATGAGAGGCTTTTCACTGATGCTCTGTTTTTGCCCCTTGGTGACTGTCCACATTTCATTTCCCCTACCTGTAATCTATAGATCCAACACAACCCATAAGTTAAAATGAGTCAATTCAAAAAGGATAAGCCATAGAGAAGAGAACTGATGGTTGCAGTTTGTTAAAGCTGTAAGGGATTGTAGAGATTATTTAGTCCAACATATATACGTATAAAGACTAAGATGAAAAAAAAATTATGGTCTTTCCAGCATAAACATTATGATAATTGTGTTGTTTAGTCCCCATTGGCTGAGAGAATACACAGTAACAAAAACCTATTGAGTTTGGGGATGCTCTTAAATTAATTTATATTTTATTCACCATGATGACTTTTATTTAAAGTAAAAAACAGTAATAGATACATTCTATGAACATATTCATTCAGTCTCCAGATGATAAAAGTGCACAAAGTAAGTGCTTGATAAACACTTTTTTATTTATTCATTCATTTATGGATTCATAAGCTCCTGACACTAACTGTAGGACTATCTGGGGCTTCGTGGCCTGTATTTATAAAAGCAGTGATATTATCTCTCCATTTTACACATAAGGGCACTGTGACTTAGTGAGGTAAACCAACTTGTTCCAGGTCACACAGACAGCAAACTTGAAGCTGGATCTTCAGTACCAATCCCGTCTCTCTTTCCCCCTAAATCCAGCTGTGGTGGAATCTGGAAGAGTCCAACTGGTAGGTTCTTAAACAAACAGCTGAGGTCTCCGTCCCTGGAACCAGTATTTCTGCCCATATCTGCCCGGCCACTTGGGAGTCCCTCAGCTACCTTATGGCTCATAAAAGCCTGATGGAATGTGTTTATTCATAATTTTTACATGGTTCTTTCAGGAAACACACAGTCTTAAAAGACACTTAAAAACCCGAGATCGGGCAAGAGTTTATTTGTCTTTGAGCAGAAAGGAGCTAGAAGAGTGAGCAGCGTCCCCAGATGTGTGGGGGCCTGTGGGAGAAGAGGCACAGCTGTTCTAGCCATTGTGACTCTATCAATATAGGCTTTCACAGCCCAACCCCCTGATTAGTTCTGTGAGCTGATTTATAGAAAATTTATTGAACACGCGAAGCCATTCCTCTGATAGGGGGATAGTGACAGTGGGAATGGGCGTCTGCAAGCACAAACTGTTTCCCATTTTCTCTTCCCCCTCCTAGTAGCCCTGACATGAATGGAGGACTTGTATGTTTTCAAAGCTCCTTACCCAGAGTATCTTATTGCAGCCTTCAAACCGCTTTGGGGCAGGCGTTTTGGGGTTTCTCCTCATTTCCTAAGGATTTAGCTGAAGTTGAAGGAGGTTAATGGCCTTACCTATGGCCTCCCAGCCAGTATATGTCAGAGGTGAGACCTTAGCCCCGTCCATCTTAGTTCAAGTCCAGAATGCTTCTATGACACCAAATAACCCTAATTTCCATCAGACTCATTGATTCGGCTGCTTTTCCTTGTTGGGGTCTGCTACACTAGAACCCCTTGGAGAACAGTCAGAAATGGGCTTTATTATTATTGATTTTTTTTTTTTTTTTTTTTTTTACAAATCTAGTGAATAAAGAGGAATCCAGCTTTTGCAACCTACATTGCCCTCCTTTTGTATCCCCATGGATTCGGCTTAGATTGTATTGGCAGACCAATAGCTTTGGGGCCAGCAGATACGGCCCGACTTGCCAAGTGGGAAGGAAGGAGCGCCAAAGTAAAGAGGGAGGGCAGTAAACTCTGAACTTAACCAATTTCACCGTCGCCTGTTGCCAGATCTGTGCAGGCCGAGAGGGTTGTTTACACTTGCCTGTGATTTCCTCGGGTAATGGATTTGAAAAGTGCTCTCCCGGCATCCTCCCCGCGCCAGAGCAGATGTGGGGAGTTCTGTGGTTTTTACAGTAGAAGGGCTCAGCCCACCCCCCCAATTAGAGCTGCACGATTAGGTTTTCACAATGTACACACTGATGGGGATGGGACCGAGCTGCTTAGATCAGGGCCGACTCGTCTCAATTTCCTGCTTTGTTTATCGGGCTCGAGAGTCGACAGCCGTGTTTCTACTTAAGTGGGTCTGTGGCAAAGCCCTGGCCGCTCACCGTGGCCCTGCTGGGGCTGGTGGACTGAGGTTCCTGTACCGGGGCCCGGAGATGCAGAGCAGAAATGCCGTGTGCCTCAGCTGGGCAGGGGGAGGTAGGGTCCAGGGCTTTGTGCCCCCAGCTTTTGGAGATGTGGGACGGAAGTTTGTCTGTGCTCAGCCCGGGGTGTCTGTTAGGTAAAGAAGACCAGGTCTGCCCGTCCCCATCGGAGGCCAGCTTCTCCCCTGACATCAGCGGCAACTTGAACTTCGCTTCCAGCCGCATACAGCGCGGTCTCAGGAGCTGGCTGGGCCATGATGTCAGACCTGGTTCTTTCTTCATTAGCTGATGGCCTTTTAGAGGAGCTGAGATAGGCTCTTGTTTTTCTAATGGAAAACATGTTTTGAACAATGGAAATACCACTCTCTCAACAGGTTCTCCTGCTGCCGATTTCCCAACTCTGTTAATTACTCTCCCTGTATGTGTATTTCCAGGGCCTTATTATCCTACAACATTACCTACAGGGTAGTTAATTCCCAAATCAGATTGGATTTTCCATCTGCATATTCCTCCACCTCGGGACATAGCAGCACAGGTAGCAGCAAAACCAGATGGCCCATGAGGGGGGTTGGACCCCCAAAGGGGTCAGAGCATTTCATCGGCTGGGCTCTGAGCCCCTCTCTGGGAGGCGGGGCAGGTGCTGCCCTCCATCAGTAAAGGGACTTTTTCCCTTCCCACCAGGTAGTCACCGATGCAATCCCATCATCCCTTTTGTAGAATCACAGATTTAGGAAGGGACCTCGGAGATGCCACAGATGATGCTAGGATAAAAAGGAAGCTGGGCAAGGATTTAGAGGTCAGTGGGTCCGCCCAGCTCCTTCGTTCTAAAGATAAGAAAACTGAGCAGAGGCAGGAAATAGAGCCTGAGTGACACGGACTTGGACAAGTTAGTGGCATCACAAAGATGGCATTGGATATCAGTTCTTCCCACTTCAAACTGAGCCTTTTTTCAGTTACCCTGAGTAATATCAAGGCTTTTCTTTTTTTTTTTTTTCTTAGAACCTATTTATTTAAAGATGCTTCACTCAAAAATTAAAACATCGGCATCTGGTCACTTACCCATCCTGAACAATCCTCAGTTTAAACTAGGAAAAGGGGGTCAGTGGTGGGGGAATAAAGCAAGGAGATGGGGAAACACCATAGGACTGGTGGGAGCATTAACACATTTGTTTTGGGAGGTTGCAAACCTACTTTCTTGGCACAGAAACTAATAGGAATGCAATTGCTGCTGTATGTATCTACAGGAGAAATTTAATTAGGAGCAGTAATAGCACTTTTCATTTTCAAAGCCCTTTACAAACATTCACTAATTAAGCTTCACACTGTTTCCAAATGGTTCGGAAGCATTGCTCCTTCATCTTCACAGAAGGTGAAGCAGCCTCAGAACTCAATGGACAAGGGAAGCTTTTAAAACCGTGCCGTGGAGACTTCCTCCCACCAACTGCTCCCTGCTGATCGCTGACATGTTGTCTGAGTTTCACAGTTCTATAACAGGAAGTGTCATGGGAATTTGGAGACCACGGGGAGGAGTAGAGAGGGATCCAGACCCCTTGGACTGCAGTGGGAGTGCTACGTACCCACGTGTCCCAGAGAGCATTCGAATTAAAAACCGAGGGGGCAAAGCAAGGAGGGGGAAGAGATAGCCCTTGAACTTTCCTTAACTGATAGATCAATCGTCAATCATTCAATCAGCTGTCATTTATCAAAGTTTGACAGGTCTAGGAACTATCCTGGGGATGTAAAGGTGGAAGTAAAATAGTCTCGCCCCTCCAGGAGTGTGCATTCTAGCAAAGGAGACAACACATATGTGTAACATACATATGGATGTATATACATGCACATATATGTAATGTACATACACATACTCAAAGTAAATGTATGTCGAATCTATGTAACCTATATGTAATCTCTATGGACATTATTTGGGCCAAGAAGGACTTGGGTCAAGATTTGTCAACTGAAGGATTGTAGACAAGTAATTTCATCTCTCTGAAACTCCATTTCCTCATCTGTAAAAATGAGGTAGTTGAACTAAATGACCTGTAATGTCCCTACAGGGTGGATTTATGATTCTATGACCCTCGATTTCAGCCACTATTAATTAACTATGGGACCTCATAAGTCATTAAAATCACAGTATTTGTCTTCTGTCAAATGAGAGTATTGTCCAAGAGGGTTTCTAAGGATTTTTCCCGAGTTCCCATGTCCTGACTGGTGATGGGTACAAGTGTTCCTCTCTCCCTAGACAACTGTGGATCATTTAATCACTTAATATGTGTACGAGTATGGCTTCTTGGCTTCAGATCCTGTCTCTGACTCCAACAATCTGTGTGTTTGCGGCAACTCTAAAACTGGGCTGTAACTGGGTCTGGCTGCCTTCAGGTGAGAGTGTTTCCTACCACAAAATCCCAGCTTGTTAAGATATTGATTTTTGTATTCAAGCCTTTGATCCTACCTAGGGACAAGTAAATAAATCCCTAGCCTGGTGCCATTCACCTGCCCAGGAAGTATGGCCCTAATCAACTATAGATGTGGCCAGTCATTTAAACCTCCAAGGAGAATTTTAAGCACAGATCTCTCCTTTTCTACCTATGAATCAATGACAAAAGCAAAACTATAAACTAGTTGGTTGGTGTTTTTTCTTCAGTTTAATTAAATCATGTACTCAGGATGTTTTGTTAGTAGGAAAGAAACCAAATTGTTTTTCTTCACTGATTCCTTTAAACTCTGGGCAAGATGTGGGTTTATTTTTCCATTTCTTTTGGGAAAATACTTGGTGTGGGCATAGGATATGTTGATGTTAAGACTTAAGAAGGTATTGGTTATTCCTTAAGTATCAAAATTATTAGCCACAGCCATGTTGGTCTCAATTATTGGAATTAGAAATGTGGCTAAGATGTCAGAGAGAAGGAGGGAGAGAAGGAGGGAGAACTGGATTCTCATCACAGCTGTAAGGAGACTGATTGATGGTTACAATAGTCACTCTTCCTGGCTTGCCACTTTATCTGCGCCACATTGAACGTATCATTTTTTTCCTCTTGGCCTGTTTCTTCCTATGTAAAAAGGGAGGGGAGCTCGGATTGGGTGACCTCGAAGGTTCCATTTGATTGAGATTTGGGTGTCAGAGGAAACTGAGGCTCAGAGAGATAATAATAAGAGCTAATATTTCTATAGCACTTTAAGGTATATGTTATTCCACTTGAGAAGCTGTTATGATCTCCATTGTACAGAGAAGAAAACTGAGATTCGTAAAGCTTAAGATCCTTGCTGAGGGTCACATAACTAGTGAATGTCTGAGGCAGGGTTTGAACTCACATTCTCCTGACTTCAAATCCAGTGCTACCCATTGTATTCCTTAGCTTCCGATAGCTACAAGTAGGGTCCAAGTCTAAGGCGTCCAGCCTCCAAGTCCAGCTCTCTGGTCTCTATGCACATGGCCTCATCAGTATCCATCCAATGGGAACTCGGTAATAGGGAGACTTGAGTTTGAGTCCCACCTCCAACACTTACTAGCAGTGTGAATGTAGGCAAGTCATTTGACTTCCTAAGCTTCAGCTTCCTCCTTTGTAAAATGAGATATTAATAGCTCCAGAACCTGCTTCTTTGATTCGTAGTGAGACACAAGTAGGATCACATCCCCAAAGTCGTTGTCGTCGTCGTCTTCTTCTTCCCCTTCCCTTTCCTTTTCCCTTCCCCTTCCCCTTTCCCTTCCCCTTCCCCTTCCCCTTCCTCTTCCCCTTCCCCTTCCCCTCCTCCTCCTCCTCCTCCTTCCCTCCTCCTCCTCCTCCTCCTTCCCTCCTCCTCCTCCTCCTCCTCCTCCTCCTCCTCCTTCTGCTCCTCCTCCTTCTCCTTCTCCTCTTTTTATTTACAAGTTATACGCATGGGTAATTTTTCAGCATTGACAATTGCCAAACCTTCTGTTCCAATTTTTCCCTCCTTCCTCCCATCCCCTCCCGCCGATGGCAGGATGACCAATACATGTTAAATATGTTAAAGTATAAATTAAATACAATATATGTATACATGTCCTAACAGTTATTTTGCTGTTCAAAAAGAATCGGACTCTGAAATAGTGTCCCATTAGCCTGTGAAATCCCCAAAGTCTTAAAACAGTTTTAAGCCATGGAGATTTAAAACTACACTAAGGTTTTTGGGGCACTTAAAAATATGAAGCAAATTAGAGCATTGAAACTATCTCAAGAAGACTCTCTAAATATGCACTATTATGATTCCCAAAGCAAAGCTCAGCATGAAGAATTTGGAACTTAATGCAAAGTCTGTATGAAACATTATATAAACATAATTTTGAAGTAAAAGTGATATGTTTGGCTTTGCAGGGGCACCTTGATTTAGCTGGTCAGAAAAGCATGTTTAAAAATATTAACTTTTTCCTTTTTTTAAATAAACTAGGTTTGGGCGGAATGTTGCTTTATTTTTTTTTTCTCTTTAAATTGGCAAGGGCTTAGAAACACAAGCACCAGCTGGAAAACACCACCTTCCAGCAGACACGTAGGAACGCTGCCGGGGACTCACAGTTTTGGTGACAGTTTGGACGGCTTTGTATTTCTAGAGTGTTGTGAATGCACAATTAAAAAAACAAAATTCTGATGTCCCAGGAAGGACCTGGCTTTTGTGTTACTGAATCATCAATCTCTTTGTAAGGTTGGGAGATTATATTTGGACGATGTTTGAAAGTAAAGAGAAAATGACTAAGTGGAAACATGCTTTTTTCATTTATTCTTTACCACTCCACCTTTGCATCACCAGTGCATCAGAGTCTGTCCCATAATCAAGCGATTTAACGAACGTGGAACCTGAAGCACCACCAGCATAGTGGGTTTCCAAAGGTTCTAACTGATAAAATGCGTGGAATATAAATACCTCATTTACTTTTCATTTTCATGAAACGGACACAGAAAAGGGACAAATCCAATGGGGATCCAAGAAAAGCAGCTTAATAATATCTGTGCAGAAAGTCATTTGAAAGAGAGTATTGAGTTTGAAGTTTTTTAAAAGTTCAGAAATCAACTTGTCCTTCACTTTTGGGGGGATTTCCTCATTTAAAAAAGTTCTGCTGTTTAATATAAGACTGTGCTTCCTAGCAGTAGTATGCAAACAAAGGGTACATGTGCTCTCTGCATTCCCAGGCATTCAGCATAAAGTACTTTTAGATGAAAAGCACAAATTGGACCTTCTTTAAGCCCTGCTTTCCCTGAAGTGAAATCTGCAATCTAAGGTTAAAATCATAACCTTTTTCATCATTTTATGAACTATGGTTCACAATTTTAGATTTAGAAGGGACCTCATAAGCCATCTAGGTCAGTCCCATTTGACAGATGAGGAAACTGAGGTCTAAGGAAGTTATATGATTTATGTAAAATTATTAGGCAGGCTGAAGGGATGAAGGGGAGATTCAAATCTGGGCACTCTCATTCCAGAGTCTGCTGTATTGGTGCTTGCTTATAGTATACAGAGATGAGGAAAGGGATGGGTTAATACTCAGGGTTCTCTCTCTACCTATGTGATTTTGGCCATGTGTTTTGCCCTCTTTGGACCTCAGTTCCCTCATCTGGAAAAGAAAGAAATTGGATCCATTGATTGCTTAAGGCTCCTTCTAGCCCTGACGTTGAGTATTATGAAAACCATTGGATAACTCAAATCACAGCCCTAAGTTCCCTGGAATTCTCCCCCAAACCATTAATCTGCCCTTTCTCCTCCCTTGCCTGGACCCAAACCCTCTGTCCATGAATATTATGAATGGTATGGCAACAGTCATCCTGCTAAGAGTCGTTGTGAACAGTGATTAATGAATGGTAGGAGCCAGAGACTAGAATGGGACCCTTGAATCACCACTTGCCTATCAGTCACTGTTCCCTCCCTCAACGTGAATTAATCTGCTTAAAGATGTGGGTGTTGGGAATGGGAGCTGCTGAGATTTTCCTCCCATCGAGAACTAGGGTTTTGCCTTTGTTTTCTCTCATCCCTAACAATTTATTGGGTGGTGAGTAGAGAGACCACAGCGTGGGGGATTTCACTTGGCAACGCAATGCTTAAATGTAGTCAGGAGGGAGAGAGGTTCCCCTTCAGCAGCTCCCCCCCCCCAAATAGCAGACAGTAGGACAGCCAGTCTTTAAAGCTGCCACAGAGCCCCCAC
This sequence comes from Sarcophilus harrisii, assembly GCF_902635505.1. Classification (NCBI taxonomy): domain Eukaryota; kingdom Metazoa; phylum Chordata; class Mammalia; order Dasyuromorphia; family Dasyuridae; genus Sarcophilus; species Sarcophilus harrisii. Next base: position 270,963,634 of record NC_045430.1, on the reverse strand, counting down.
ATGGTTAAAGGACAAACACATGAAGGAAAACATTTCCTAAAAATCACTTCGGATTTTTCCTCCCAATTTGGAATCCCTCATCGAGGTCGCCAACCTACTCTTATGCAATTAAGCATGAAGAAAGATTCATTTTCTAAACGTCTGCATAAATAAAAGTGATGGAGGGCTGCAGGCTGCTGTGCAGACAAATCCACAGCCCTAACACTGGGAAGCATTGAATTTTCTCTGGAGAGTTTGCACCTGGGGGACTACCTGGAGCCATTTGGATTCTGGACCTAAGAGCAAAATGTTTGTCAATGCTGTAAAATTAATCATATTTAAGAGAAAGGCCCAAAATAAAATATGAGAGAGTTTATAGATGTACAAATATTTGTCTAATGTCAATATTCTTGTTGGATGGTCTCGACACCAGGTTTGGACTTTTTGGTTGGTTAAAAGAACGTCTGGGCAGTAATTTATTTGTTTTCTGTTTCTCTGTAGCATTTCTCCTCCATCCCTAGCAAGAGTTCAAAGCATTTTACAGATACTGTTGAGTTTGAGGCTACTTTTCTTCTATGAGAAAACAAATAGTCCTCTATGAGCAGTAAATATTGGACTGACTTTTTAAAAGCTGGTGGCTACCACTTTCTATTCTTAGGAATCATATGATTGAAAGTTGGAAGGTCCCTTAAAGGTCATTTACTCCAAGTCCCTCAGTTTACAGAAGGCAGGAGCTCAAGAGTACAGAATTAGAAGGCTCCTCAATGTCTCTCTAATCCAACCCATACCTGAAAAAAAAAATCTCCAGTGCATCAGACCTAAGGGGACATACAGATGAGGAAACCGAGTCTCCGAGAAGGAAAGGGATTTGCCCACAGCTGTGGAGGCAAGGCTGACAGAAATGAATTGGAACTGTTTCTCTGACTCCTAATATAATGCATGGATCCCCCTTTTTTTTCAGTGAGAGAAGAGGGGGCTTGAAAATACTAGTTCAGATTCAGAAGCAGTTTACTTCAGATAAACTTAATAACTAACTAACTAAATGAGATTTTACAGCATTAGTCATATATATATATATATATATATATATAAAACTTGGGTGAATAACATATATATATGTTATTCACCCAAGTTTCTGATCAGCCTAGGATGTTGCTATCTGTATTCATCCTTCTATGGATGTCCATTTTATGTAGTTCCTAACTATAGCATCTTCCTGAATTAGAATCTGGCCTCAGACACATGCTAGTTTGGAGTCCCTGGGCAAGTCACGTCACTCTGTTTCTCTCAATTTCTTCATATATAAAATGATCTAGAGAAGGAAATGGTTTCAAACCACGCTGTTGTTTTTGCCTGAAAACCCCAAATGGGATCATGAAGAGTCAGACATGACTTAACAACAAATTTATCAGAAGTCTTGCTTGCAAATAAAGCCCTAGAGAGTCGTTGAATTGGTGGCAAGACCACCCTCATGTTTCAATGGCAAGTTTTTCACCATTGCTCTTATTTATGGAAGTGCCATCTTTTATTCTTGAGGGTTTTTTGGTCATCCAAATCCTAAGCAGATTTTATTAGTATTTAATATCTGATTATTTCATTTATGACTTTCTCTTGGGATATGACAATAGCTTCTGTTAAAACAGCTTATGGTAAAAAAAAAAACAAAAAAAAAAACCAATCCTTTGCATTGCCAGTAGTTATAGGGTGGTTCTCTTGAATTTTTCAAAGAAAAATGACATAGGATCCTACATTTCCCCAGTGAATCACCCAATTCAGTGGTTTTTAATGTGGAATTTTTTTTTCACTTTTCATTTCCTAGTCTAGGAAACTTGGATGTATTTTAGGGAGATTTAGATTTTATTTATGTGTGTTTGTGTTCATTTAGATTTGTGTGACTTTCTTCTAAGAGTCCAAATGTTTATGAGGTAGGGAGGAAAGAAAAAAAAAAGGCAAGGGAAGGAGAGAAAAGAACATATTGGGAGGACATATTGGGAGAGACTGGAAGACAAGGAGCTGAAATATTCTTAGGCTCCCAATCTTACAGAAGGCAGGGGATTTAGCTCTGCTTCCTTCAATTTACAGACAAGAAACTGAGTTAGAACTTGAATTCAGACCCTCTCACTCCAAATCTGTTCCCTTCTCCACTCTGCCCCCTCAGTTAGTAGCCTGCTCATTATTGGGAGAAAGACTGTCTAATATGATTGTGGATTTACATCCCCCAGGATCCTGCTCTGTCTTAGTTTCCTTATCAGAAAAAAAGGGATTATATTAGATATTCTTTTCAGTGTCTTCCATGTCTTGGTCCTCTTGGTCCTAGGATTTTGGGGACTTTTAAAAAAGTTTCCCCTTTTCTGCTTCATTGTGTAGCATTGAAGCTATCTTAGTTGGCAGTGTCCTCATCATCTGGAATATGGGGTAAATGTTTGAAAATGCCAGAATAAGGAGGGCTGTTCTCAGTTACCTGGGTGAAGACTGCCCATTGGGCGCCCGGGGCATTTGGCTGAAGGGGCAGATGTTTGGAAATACCCTGGCTCGGGATGGGGTCATGGATCATAGCTCTGGAAATGGCTCCAGAGTTTCCATGACTTTCTGCAAAGGCTTTTCTTTATGTTCTCCTATTTGTGCATCAGAAAATATGAGAAATAATCATTCCTTCTTCTGGATCTCCCAGTATTATTGTGGGGTTTTGTTAGGGGTGTAGGTGGGTGGGTGGGGAGACAGAGAGAGACAAAGACAGAGACAGAGAGAGAAGGGAGAGAGAGAGGGAGGGAGGGAGGGAAAGAGGAAGGAATAAAGACATATACAGAGAGACAGAGAGAAAGAGAAAGGGAGGGAAGGAGAGAGGGCTCTGAATTTTTTGGAAGGTTTCAGAATTATGGAATATCTAAGTCACATAGCACCTCAGTGCCATCTAGTCCAAGCTGTTGCTGAATGGAAACCCCCCTCTACATCACCCAACCTTTGCAAAGACTTCTAGTGCAGGGAAAACGCGATACTTTTTTTTTTTTTCCTGAGGTAATTGGGGTTAAGTGACTTGTCCTGGGTCACACAGCCAGGAAGTGTTAAGAACTCAGTCCTCCTGACTTCGGGCCGGTGCTCTGTCCACTGCACAAACTAGTTGCCCCGAAAACCCAACACCTCCTGAGGCATCTTGGGATCATCAAATGTGTTTCTCCAGTGTGGATCATCGTCCGTGGCCAATACTTCCCTGAGTATCTACTGAGGGGCTTCCGCTCTCCTCCGTTCTGGTGCAGTTGTTCTGGACGTAATGGGACTGGGCTCCGATGGGGTGTGTCCAGAATTTAAATATGGAGATATTTATATGGAGAGAGGTCCAGCAATTAAATATGGAGATCAGCTCCTTGGGAAGAGGATTCCCACTCACTTATGCAAATGCCCCAATGGGATCATCAGGCCCTTGTTGCCAAATCTCCCTGTCTCACTTAGTAGGACTCATCACTATGGATGTTGGGCCCTAGGGACTAGGGCCAGCCACAACCCCTGGTATGCCGTAAGGAGACTGTCCTGACCCCCCTCCTTTTAAGTATATGCCCAGAAAAGGCTTTCCCCTTGCTCCCCGCCAGCCCCCTCAGTGCCCTTCAGCCTGCTATGCAGCAGACAGCTGAGAGAGCTTAGTTCAAAATGTGCTCACAGACGATCACCCCCCCCCCATGTGTTTGTGTTTGCTTTTTGATGTCCTTCTGGCTGTCTGCGGGGGGCTTTGGGGTTTCATCCCTGACTCTGGGAGCCGGATTCCTCTGAGAAAGACAGGATTGTGGGATCCGAAAGCCCCCTGAAGAGAGGGGGCGGCGGCCGTGCCCATTGGCTCAGGCTAGAACAACTCCCCCTGGCACCGGGTGGCAGGAATGGCCACGGTCTTATTTTGTCTGCCGGGCCTTTTGTGTGCTCTTTCAGGAATCTCCCGTTAGCAAATCCTCAGACAAACTTGTGGCCGCTCTGGACTTGGCCGGAGATCCAATTAGACACACGTTGCAAAACAGCTATTCATCAGGCCCCTGATGGGATCAGAGTTTCCAGGATGAATCAGTGGCAAGTATGGCACAAACTGAAGGCAGTCATTAACCTTTAACCTCTGGGGGAGGGAAGGAGAGCACAGCTGAGACTGGCTTCTAACCTTCTCCCTCCCTCCCAGTTAGGGCTGTTTCTGTTTCCATGTGGAAGATGGCTTTGAAATCATGTAGCAGATGGAGGCCCCGCCCTGGCGGCCTTCAAGGCTGCCCAGCAAGTCCATGACCTCCGAGCCATTGGTCCGACCCAAGCGCTGACCCTTGAATGTCCAAGGGGTGACCAAAAGGGTTGGGGTGGTCAGCAGGACCATGTTGTACCTGTCATATAGCTCATGACTCATGACTTTGGATGTGCTCCATCCCTCACGCATAGGAATCACGCTGTCATCCCTCACTCCCCACTTCTAGCGAGAACAACCCAATTTATATAAGATGAAACTCAGGTGCACAGAAAGGAAGTGACTTGTCCATAGTCAAATTTAAGATCACAACCAGAATTTGATGGGAGAAGCCGACTTGTGATTTCACTGATGTAAGGAGCTCCTTGGTTGACATTCCCCCCCCCCCCCCCCCACCGTCAGTCTGGGTCAGTACTTTCTCTGCAACTTGTGGATTTTGAGCCTTTCTCTGGGTGACTAATAACTTGTAGAAGGTCACCTGAGAGTTATACACCAGTCAGCACCTCAGACACCGATCTGCCCGATTCCATTTTGTTTCTTACAACCCCAGTCCAGTCTTACAAGTAGATCAATAAAATGAAAACTGGAGGCACCATTTTTATTATTTAACTTGTCTCTCATTTTCTCTCTTTTTTTTTCTCTTTGGGGAGGCAATTGGGGTTAAATGACTTGCCCAGGGTCGCACAGCTAGTGTCTGAGCTCAGATCCTCCCAACTCTAGGGCCAGTGCTCTGTCCACTGCCCCATCTAGCTGCTCTCCAGTCTTACATTTTCAATGAAGATTCACAGGAAATCACATGACTTTCAGCTTCTATGAACTTGAGCAAATCCCTTCATCTCTCTGTCCTTCAGTTTCCTCCTCTGTAAAAGGAAGAATCAGATCGGATGACTTCTTTTGTGCCTTCAATCTTTAACTTGAAAGTTTTACGTCAGCCAAGATTCAGACCCAGGGCGGTTGACTCTGAGTTGTGTTCTTCTCACTGGGCTACTAACCTTGGCCATGGAACCTTCTCCTTCATTTTACCTTGTCATCTTCACCTTTCTTTTATCGGATTTTCATCGTTCGCAATAATGTCACTTGTTTCCCACTCTACCCTTCCTTTCTCTTTCCCCAAAGAGACATCCCTTGTGACAAAGAATAAAAGAGAAAAGGGGGAAGGGCATTCTAGTAACAAGTGACTTGTTCTTGGTAGATTTTTCTTCTGACCATTGGAAGTGACTATAGTGGAAGAATGGAATCAATGGGTTGGGGGCATCCTCTGAGAACTGAGGCCTAGAATAAGTCCAAGTTACAATCCCATGTAGCTGGGGACAATATGGCATCACAAGGACTTAGGTTTTGTGGACCAAAAAGCTCTTCAGCTCCTCCAACTCACATCTCTTCACTCCAGACACAAACCCACACAGAGAGAAGCTTCCAGACTTAATGACCTTGGCTACCATCCCAGAAGAAGATAATTTCAACCCATTGATAAGATCTGAGCTCATTAGCTTTCACTGAAAGGGACCTCGTGGATCAAGCCTATCTTTTCTTTCCCAGGCCTTCCCTGGATAAACCAAAGAGGACTTCATTCCTTCAGATTGCCTAAGAGCCCAGGACCATCTGTCCCAGGGGGAGACTCTGAGATGTGGCCTTGGGTCCCAGGCACTTGAATGCAGACTTGGCCGGCTGGCACCCTAAAGTAAACCTCCTTGTCTTATGGCCCGAATATTCTGGCCCTGGTTGTGTTGAGGTTGGGGGGGGCAAAGTCTGCCAGTCCATCCCCAAGGCCTTTCCTCTACTCCGGGGTCATCCATGAAGGTCTCTTTGACCATGGCACAGACCCTTGATTCTGCTCTGATGGGACTCCCTCCATGGGAGCGGATGATGATGTACGTTGGAGATCTGGGCAAGATCACCCTGGGAGTTCGTCAGCACTCCCTGGTATGACTCACAGCTGCTGGTGACCCGTTCCACTTCCATGCTTAGGTCAGGACTAAGGTATTCTCTTGCAAGGGAGCAACATAGATGAGTGTTTTTAGAAACTAGCTGGAAGGTACCTGTGGGAGAATGAGGGCAACAGCAATTAAATATGGAGATCAGCTCCTTGGGAAGAGGATTCCCACTCACTTATGCAAATGCCTCAATGGGATCATCAGGCCCTTGTTGCCAAATCTCCCTGTCTCACTTAGTAGGACTCATCACTATGGATGTTGGACCCTGGGGACTAGGCCAGTCACAGCCCCTTCATTCAGGGGAGGAGAGGGCTTCATTTTGACAGAGAAAGATCCCAGTCCAGTTTTGTATTATTGAAGAGAGTTGAAGCTGTCTCACTTTGTTAAGGATCATCCTTCCTACCTTTGACCTACAATACCTCAAGGAGGCATCTTTGGGCCTCTGTTTCTTTATCTGTAAGGCTCCCATGAGAGATCTTTAACATTTCCTCCATCTCTCACCTTTGGTCCTTCTCTGGGAGTCTTTTGTTCTATTGTCAAATGTCAGCTGCTCCGTGGTGGGGAGCTGCTTTGTTCTTGCCCTCAGAGTCTAGTCCAGTTCCTGGCCATAGGAAGGTCTTCATAAATGGTTGTTGAATTCAATGCTTTCAAATCACCTATCAATAGACATGATCATAAATGTTGTGGCCATAAAATGGTCCTTTCCAGTGGCGCCATGGCTCATTCATTTGATTTTTCCTTCATTTTGTTCATTGTAGGTTAGAGGTGTATTCCTAGACCAGTCTCATTTGTCACCAGTGACACTCCCCCCCCCCTTTGGATTAGGGCAGTTTCCCTACTAATTATTCAACTTTCTTGATCATTTTTATGATGAGTCTCTATTATCAAGGGCAACAAGAGATCCAGAGTTTGTGATCCTACACAGAATATAGTGTTCCTCTCTAATCAAGTTTGTAGTTCATTGTTGGTGCTCTCCCTTTGGAGACTGACTAAAGAGATGAGATTGTTATTAATAATAATAACTTTACGAAGTGCTACAGACACTTAACACATATTCTCATTAGATGCTCTCAACAACCTGGGAAATAGATGCCATGATTATCCCCATTTTTACAGAGGAAGAAACTGAAGTTTATGAAGCTTCAATGGCATGTCCAGAATCATCTTTTAAGTGGCCAATTTTCTGTTTGAGCCCAAGTCTTCTTGACTTAAGTCCAGCCTTCCACTCCTTGATGGAGAAAGACAGAAACAGATGAATTACAAAGGAGAGGGGAGTTCATGAAATGCAGAAAACTCCTTATGAGTGTCAAACAAAAGCTAAATAATTAAATATTTGGAAACCATTTAGACCTCTTGAAGCTTCAGTGTATCTAATCTGTGTGGCAGGTTGAGGCAAAGTGGGACAGAGATCTGGAACAGCTAGCTGGGAGAAAGGGCAAATGTGTAGAATTCTCTTAGAAAGTCAAGGGAAAGATTCCCAGTTGTGTTGTTCTATGACAGTCTTTGATTCCCTTTCATTCCCATGTTGAATTGGGTCTCAAAAGTCCAGTTCATCCCCCTCTTTGGCTTCTGGGTCACCTTGAATGAGACACATTTAGACTTGATGTCAGGAAAATCTTCCTGTCAATGAGAGTTTCTTTCACAGTGCAGTGTGATGGGAGCTGGAGAGTTTAGCAGCCTTTGAGGAAAGAATGGATAACCACTCACCAAAAATAATATGGAGGCAATACAGGCGTGAATTAGACGGGCCAGCGAGCAGAGTCCCTTCTGGTTCAGAGAGTCCATATCTTTGTCCATAAAAGCACACGATGATGCTTACTATCTTCCAGAAGAATGCAAAAGGGATGTGTGTGAATGTGTGTATGTGTATGTGTGTGTGTGCGAGAGAGAGAGACAGAGAAAGACAGAGAGACAGAGAAACAGAGAGAGACACTGAGACAGAGATAGAGAAAGGAGAAGAGAACAAACATCCTACTTCCTATTGGAGTGGACTTGTGACTTGTCTGAGGCAGAATTCACAGGATCTAAATCTAGAGCTGAAAGAGCCTTTGTAGGCCATTCGGTTCATATATTCTAACTCAACAGAAACTCTCAGGGCAGGAAATCTGGAAAGCAGGTGATCAAGAGCAACCAGAATAGGAGCTGTGCTTTAAGAGTCTCCAGCAGCCCCCTCTCCTTCCAGCATGTCTGGGTTCTCAAGCCCTGCAGGACTGAAATACTAGGTAAGAATTTGAGGAGAGTAGGCAGAGAGAAGGTAGAGGGTAGAGAAAAAAAAAAGTGTTGGAAAGCCATAAAGATAAACTTTGCCTGAATGACAGGATCCCTAGGAAGTGGCCCTGGGCTGGATGGTGGTGACAAGCTACTTCTGCCACCCCCTGCCCCAACACACACAGACTACCTCACAGGCAGAACAATCCATTGTAGAATAGCCCCAACCATTGCCTTATATGGTCGGCCTGTTTTCTTCATGAAGTATCTATTCAAATGAAGGACGTGTATGGGCACATCGGGGATTGTACGTCCTGTTGCAGCCGTGAAGTGGTTAACTGTCTATTTAAGTGGGTGTAATTAAGCTTCCAGCTCAATACCTCATTAAAGGGGACAAGGTAGGGCTGGCCTAGATCCCTGTCCGGTACAGTAGTAGAGGGAGAAGGACACTGGATGTCTTGGGCTTGGGATCGGAAGAGCCGAGTTCAGTTTCTAGTTCCACTCCCATAAGACACTGCATGACCTTGGCCAAGGTGACTTACCTTTCTGGGGCCTCCGTTTTCTCATCAATGAAATGAGTAGCGTGGGTGAGGTGCCTCAAAGCATCCTCTCACCCTGACTGAAGAACAACATTAGTGGGTCTGTAGGAGATGATTTTCTGTGGGGAAAGAGGGTTTTACATTAGGGAGTAGCAGTAGACGTAGGAGAATACTGACATTGGGAACTGATTATCGCCCCAGAATTAGGTACTGGCAGTGGGGGGAGGGCTGACAGCCTGCACAGCAGGAAGAACATGGTAGGGATGGATCCTACCTGCTGCCAAAAGGCTGTGTGACATTGGGTAAGTCCCTTACCCCCACCTGCCTCTCTGACTGAGAATGGAAGGCCAGGCCTAAGGCTCCAAAATGCATTCCTTCTGGATCTAGAAGGTGTGATCTAGAAAGGGGATTATGGGAAATTCATCTTGAGTTTGACATTTCCTGCCATTGTGAAAAATCTTTCACAGTGTTATAGATTTAGAACTGGATGGAACCTCCAGGGCTACCGAGTCCTAGGGTCTTAATCATCCCCTTCATTTTACAGAAGAGCAAACTGAGGCCCAGAGGGGAACTATTGTCTAGTTCCTATACACTTCCAAAATAGAGGACTCAGTTTCCTGATACAGTGAGAAGAAGACTAGTTTTTGAGTCAAGGACCTAGGTTCAGATGCTGATTCTGCCCTTACTGCCTTGTGATGCTGTGTTTCTAAGTCTGCCGAGCAGGGCAATAATGAGAATGTACATTCACATCCCCTCTTATTTTGGTTGGATTTTATGATTGTTGGTAGCCAAACTTTGGTTTGCCTTGAAATCAGGATCAGTAGGAGCCTCCACTATTCCTTCTTCTCACTGAATAGGCAGATTGCCCTTTGGGCTCCTTCCCTGGGAAGCCAGAGTTTCATGGAGCACCTACAAGGCAACCTAGTGGCCCATCCAAGGACGTGGCAGCTGCCCTGGGTGGTCATTGCCAGGATAGGATGCCCCAGCCCCAGCCTTCTAGATTTACGGTGGGGGGGGAAACCGTTCCAAGCGTTTGGGGTCCTCCGGTCAGTGTGGCCGTCTCATGGCACTGGTGGGAGGGACATCACCAAGTGCTCTTAGCCGTGTGGCTCCGGATGTGCTCCCGCCTGCAGCCTCCGCATGGGCATTCTGTCCAGACCATCCAGCGCCGTCCAGCACCGGCAGGGTGTATTTTTAAATGGCAAGTGCTGAAAACAAAGGGCATCTGTAATGGGGCCCAGACCTGGCACTTCATAACGTCAAAAGCGTCAGCTGCCAATTTGCTGTGTTGTTAATCTCTGATTTACAGTTCCCCGTGTGTGGGTGGGTAGGCGGGCCGGCCTTTTGGGCCCAGTCATTTTTCTTCTTAGGCAACTTATAAGAGATACATGCATGTGTGTGTGTGTGTGTGTGTGTGTGTGTGTGAGAGAGAGAGAGAGAGAGAGAGAGAGAGAGAGAGAGAGAGACAGAGACAGAGACAGAGAGAGACAGAGAGAGACAGAGACAAAGACAGAGAGTATGTGTATAGTTGTTTTGAAGAGAAACAGTTGGTAGCTGGATTTCCCTTGGGTGTGACATCCAAGATCTGCCCCCTCTTTTGGAAAGTCAAGGCTAAAGACCAAGAGAATCATGGGATCTTTGATCTAGAGCTGAAAGGAACCCCAGGAGTCAGCAAATCTCATTTTATACACAAGGAAACAAAGGTGGAGAGGGATGGTGCGAGTTGCCAGGGTCACCCGGTTGGGAAGTATCAGAGTCAGTATTTGCATTCAGGTCTTTGTGCCGGTGAGCCCTTCCCTGCATCCCTGGCTGCTGTCAGTCCTTTTTCAAAGAGGGCAATGACACCATGGGTAAGGAACCCAACCCCTTCCCTTGGCTGATGAGCCAAAGAAATTAACGATCAGTTGTTGTCACAGAAGTACTAAGTGGCAAGGGCAGGATTTGAACTTGGGTCTCTGACTAAATCCTGCCTCCTTGGCACAACTCTGACTGCCACTAGATTTGCGTGGCTCCCCCAAGTTCTTCCCCCTCCCCCCCCCCAGCAGACTTCCTTCTGTTCCTGGGCTTCTTTCACTGGTGTCCATTAAGACCCGATGCCCACTTCCCCATCCCGGAGAAGTTCCTCAGGCAACCACTATCAAAGCTCGACCAGTTTTTTGAGGAAGCAGAAATGGTTTCCTTGTAACTCTCACTTGCTTAGAAAGTCAAGCTCTGATAAAATATTATACCCCCGAAGGAGTCTCATCTTTGTATGTCCGGGTCTGAAGGTCCAGCATTTTCCTGACCGGTGAGATCATGTCTAAAATCCTCAAGTTACTAGTCAAAATGTGTCAAAAGAGGAAGACATGGCCCAGGAACAGAAGGGAAATGAAAAGGCTGTGACAGAAACCAAAGAGGAGGGGCAGATGTCTCGAGAAAACAGAGAAGGAAGTGGAGCCCACGCCGGAGCCCGAGTTAGCAAAAAGGGGAGCTACATAGCGCCCCCCGTAAGGTCCCCAGTGTCTTGCGTCCCACCCAATCATCCAAATGCGAGTGTAGACCTTGGATCTTGCCCCAAAGGTAAACATATTCCTGAAGAAAACATTTTAAAGGTCAGGTCTCAGCAGCCAAGAAAAATTCTCAGGAGAGGTCATTTTCAAATCAAATGAAGAAAAGATGTCTTGAAGAATTCCCATTTATGAGGTTTTCATAGAATCATAGAGCCCAGAAGGAAGGTTGGAGTCCATTTTAAGCAACCTCCTTCTTTCACAGATAGAAAAACTGAGGTACATACAGTTAAATGGGTCATTTGAGATCAGAACCAAAATTCAGTCTTCTACATGCTGGTTGTTAGGAAGCACCTCCACTGTCATACTGGCTTTTCTCTTTAGAATATAGACTTCTCGAGGGCAAGGATTGGTTTATTTTGTCTTTGTCTCCCAGTGCCCGGCCCATATTCACAAATGCTTGTTGAGTGATTGATTGATGATCTGCTGGCTCGGTCCCTTTTATAGACCTCAAATCCCCATTGCTCCTTTTTAACACTTTTTCCATTTAGATCATTTAAGTCATGGGTGAATGACTGCTGGATTTACAGTCAGAAGCCTTGAATCTGAACCGCGGCTTCATGTCGACTTCCTCTGGACCCTTGCTCTGGCCACAACCCTCACACGTTTTCCCTAAATGTTTCCCTAAATGCCTAAGGCTCACATGAAATTTTCCAAAGTTATAACAGCTAGAGCACCAGAGGCAAGATCTGAATCCCAGTTGTCTTGACCCCAAGTCCCACACCCTGTCCCTTCCATCTTTCTCCCAGACTTCTTTCTCGCAACTTAAGAGTTGATGCCTTGATGGATAAACAAACATACAAGGATTTCTTAGTTCGGGTTATTTGAGAAATCGGTTTTGTTGGTGGGTTTGTTTTGATTTGTTTTGTTTTTAACATAAATCCCTCAGTAAAAGGATCTCACGTTAACTTAATTTCCATTTCCCCATTATGACTGGAGCAGTTTTCAGTTATATGCAAATGTCAGGTTGAAATTTCTGCAGTTTTAGAAATTGAAACCAGTAGCCACTGTGGGAATTAGCTTCAACTATTTAGAAACAATAAATAAACATTAAGCCTCGTTCTTTGCGTTCATTTTCCAGGGTTTAGCCGTCCGTGTATATCAAAGACCTATGATGTTGTCAGCATATAAAATCCTTCACAACCCATTAGTAATTTACAAATTACGCAGAGTTGTCCGGTGCTCATACAAGTTCGGTGACTTATTACCTGGTCTCGAGGCTCACAAGAATCAGAGATGGGATTTTAACCCAGGTTTTCCCAACTCCAGATGCAGCAATTTATCCGTCAATTTGTGCTGCCTGTGAGAGAAACCTCCCACCCCGGACTGTATGAAGAACTTATAATAAGCTTATATTTATTTGGGTGCCTTTTGGTTTGCATTCACATGCCCTTAACACTCATCTTCTGCAGCCTTACTCCCCCCTTAAATCCCTTCAGGCTTTGTTTGGATGACATCATGAGCTGTCCCTCATAGCAGCCCCTTGGAACCAGGAGAGCAAGGAGAGCTGTCCTTAATTCAAAATGGGCAAAACAGAAAGTCCAGGCTTCATCTACCACCATTCAACTGGGAAAATGTTACCAGCAGGACTTAAACTGGCATTTTTTTGTTTCCTATACCAATCGCCTTAGATCGCAGGGGAGCGACACATACACAGAATGGGATTGGGGTGTGCTTTTTTTCTGCATCAAAAAATAATGAAAATTTTAATTTTAATGATATTTTATTTTTCCCCAATTATATAAAAAGACAATTTTTAGCCCTCATTTAAAAAAATTTTTTTTATTCAAAATATTCTCTCCTTCTCCTTTAACAATCCTCTCCTTGAGACAGGAAGCAATTTGATACAGGTCAGTCAATGACCAGATTAGCAACAGTTGTGAAAGAAGACCCGGCTTGGGTGTTTTAAACATCTTGCTCCCTCTTTTCTTCAAAGTGAAAGAGAGAGGACTGGAGTCAGGGGAGCTGGGCTCAAATTCTGCCTCTTACACTTACTCTCTGCACAACCCGGAATAAATCCCTTTTCCCCTCCTTGCCTTCCTTTATGAGAAGGAGGCCCAGACTTCTCGGCCTCTGATCCTTTCCAGCTCTAGTGCTCCACCCCTCTTTGTGACCTGGGATAAATTATGGCCCATCCTCATTTAGGAAATGAGAGTGTCAAACTGGAGGGTCTCAGAGGTGTGGTCCGCCCTTGAGCCGGGATCCCCATTTGGATCTGAAGGGAAAATTCTCGGCCGGGCCTTTGTGCCAGTTCCCAGCCTCCCCTCTGCTGCTCAGCGTTACATGTCACTTTTGCCTCGAAGCTATGGTGATGGAGTCGCCAGCCCCACTCTCTGTTCTGCGTTATTTCACACTTCTTTTCTCGTTTTGATTTAGGGCCCGGCGTGGGACACCATAAATCAGGAGGGTGGGGGGAGGCAAGGGCAGACACCGAAAAGGCTTCAAAACTGCCCCCACCGCTTGAGGATCTGACCGAAGCGGCACTCTATAATTCAAGGGCCGCCAAGCGCGGGGTAGGCAGAGCCGGCACCGTGGTGTCAGTCCAGCTTGTTTTTGTTAATAGAGATGAAATTATGGGTGTAACGAGCTGGCAGGGCTCAACCAGACTTTAGCAAACTGTTTACTCAGCTGTCCTCGGGCAACAACCGAATATTTGTGGATCAACTTCTTCTCCCACCAGCTCCCCAACAGGATAATCCTGGGATCCCAATTTGTTCTCACCACAAAAAAATAAGAAACACGTCTCTAGCTCCCCAGACACAACGCGAGACTGGTAGAGCTTTTTGGTTTGGGGGTCCTTTTACATCATGAGTCAAGAAAACATTCGTTCTCAGTGGCAGTGTTCTCCTGGAAAAAATAATACCTACCAGATGCTGGAAGCATCAGTGCTCTTAGTGACTTTGTTTCTCACAAGGAGAATCTCCCGTGAGAGAGATTTAGGAAATGGCGACCTGATTTCATATCTGACTCCTAAAAATCTCACTCTAGTGGAATAAGATTCCACTGATCCAGCCCTTGCCTATTCACAGATCCCTCACTAACAGGCTACTTTGAATTGGACCTACTACTTCCAACTTATTTCCACCTGATTCAGATCTGTAGACTTGGAGAGCTCAAAGGGACCTTGTGGCCCATCTAAGCTTGTCCATTTATTCTTTTTTTTTTTTAAGCTTTTTAATTTCGAAACATATGCATAATTTTGTTTTCTTTCTCAGTTTTTTTCCTTCTTGATCTGATTTTTCTTGTGCAGAAAACTGTATAAATATGTATGTATATATATATATATATATATATTGGATTTAGCATATATTTTAACATATGTAAGATGTATTGGGTTACCTATCATCTAGGGGAAAGGTTGGGGAGGAGGGGGAAATTTGGAACACAAAGTTTTGCAAGGGTTAGTGTTGAAAAATTACCCATGCAGATGTTTTGTAAATAAAAAGCTTTAATAATTTTTTTTAAACGTTATAGGATTCAAGATAGAGAGCAGCAACTGGTCCAAACTCTTCATCTTAACAGACAAAAATGAAACAGTCCTTACCTTCAAGGAAATTACATTTTATTGAGAGAAATGATGTGTACCTATATACATGAAAACACAATAGATAGAGGTCACTTAGGGAGGAGGGTTCTGGTACTTGGGGATTGATCAAAGGGAGGCCACTGGAGCTGAATCCTTAAGGAAATGAAGAATTCTGTGGGCTTGAGGTGAAGGTGGAGTAAATTCCAGGTATAGTGGTCAAACAGTGTAAAGACAGAGAAACAAGACGTAGAGTATCGGGGGTAAGAGACCGCAAAAGGACCGATTTGTTGAGGCTGCACAGTGGAAGAAAGGGAGTAACATTAGAATGGGGCCAGAAAGGCTAGTTGGGACTAGATTGGACAGAGTTTTCAAAGACAAACCAAGGTATTTGCATTTTATTTTAGGGGCTGTAAGAAGCCACTATAATGTACTGAGTAGGGGAGTGATACGGTCAAATCTGCACCATTTTAGTGGGTATATGGAGGACTGTAGGGAATGAGCAGGGGCTTGAGGCAGAGTAATTAGGTTATCACAATAATCTAAGTGAGATGATGAGGATCTGAACCAAGGGTGTGAATGTGTGGGCAGTGAGAAGGAAACGTGTTTGGGAGGATTTGGCTATGGATTGTCTATATAGGGTGAAGATGGCTGATTTGTTGAGAATAATGCTAAAATCGCAAACCCAGGAGCCTGGAAGATTAATAGTGTTCTCAATAAAGAATAGGAAAGTTCAAAAGTGTTAAGTGGAGGGGATGGCAGTGGGGAGGGGGGTTCTGTTTGGGACCTGGCGAGCTTGATACGCCTTCCCAAGATCCATCAGGAAGTGTCCATAGTCACTTAGCTTTTCTGAAACTCCGAAGGCAGGTTCAGAGGACATCCAACCCAAGAGCCTGAAGTAAAAGATCAAAAAAGTCATGTTCACTGTGAGTTTATTTTATCTACTTATTTCAGCCCTTGTAGAAAAAATACAATCCCGTGTCATGTAATTGACCTGAAAGAATAAATTAACTGGTCCCTGCTTAAAAGTATATGAGGGCACAGGAGCTTAGATGGAGAACTTAAACAGACCTCAGGATACTGCTGGTATCTCCAGCCCCTCCTTTTACAGATGGGGAAACAGATCTTGGGAAGCAGCGTGGCTTGGCCAAGGTCTCATGGGTAGTAAGAAGTAGAGATGGAATTCAAATCAAGGTCCTTTTATTCCAAATTTGACAGTTCTGTGTTTATGAGTGAGAGATATGTGTGTTTATGATGTGAGAGATAAAGAGAGAGGAAGACTGAGGGGGAAGGAGGGAGAAGGAGGAAGAGGAGGAGAAGAAAAAGAAGCATCAGGAAAAGGAGGAGGAAGAAGAGAAGGAAGCTTTTTGCAAGCTCATCTTTTATAAGCAGTAGCTATTTGCTGCCCTTGTAGTCAGATATTATTCTAGATTCCAATTCCCTTCCCTTGGAGTTGTAACATTCTAGTATCTATTTGAGACACACTCATGTGGACACAAACACACACCGATATCCACACTAGTTCTCTTTCTGGGTACAAACGAAGGATGAATTTCAATTGCTCCTTTGCTGAGAATTTTGGGTAGTGCTCAAGGGAATTGAAAATACCCTCAGGATTCTGCAAAAGTTGAAGGCTGGAAATCACTATTACAAGGGACATGGTTCAAAAGGGAAATTATTTTTGAGTAATAACACAATAAAAACATGAGTAATCAAACCAATTTCTTTCCAAAGAATCGATCTTCATATTTCCTTCACTCCTAGGAGAATGAGGTACATCTAGAATGTGCTGATTCCACATAGGAACCTGAGATTGTATTTGTAATTGTGCATAAAGATGGAAATATATCCACATAAAGGAACATTCATATCATATATTATGCAAACACACACACACACACATACAAATTTGCAGTGCAGGCAGTTATGTCTACACATACATATTTATTTACTTTTGTCCAACACTTTGTGACCCCCTGGACCACAAAATGCCAATACCATCCATAGAGATTTCTTGGCAAAGATACTTGAGTGATTTGCCATTTCCTTCTCCCTTAAATTAAGAGGATTTAAGCTCACTTCTTCCTGACTGTAACTCTAAGACCCTGCCCCATCTAGCCACCCCTACATATACATATTTATGATATTCACTGAAATTCAGAAAAGACATTTTTTAAAAGGTGAATTTTTACTGAACTTTTGAAATGCCTGTATTAGCAAGAGAGAATCCTTCCTTCTCAAAAGTTGCTGGGGTTTGAGTCAGTTAGTTTTATGTCTTGACTTGCTGATTATCCAAATCTGCTGGGTTTAGAATGAGAAGACATTTAATAGAATCCCAGTTCTACGCCTCTGCCTGCCTCCCTCCCTCCCTCTCTCTCTCTCTCTCTCTCTCTCTCTCTCTCTCCCCCTCCCTCCCTCCCTCTCTCCCTCTCTCCCTCTCTCTCTCTCCTGTGTGACTGTGGGAAAGCTGCTTCTAGTTTCACCATCTCAGCATCCTCCTCCCTAATGTGAGGGAGGTGAACCTCTATGGAATGAAGGATGTTCTCGTTGAGTAGAAACAAACAAAAAAATCCTGCCTATCACTTTTCCAAGTTGGATTTTAGATGATTAAAAACAAATGTTGATCCGACTCTTCAAGTCGGTGTGTTCTTGAAAACTTAATCGAGCCATGTGCCAGTCACTGCTTTAGATGCTGGCAATACAAAGCAAAAAGTGTGTGTGTGTGTGTGTGTGTGTGTATGTGTGTGTGTGTATGTGTGTGTGTGTGTGTGTGTGTGTGTGTGTTTTCTGCCTTCAAAGAGGGCAGGAAGTTGGGGAGAGAAAAAATCATGCCCATAGGTAAAGCTCCAGGAATTTGAGGAGGAGAACACTAACCAACAAACGGGGGCCCCCAGAAAAGCTTCTTGGAGAGGGGCCCTCATCAGTCCTGAGTTATCTATCTTCTTGGATGAGAATTTAAGCAGGGCATAGGGAGCAAAAGGGAAAGGTGACTAAGGTGCAGACTCCTGGATCTAAGCTTTATTTGAGAGATGGAAATGAGAGTCAGTCATTTCCCCAGAAATTCCTAGAATCATAGATTTATAGTAGAAGGAGCCCATGGAACTATTTAGTCCAACCATCTCGTTTTACAAATGTGAAAAGTAAGGCTCAGTTACCTAGGTAGATTTTTCTCAGAGTTACCTAGGTAGAAATGAGCAGAACTAGGTTTTCAATCTGAGTCCTCTTTCCTCTGTACAAAACTTCCCAGGCTTCTCTTGGAAATGAGGAGACCCCAGCTGTCCAAAGCTTAATCAGTGATCATGTCTAATTTATCTCTAAGTAAGACTTGCAACAGGCTAAATGTAAGTCAATACATACTATGTTCACTTTTTTTTCTGTTTTTTTTTTAATCTCTCCTATGGTTTTTCCCTTTTATTCTGATTTTTCTTCCAATGTATGTTATAAATATATAACATTATATATTTTATAAACCAATGTAAGTTAAAAATAAATTTTAAAAAAAGATATAAAACTTTCCCTAAAAAATAAGTAAAATTTGCACAAAACAACTAATTCTGGATTTTATTGGCTATTCCACAGCATCACATGCTTAGAGATGGGATGGACCTTGGGGACCATCTGGTATTTGAAAGAGGAAAATTGAGACCTGAGATGTCAAGGGACTTGCCTTCATTTATACAGATGAGAAATAACAGCTGGAATTGGAACCCAGATCCCTTGTTTTGAAATAGCGTTGGCTCTTTCCATACAATCTGTTTTCCTTACCATATGACTGAAAATTACAAGGAAATTACAAAGAAAGAGAGACAGGGGGTCTATCTGCAGGGACCTTAGAATCAAGAAGTCTGGCTTCCAGTTCCCATCTCTGGTGCTTACTATTTGTGTGGCCACTCTGAACCTCAGTTTTCTCGTCTGTCAAAAGAAAATAATGTCTCCCAAGGCTTTCATGAGTTTCAGTGAGTGTAAATAGCTTTGTAAAGTCAAAAATATTACAGAAATATCAGCTGTTGTCATCATCACACCATCATCGTTCCAGGCATAAAACAGAGAACCCTGGGCCCAGCAGAAAATCCTTTTCTTCTTTAGACCTTGGAACCTCCAGACCACTTCTCTCTCATAATTCCCCATAATTCCCCACAATTCATCTTGAGGATGTCCAAAGAACAAAACATACTGAGAGAATTCTAGTCCTATCTACTAATTCGAAATTAGAGGCAAATTAGTAGAATCAGGTGTCGTCTGTAGCATTAAACTCCAAAGGAAAAAGAATCACTCATCCCCCTGCATCTGCAAACATTTTACATCCCAACTGAGATCTTAGGGTAACATAGAATCATGATGGGATATGGCTGGGGTGGCGTCCTCCTGAACACAAGCCCACGGAGACTGGAGGGAGGGTAATTAATGAATCCATTTGGAAAAGTCGGTGCCCTTCAATTAGCCTGAATGCAGCAAAGCAGATGGGAGTCCCATTCTCCAGGGAAAACTGCTGAGAGAAATCCTGAAAAATCCATCTTTGGCCTGATTTATATGTGTAATTATGGGCCTCATTTACACAAAATTGTTCAATAAGGCTGCACTGAGAAAATTAAGAATTTATACGACTCTGAGATGCGGTTGAAACCGAGCAGCATTAGGTGAGTCATCTGTCACTGCTTCTCTGGCTGAGAGGATTGGGTTTAACCTATAAGATGGGAGCGGGCAGAAGGAGCCCCGAAAGGGCTTCTGGAAGGGTCACGTGGAAGGGGACCCTGGCTAAGTCTCCAGGGGGCTCATCCAGCCGCAGAGTGACCCCTGTGCCTTTCTGAGCACGATGCTTTGTTTCCACGGGCCCTGTGAGATTGGCCATTTCTACCACCCCCGATATTAAGATCTCGGCATTCCCAATGGAAACAGAATCAATTGGGATGAGATGGTTAAAAAGAGAGAGGGCTGAAGCCTTCCATGAAAGTGGGGCCAAATCCAGGAACCTTTTCTGCTAGGAAATAACTGACATATGATGAGAGCACCATAGTTAATCCTCAGTCTTGGCTGAGGCCAGAAATTTTGACTTTTCCATAAGTCACCTTTCAAAACTAATAAATATATCATTCATAGTGCTTGAGAGTATGGAATCCATTGAGCCAGGAGTCACAGACTCAGTCTCTGTCTAATTGTCTAATAAGCTCAGCTTCAAGGCCGGAGCTTACATTCTGCTTCGTTACTTTCTAATTCTAATGAGCACTTCCCTGCTCTGTGCCTCAGAACATTTCAAATGAAGGGTTTCCAGCTTAAAATTCACGTTCCTGTTAATTCCTTGAATGCCATCTTCTAAAGCTAAAATAGATGTGCACGTGTTTAAGTAGACATGTGGATTTAGATAAATATAAAGGCATAGATATATAGATATAAATATAAAGATATAGATACAGGTAAAAATAGAAATAGAAACATCTAAAGATATAGATATATATAAAGATGCAGAAAAAGAGTGAGATAAATATATAAAGTTAAAGATATAAATATACAGAAATCAATATAGATAAAGATATGAATATAGACTATACAATGCTAAAGTTGGAAATTAGCTTAGAAGTCTTTGGATCCAATCGTTTTGTGGTTGATGGGCCAACTGAGGCAGAGAGTGGTTAACAATGAGCAGGATCATACATATGGTGAGTAGGGGAGCCAAGATTTGCCCAGCCTAAGGTTTTTCCCATGTGGAATATTATGGAAAAGAATGGACCATTGGAAAGGTCTCAAGTTCAGACTAGATTGGATTCCTGAAAAGGGATATTATTTCTGGAGAAGAGAAAACTTCCTAGGTACATGGAAGCTCTATTCAAATATTGGAAAGACTGTCCCTGGAAAAGGGATTAGAGTTGGTAACTGTGGCCTTGAGGCCAGACTTAGGATCAGTAGAAAGAGGGAAGTTACAAAGAAAACAATGTAGGTTTGATGTAAGGAAAGACTTTCTAATGATTAGCACTCTCCAGGAGAGGAGTCAGTGGCTTTCCCCTTACTGGGGTCTTTAGAGAAAGGCTGGAAGCTGTCTTGTTGAGGATGTTGTAAGGGGGAGTTCTTTGATCACGGATCAGTCTAGACAAGCTCTGAGATTCTGTCTGATTCTGAGACTTCATGATTCTGCATGACATTTGTTGAATTCAATGATATATTTTACCCAGTCATCTTAAGGAAATACCTAATCAAGGTTTGTCAGTGTCTTTGGAAGCTATAAGGGGCTTAGAGAAGGACAGAAATTCTGCTGGCACAGAATGCCTAGGCTTGAGAAAGACTTTTCAAAGGGACGAAATCCCTCAAAGAAATGTCATGTATTCGGTTTGAGTCAACGGCCATTTATTAAGTATGCAAACCACTGGGCTAAGCCAGAGAGAGACAAAGACAAAGAAAGAGAGTCTGACCTTAAGAGGAGAGAGAGATGAAACATAAGTAAATTTACAAAGTATATCCAAAGAATAATCTGGAAAGATGGCAATAGAACAGAGGAGCACTTGAGCAGTATTTTTAATAGGGATGCTATATGGCAGAGGTGAAGAGTGGGCAGTCCTGGCATGGGGACCATCTGCACAAAGGTCAAGTTGAGGAAATACCTCATAAGCCAGTTAAATAGTAACTGAATGTGTGCTGGAAAGTAATGTGAAACTAACCTGGCAAATTGGAATCAGGCTATAAAGAACCTTAAAGGTCAAGATGAGGAACTTTTTTAAATTTAAGGTTCATAGAAAACTCTTGAAGATTTTTGAGTAGGGGAATGATCTGAGTTTTAAAGGGAATGATCTGAGTTTTAAAGTTATAGACTCTACAAGTTTTTGGAGGACTAATTGGAAAGGGAAGATAGTGGAAGATGGGAGACCAATTAGAAAGCCAAATGAAGGATGAAAGATCCAATTAACGTGGTGAGCATGAAGAACAGGACAGTGATGTGACAGATGTTTAGAGATAGGATTGAGACAGTTGGCAAATGAATGAATATGGAGTCAAAGGGATGGGAAAAGAGACAGAGGTAAGAGAAAAGCGGAGGAGAAGAGAGGAAAAAGAAAGAGGAGAAAAAGGAAAGAGGGAGAGAGAGAGAGAATGACAGAGAGAGAAAAGGAGAGACAGACAGAATCAAGATAAATCAACAAGCATTTATTAAAAGCTTACTGTGTACCAGGCACTATGCTAAGTCCTTGGAGTACAAAGAACAGAGAAAACATTGCTTGCCCTCAAAGAGTTTACAGTCAAATCAGGGAGACACCAAGTATACAGCTTTACACATAGAATATATAGAAAGAATAGGTGGTGATCTTACTGGGAAAAGTCACTGATGGAGACTTGATATTTGACTCATAGATGTCCTCCATATTTGAAACAGAATTGTTTAACAAAGGCTGAAACTCATAAGAAGAATGGGGAAACACCTAAAGAGGAACCAAAAGTCCCAGCCTGCTTCACAGTGATATTTCTCCAGTTTCTGTCAATCTGAAAGGAAAAAAAAAAAAAAAAGAAGAAGTGGGAATAATAGACTTGTCAGTATTAGAGAAATTCAGCTCCTTCCCCATATGGAACTTCCTTCCCATTATTTTCTTTTATGTTCTCAAATGGGCAGCACTGCCCAATGAGGCCATGCTTTTTTTTTTTTTTAAATCATAGCTTTTTATTTTCAAAACATATGGATAATTAGTTTTCAACATTCACCCTTGTAAATCCTACATTCCAAGTTTTCTCTCCCTCCTTCCCCTAAACAAAAAGCAATCCAATTCATGTTAAAAATGTGTAGTTCTTCTGAACATATTTCCCCATTTATTGTTTTTTCCTAAGAAAAATCATATCAAGAGGGAAAAAATGAGAAAGAAAAGAAAGCAAACAAAACACCAACAAAAAAAAAGGTGAAAATCGTATATTGTGTCTACATTCAGTCCCCACAATCCTCTCTCTGGGTGCAGATGGCTTTCTGCATCACAAGTCAATTGGCCTGAATCACCTCATTGTTAAAAAGAGCCACGACCTTCAGAATTATCATGTTGTCGTAATCTTGTTGTTTCTGTGTACAATGTTCTCTTGGTTCTGCTCACTTCACTTTGCATCAGTTCACATAAGACTTTTCAGGCTTTTCTGAAATCAGCTTGCTCATCCTTTCTTATGGAACAATAATATATGATAATATAACAATAATATTCCATAACTTTCATATACCATAACTTACTGCTATATTTCCCAACTAATGGGCATCCCCTCAATTCCTTGCCACTACAAAAAGAGCTGCTGCAAACAGTTTTGTGCACATGGGTCCTTTTCTGTTTTTTATGATCTCTTGGAGATACAGACCCTGTAGAGATACCATTGGGTATGGGATAGTCCTTTGGACATAGCTCCATATTGCTTCCCAGAATGGTTGGATCAGTTCACAACTCCACCAACAATGTATTAACATCCCAGTTTTCCCACATCCCTTTCAACATTATCATCTTTTCCTGTCATCTTGGCCAACCTGAAAGGTACATAGTGGTATTTCAGACTTCTCTGATCAATAGTGATTTAGAGCATTTTTTTTTCATATGACTCGAAATGGTTTTAATTTATTCATCTAAAAATTGTCTCTTTATATCCTCTGTTTATTAATTGGAGAGTGGGAGGCCAAGCATTGGGGTATTTGGTTGGTTCCTTAGAAATTCAGGAAATGATCACTAATCAAAGGAGCACGGACCTCTGGGCCCGGTGGCTGCCCTGGTGTTTGGCAGCCACAGCTGTGAGATCCTGAGAGGCAGGAGGCTTAGAGAAGACACTCATCCCCTTCTCCAGAGTGCCAGGAGTCAGCAGGGGCAACAGCAACGTTTCCATTCTGCTATCTTGACAATAGTTTCACTTCCACAAAGTATATATTTGGTCCATTTGGGACCAAAGTTTCTCTTTAATGTCAGTCTCAGTGTTGACATGATGAGTACCCATCTGCAGATGTCGATCCCACCTCTCCTCCTCTCCACTTGAAGCACAGTCTATTCTAAGACTAAAATTCTGTGTAGAGCGGCTACAAACAAACAGCAGCCATGTTTGACTTCTCTGAGCTGAGAAGATAATCTCTGAAACAGGGAATTTTTGCTGGTTTGTTGTGAGGGAGGGGGGCTTTGACTAGAGCTGTGTTTTTGTTAGCGAAGGGAACTCCTGGTGTGCAAACTCCCTCCCCTAAGGCAGAACAGCCATCTGACTATAATGAAGGCATAAAGAATGTACCCGATATACTGAGCCTAAATGACCCTGGCCGTACAGCCAGCCTAAGTCTGAGGTGGGACTTGCATCCAGGTACTCCTGAGTCAGTAATCTCAGCAGTCCTTTCTCTTGTGCTCCAGACTTTTCAGAGGGTTTTTCTCCCAACTACCCTACATTCATTACGCTATCCCGGTTTTCTCTTCTTGTGCCAGCTGGTGACGATGCCATCTCGGCAGGTGCCGTCGTAAGAAGCGGCATGCCTATCCCCCTCCAAGCCAGCTGCAGACAATTGGCCACGGGTCCCCGTGGGCCCTCTGACGGTCCCTGCCACCCAAACTCTGATAAATAAGCAGATTAATAGAATTAATAAACAACTTTTCCCCAAACAATTGGAAGGGCCCGAGGACCTGTGATGCATTATCTGTCACGGCTTTAACCGCAGTAGAGGGAAGCAGTCGGGGAAAATAGCCCTTCACCCGGGCCTTTTTCTGCTCCTTGTCTCTGTGCCTTGGCAAAGGGCCAAGGAGAAGTAGCCAGGAAAGTGGAAACTTCTCTGGCGTCCTTGAGAATGGTGTATTCAGCTGCTCGGCTGCAGTGGAGATGAGGAGGTTCCTTTCTGGTCTGTGGGAAAGCAGACTCATCTGCTCTCCTGGCAGGGCCAATGGGGGACCTCGGAAGGACCCATGGGTGGTCAGAGCCCAGGAGATCCTGACTGAAGGAATTTGGCTGCGAGCCAGGTCTGCCTTTCTGGCATCAGCTGTACCCTCAGCACTGGGTAGTACAGGGGAAGGGCCACGGGACACTGCCCTCCACCCAGACACCGAGGCACCGTGAACTGACCTTGGATGCTCTGCGCTTGTTGGGGATCGTGGTACTTCTGGTGGGCAGGGCTAGAAATGTCTTTGTATCCAGCAAGTTCTTAGAATGGAACAAAGCCTGAAGTAAGCCCCGGGTTTGTGAACAGCATTTGTCTCTCAGGAGGATGGGGGTGAGGAGTGCAGAGACAGTACCAGGCTCAGAGATGGAAGGAGCTGGATTCAAATCTAGCTTCTGATGCTGGGTGATCTAATGGACCCCCAACATTCATTGAAGGCAAAGACAAACAGCAAGTTTTGACTTGTTTACATCACAGGTCTGCTTGAGAGAGAGAGGAGGATCCAGGGACAGAGAACGTTGCGTGCCCAGTCAGACGTGGCCAACGTGTCAGTCAGTTTTCCTCCTGCTATTTTCCTTCCCTTCTCAGAGTTGGAGGGATTGCCATCTCGTCTAAGCTTTGTCTGAGCAAGGATCCCTTCTACCGGGAGCCCTGCACGAGGTCATCTAGCCCTTCCCTGAAGACCATCGGAGATCCTGCCCCCACCCAAGGCAGCCCATTCAGTTCTGGAGCAGATGAGTTCTTAGGGTGTCTCTCTTCACCTCAAGTACATATTGGCTTCCTCATAGCTCCCCGCCATTAATTGTAGCTGTCTTTGGTGCCAGGTCTGAGGGCAGGGAGCCTAAACTCAAATCTCCACCGGGACCTGGATCCCTGGATCACTTTGGACAAGTGACTTCATTTCTGTATTGGTAGAATGAGGCAGGGCGGACAAAATGTCCTCTGAAGTTGCTCCAGCTGGGAATCATTTTGATTCTTTGCCATTAGGAGGGCATTCTGAGAAGGGAGGAGGGGGAGTTTCTGGCAATAGGGATGGCAAGAACTAGCCATCATTTCTAAATGTGTAAGACGTGGTCCATTACCAACAGCTTGTTGCATCCAGCGTGACTTGACCTGTTGAAAGGGGCGCATTTCTTCCCAATCATTTATCTTCATTTTTACCCTTCAGGTCCTTTCTTTGTGATGTAAAGGTTGGATTTTCAAAGGGTTGGATTGGGAGAAACACAAGTTAATCAGCAGAACTGAGAGTCAGGATCCTGCATCTGGAGCTGCTTTTGCTACCTGTGTGAGCAAGTCACTGTCCCTTCTGGCCCTCTAGTGCTAATCAGTATTATGAAGCAATCAGATGTTATGGCTTCGTCAGTCCTTTGAGCTCAAAACCTAGGATCCCATGTTCACCTCCATCTGCCTGTCTGTAGAATGGAAAAATAACCAAATTACAATTCTACTCCGGGATGATAATGAGGAGATAATGTCTATGAAGCATCAGAGAGAATTCTGGGCTTG
Organism: Sarcophilus harrisii; assembly: GCF_902635505.1. Lineage (NCBI taxonomy): Eukaryota > Metazoa > Chordata > Mammalia > Dasyuromorphia > Dasyuridae > Sarcophilus > Sarcophilus harrisii. The sequence goes on along the minus strand of NC_045430.1, from coordinate 270,937,351 downwards.
GAGTCAGAAAAAGTACAGGACATCTCCTGCTTCCTAGTTATGATGAATATATTCTCTGCCTCAGTTTCCTCAGCTTTGCATTCTTTGCCTCAGTTTCCTTAGCCATAAAATGGGAAGGTTGGAATTCAATGGCTTCTAAGGACTCTTCCAATTATAAGCCTATGGGTCTCATTACCAGCCTTAAAGAGCTATAAAAAGATTAGTTATTTCTATCCCCCAGAACACCCAGATGCCCTGTGAGATCTGGTCCTCTTAAAGCTCCCATCCTCGGAAAATCCTCCAGCCGCCCTTAGTAGCCTAACTGGGCGCCAGTCCTCCCCTTGTGTCCTGTTTCACTGTGCGTGCAGTAAGTGCTGCTGGTATCGGGGGAAGCAGCGGGGCCCATGGCAGAGCAGCTGAGCCTGGAGACAGCATCAGGCTGCTGACAGCCCCTTTCCCTGTCTTAGCCACCTTCCCTTTCAAAAAGTATGAGCAAAGCAGGGCAAAAAGGAACTCTCAGCTTCCCCCTTCTCCTTTTTGTGGTGGTACAGCAAATACCGCAAATTCATCACACTGGAGGGTTTCAAAAATATTATTAAGTTTCATTTATTTATTGGACCCGGGCCGTCATCATCAACAGAGAACTCTTGGGTTTTTTGATCTTTCCCCAGTGACTTAGCTATACATTGAGTTTCTTTTAAGGAGGGCTAAGGGAAAGGGTTCTATTCGGGCATTTTTATCAGAGAGGCAGCCTGATGGGCATAGAATGCTGGATTTGGAGTCGGGGAGAGTTGGATTCAAATCTTGCCTTGGATATTTATCAAGCCTATAACCCTGGCCAAGTGGATTCATTTCCTGAGCTTCCCACTGCTCCCTGTGATTTGTTTATTAAACCATATCTATGAATGGGGTTTCTTTTCACCTCCTCCTTACCTGATCAGTGCCAAACTTTGTCTGTTCTCTGTCTACATTTTCTCATCGGTTCCCTTCTGTCCATTTACACAACCAGGGTTTTGTAGTAGTCTCCTAATTGCACGGCCAACTTCCCATATTTCCCCTTTCCAATCTATTCTCCAGAAAAATTCCAGAATAATATTTTCAAATCCCCATTCCCACCGTGCCACTTCCCTGATTAAGACACATCAGTGGCTCCATATTGCCTCAAGGATAACTACAGCTTCCTCAATTTGGCATTTAAAGCCTCTCACAATCTGGCTCAGCCCACTTTCCCAAGCTCATTCACTGGACATCATTTCCTTTCACTCCGTAATCAGCCAAATTAGCCTTTGTGCCTTTCCCCTTCCACCCCCACCCCCATCTCCATGACTTTGAACACCCCCCTTGCCTGAAGTGCCTTACTTTTGTTTCCCAGAATGCAGTTTCCCCAAAACCTTGTCTGAGGTTCCATCTTCTAGTTCTTTTTCAAAGGATCATCATGGCTAGGAATTTGCCACGGCAAACTTCCCACTTCCTAAGCTGATTCTTCTATAGAAAAACATTTTGAAATCCCTGATGGTGTGAACTACACTGGATCTACTGCCCTGGCTTTTTGTTTTTGGTCCACAGGGAAATCTAATATCTGTTTTCAGTCTCATGCTACAGTCTGGGTACCATGTGTGAGGCTAATCAGATGCTGGGAGAAGAGAATTTCATACTGAAGCGTTTACAAAGGTCCATTCACAGACATGTAAAAAGGCTAAAATTGTGGGAGATTTCAGAGAATCGAATCAGCAGCTATTTTAGGCAGACAGAGGAGAAAGGCAAGGAAAAGATACTCAGCAGTCACTGGGAAGAAAGGGGGCTGGTACTTGGAAATGCTCTGTTATTCTCAGGGCAGAAACTAGCAGGAAAATGGTGACTTTGTTGTCAGAGGATATGAATTCAAATTTCAATTTTTAATTATTATTAGTTATTGGGCAATTCAATTAGCCTCATTTGGACTCAGTTTCCTCTTCTATAAATTAGGGGAAAGAGAAGTGGAAAAATAGCTTCTAAAGTCCCTTTAGTTTTTGCTCTATGTTCCTATGGGTTTTCTACTGGAAATCAGAGGTTCATGCAGCCTGCAGGTCTTGCCTAAATCTGATTCTCCATTCTCCACCCTGATTGTAATTAGTGTGCCTGCACGGCCCCAGTGGCTCCCATCTCTGGGACAAATTAAATCACTTACCCCGAGAAGGCTCCACACATGGCCTGTTAGCAATGTCAGATGCTGCATTTCTTTCTGATTTACAACTCAGGATGTAGCAAAAGTTCAAGGCCAGATTTGAAAATGGGCAGTCAGGATGGGGAGCTGGGCAGGCTGGACCACTGACTAGCTGCGTGACCCCGGGCAGGGAGATCACTTGATCTGCCTGAGCTTGCCTCACTCTCCACTTCTGTAAAATTCAAGCCAATTGAGCAAGAATTTATTTGAAATAAATTGTATCCATATCTTCTGTTTTTTGTAACCAACATTTCCTAATGTGTCTCTCCCTTTCAACCAAGTGGGGGAAAGCAGTGAAGAGGGAAAACAATTCAGCAAAACTAACCAACGGTTTGGAAAGATTGGACTTTGTATGTAGTGTTATGCTGCCATGGTCTCCCACTGTGGAAAGAATCGGGATTTTCATAGCTCTTTTTGGGGGCATTATAGTGGACATTATAATGTCACACCATTCACTGTTTTTCACATTTAATTTTTATTTTATTTTTTCTTAATTACAATATTTAAACACACCCTTTACTTTCGGGTATATTGCAGTTGCTGTCCCTTCTATGTATATCACTACCATGTATGTTCTCCTGATTCTTTGAATTCATTCATATAACTCTTCCCCCTTTGTATTCCTCCTCTGTATTCCTCCTTTGTATTCATAATATCCACTTTTTACATTACAGGATAGTTCTTATAACCAATTATTGTCATGTATCATAACTCTTAATGTATTTATTTATTTTTTATTTTCAAAAATTTATTTTCATTTATTTATTTATTTAAAAGCATATGCATGGGTAATTTTTCCAATAACAACCTTTGCAAAACCTTTTGTCCCAAATTTTCCCCTCCTTCCCTCTGGGCCAGAAAATAGCTCTAAAGCTAGAGAGTAGGGAAATTCTGTGGGGCTGCCATGAGAAGGGAGGGCATCTGGGGCAGAGGGGACAAAAGCATAAAGGTGAAAGATGAAATGTCTCATAATGAGGAGAGCAAATGATCTGGCTTAACTGGAATATAGAATGAATGAGAGGCAGTAGTGGGGAATAATTCTGGTAGGGGAAGATAGAGCTAAATTGCAATGGTTTTATGAATTCCAAAGACACCTCAGACTTTTGCCTCTAAATTTCTATGACTCCATAAGACACAATACTTGGTCTCCTGAAGATAAGGTGTCCTTCTGGCCCAGCAAACACCCAGCCTTCTCGAAGAATATTTTTCTATTTACCTTCTGCCACATCCCCTGGTCATACTGGTCTTCCATACTGGTCAACGGCCCTCGACTGACTGGTTTTGTGAGACTTCTAGAGGAGGAATCTGTCACAAATTGTCCTTATTAGATACTCATTAAATTGAGTTGAATTTCACAGAATTTTAGATGAGGAAGAGAGTCCAGTTGTCATTTAGAATAGAATGGGCCTGACTGTGTCCTTACTAATGGAAACTGTTGGCAGGTTCTCAGCTGACTGGTGGGTGTCCATTCCAATTTCAACACAACTAAGTACGGAGGAGGGAAGGCACCTCTAATAGATAGAGTAAATATTGTGATTGAGTTGCTTTCCAATGATAACTTGCCCACATCACTGTGGTCCTCTGATGCTCCCTTCAAAATAAATAAATTCTCATTCAGATGAGCTTGGCATAGTGACTGGGGAACTGGCCTCAGAGTTTGGGGTTCAAGTGTCACCCCCGACCCATACTGGCTGGTCTTAAGCTCATCCAGACAGTTTCTGGAGATCAGAAGTTGCAGTGTCCATCTGTGTTAGTGGCAAAATTCTGTCCTCTGGGAGTTTCCCAGGTCTATGAGATCAAAGATCCGGTCATATAGATAAATGCTAATAGGTCAGCATTGGATTACCCAAGATTCAAGTTAACGAGAATTAAAGAGGACTGGCCCCAAGTGATGTGTCTATCAGTGCTTTCGTGCTGTTGGTGGCTAGTTATACAGTGTCTGGTCAACCCAATTGAAATTCCACCTGACTTCTCAAAATAAGGTCAATATTAATAATGGGGATAAGCCCCCATCCTTAGTATCCTCCAATGGACCAGACGAACTGTCCAGACTGAGATAGCCGATTCCCCAGTGGGAAAAAAGAAACGAGCATGGGACCGATGGCTGCCATTCTCAGCTAACCATTAGATTCAACCCTTCATTCAAAGAAAGGAAATGAAGCAAAGCTTTGCCAGTTGGAACCTTCAAGGGAATTTTTGGGAGGGAAGCTGTCATTATCCTAGCTGAAGTGGGCCAGGATAACACCCCCTTATGGAAAAAAAAAGTCATGGAACATTTAATGACTGGACCCAGCCTGTCAGAGCATGAATTGTCCAGTACCAAGGTTCCACAGCTGCTGACTTATGAGATATTTAGGCTTCATTAGTCTGAGTCTCCTTCTTAAGAAAGCAAATGTTTTGGAGACAGACATGGGATAAAGGGATCAAAGAAACATATTTGACATATATGGTAGCCAATCACTTTTAAAATAGCTAATAAATTGGCATTAGCATATGAGCTTAGGGTTCATTTGAGCTCCTTGCACAACTTCATATATTTTTCTCTAAAAAGGGGTTCTTAACGTGGGGCACATTAACTTGCTTTTTTGAATATTTCAATAAATGTATTTCAATATTGGTTTCAATATAGAAACTTGTTTTCTCTGTAAGCCTAGAAATTTTATGTTATAGATTTTATAGCATTTTGTTCTATAAAGAGCTCTATAAGCTTAGCAGACTCTCAGAGATCCATAACACCAAAAGGTTAAAATCCCCTAAAGGAAAAGAGAACTGACCTAGACCTCAGATCTCAGCCACAACATGTTTGTTTATAACAAAATATTTAATATACTTATAAATGTTCTTGGAACTAGCCTTACTAATCAGGGCAATGAGCAAATAGGGAAGAATGTGTGATTTCAATACCACAAGGAACTCCAGTGTAGGGTTACTTTCCACTAAAGCAGAGTGCCACTCATCTATGTTTTAATAGCTTTCTTCTCCATAAAAAGAAGGGAATTAGACTTGACCATCTCTAGATCTATGATGCTATGAGATATTTTTTTTAAGTTCTAAATTTGATTTTTAAAAGGATTATTGAAAGTAGATTAAGTAAACATTGGATCCTCTGCCTCAAAAAAAAGAAAAAAAAAACCACTTCATTCTGTTGAGTTCTATCTCATCAAAGGCTCATCAGAATGTTAACCTAGAACCAAGAAGTGCTGGGGAAACCGGGCTAGAATCACTTAAGTGGATCGCATGAGAGAATCTGCCCTTTGCCAGGTCCAGGGCTGGAAGTCATGAAGCATCTGCCACGCAGAAAGATCATTTCTGGCCATTAGAAAGGCCAACATCTGGTAGAGAAGGGCTTGACCCCAATGAGGTCGGTGGCCCTGGGAGAAAAATCTTTTTTAACAGTGAGCCATTATTTGAAGCCATGCATGAGGCTGGTTGAACTATGTGTCACAGGGAAGGGAGAACTTATCCATGGACACACCATCAGCATTTCCATTTGGTTAGTGGTTGACACATTTGGTTAACCATTCTGTTAGCCCCTGGTTAACCACAGATAGTTCAGAAACTTTACAGAAGTAGCCAAAAGTCTCTTATTCACACTCATTCACTTTTTAAAAAAGATACAGGACACAATTCTTATCCTCAGATGGACTTAAATCTTTTTAATCCTGTATAGAAGGAAAGGACCACTTGTTGATGCACATTGGGACTAGATTCCTGGGATAGCATGGAGAATATATGTATGCTTTTGGTTTGTAAGTCCCAGGACCTTTGACTCAGCTCTACACTGGTCTCAGAATTATTTGTGCCCCAGACTCAGCTCAAATGCTACCTCTTACGTGAGACCTTCCTGATCCCTCAACCCTGTATTAGCAGCTTTCTTTCCACAAATTGTTTGTTCTTTCTCTCTCTCTCTCTCTCTCTCTCTCTCTCTCTCTCTCTCTCTCTCTCTCTCTCTCCCTCCCTCCCTCCCTCCTTCCCTCCCTCCCTCTCTCCCTCCCTCCCCCCCTCCCTCCCTCCCCTATGGAGAAAGTGATGTGTGTTTACATACTTTTTCTCTTTATTTAATAGTATAAATGTTAAGTGAGAGCTTTTTGAGGGAAGGGGCAGTTTCACTTTTCTCTTGGTATTCCCATTACCTTGTAATCATCGGGAAACTTTAGAGAGGCAAAGTCCATTGCAGGTAACATTTTGGACTTGGAATCAGGACAATATGGATTCAGAGCTTAGCTGAGAGTGGCTTTACCTCACCTAGCTTTACTTTTTTCTGTAGAAAAAACTGGGGAAAATAACTCTTGTATAACTACCTTCTTAAGTGGTTTTGAGGCTCCAAAGAAATTTTTACTTTGCAAATCATAAAGCACTCTAGAAATGTCACCTATTAATATTTGACCCCTCATTTTTGAGAGAGATGTTGTTTTTTTCAAGTGTGGATGATGGTGATGATTTGGAATCAGTGAGATTTGGGACTCCCTGAAGCCCTAGAAGGAGTTGTTACCCATTAGTTTGGTGGGGAAATCCAAGACCTGTCATACGTTTGGATATTATTCAACAGTATTTCTTAATTCTTATTTTCTCCATAGACACATAAAGAAGTGGTCAGATACTTCATAAATTAAACATGCCTGCTCTATGAAATGAACTCAATTTGAGCACATGGATCAAATCAAAATGTATGGGGTTTTTTCCCTGAGTTTCTAATGGGGAGCTCTCTTTTCTTCGATTATGATTTGGCTAAAATGCTAGAAATGGTGCTGAGACTGAAAGAAACTTTGAACTATAATGATCCCAGACCCTTAATCTCTCAAAATTTCTGCAAATCTTTTCTTTTTTAAGATTCATCAATATCTCTTGCTTTTACATAACGATTATTGCCTTCTTTACTGAAAGGAGAGAGGGAGGGAAGATAAAGAAGAAGACAGCAAGGGAGGGGGAAAGAGAATGAGGCAGAGGGAGAGACAGAGATAAAGAAGCAGAGTGACAGAGAGAGAATTGGGAGAAGAGAAAAGGAGGGAGGGGAGAGAGGGAGGGAGGGAGGGAGGAAGGAAGGGAGAGAGAGAGAGAGAGAGAGAGAGAGAGAGAGAGAGAGAGAGAGAGAGAGAGAGAACGCCAAAGAAAACATTTACTATGCCACTGGTTTTTACGACATTATCATTTCCAAATATATCCTCCTCATACCTAGTGAAATTTCTCTCATTAAAAAAAAAAAGATCCTAACAAAATTAATCAAAACATCTACTATGTTTCAAAAGCATATACACCATTCCACATCCATAAGTCTTCCACTCTCAGCGAAAGGAAGGAGACCCAATCACCTCTATACTTCAGTGGAAAATATGCTGGATTTGGAATCAGAAGACTTAGGTTAGGAACCCAGATCTTTTACTTACTACCTGTGTAACCTCAGACTAATTATCTAATTTCTTTAAATGCAATTCTTCATGTTAAAAATGAGGGAGCAATGAACTATACTATCACTTGCAGCTCTAAATCTATGATTTTATGATTTAAAAAATTTTTATTGACATTTTTTATTTTTAAATCACCCAAATTTCCCAAAGGCTTCTCTCCTAGCACAAACCCTTACCAGAATGGCAAAAAACAAACAAACAAACAAAAACCAAACCAGTGGGCAGCCAACTACTGCACCAAGATCCCCTCTGAGAGGGAGCCCACTACTGCCCCAGGCAGCCCACTCTGTGAAGCAATTTTCAATTCTTCTATTTCTTCAAGATTCAGCTCAAATCTCACCTTCTGCCCGAGGCTTTTCCCAGTCCTTCCAGCTGCTAATGTCTTCCCTTCTCAGATTACAGTCTGTTTACTCCTGTCTATATCTTGTATGTCTTTTCTGCACCTGAATCTCTAAAAACTGTCAAGTACTTTGTACTCTGAATCAGGGGCAAAGTGATAAGACTCTCACTGCTGGAAGGAGCAGAAAGAGGAGGAGGAGAAGTAAAAGAAGAAGGAAGGAGAAGGAGGAGAAGAAAGAAGGAAGGAAGGAAAGAAGGAAGGAAGGAAGGAAGGAAGGAAGGAAGGAAGGAAGGAAGGAAAGAGAAAGAAAGAAAGAAAGAAAGAAAGAAAGAAAGAAAGAAAGAAAGAAAGAAAGAAAGAAAGAAAGAAAGAAAGAAAGAAAGAAAGAAAGAAAAAGAAAAGAAAAGAAAAGAAAAGAAAGGAAAAGAAAAGAAAAGAAAAGGAAAGGAAAGGAAAGGAAAGGAAAGGAAAAAGAAAGAAAGAAAAAACAGTTTCTTTCATTTGAATCTAAGCTTGAAACCGAGAATGATTTTTTAAATTATCTTTGTATTCCCCACACTTAGAAGAATACCTGGCACTTAGTTATTTAATAAATGTTTGTTAACTGACTAAATCCAAGGCTAAGTGTGATTCCTCCCTCCTGGAGGGAGGCCATCCCTCCAGAAACTCAAAAATGGCCATCATGTCTCACCAAATTTTTTCTTCTCCAGGATAATCCTGCTCCCTTCTCTCAGCCAATTCTTACATAGAATCATTTGCAAAGCTAGAATTCAAATAATTGAATTTAACTCAACAAATATTATAAGCACATAGTTTGAAGGGGAAAAAAATCTTATTTTAAAGCATCTGCTCAAAATAGCTTGAGCTTTTTCTCTCTATCTCATAAACTGGATCTATATAGAGGACAACTTTATTATAGCATCTGACCTTCATAAAGTGCTTTTCAGGTACAGGGTATTTCATGTGAAATCTCAAACATTTATTAATCTCCTACTGTGTCTAAGTCATTTAAACCAATTTCCTGATTTTTAATGGGAGCCATTTGAGGTCTTTAACCACAATCTTTCTATTCCCAACCATGGCATTCAGGAGCTGAGCACAATACCCACAGAGGTCCTAGGAAGGATATGAGATAGGAGTCAGTGGAGAACTGGTGTGATGTGATCCTGACCTGCTACTCTACCCAGCAGGCCCACAACCACATTCTGGACCCATGTATCGGTTGTCACAATAAGGGCTTTCGCTACAGACGATTTCCAGGCACATAGATTGGGAGCTGCTGCATATGTTTATGTTCATGGGAAAGGGCACAATATAAGTAGGAGAAAAATAAATTAAAGGCAGCTTTGCGTCTTCTGGGAAGAGCACCACAGAAGAGAGTGGAACCCCAAATCCTTCCCATTGCTCTCCGGTACACCCCAGTTTTCCACATGACTAAGTCGGCACCATAGGAATAATGGCTCCTGTGATACCCGCAGGGAGTTAGGGTTGCTGTAAGAACCTGAGCTTGCCATTTCCTGACTTCTGCTCTCAGATTCAGAGTTGCATGAGCTGGTATTTTCCACAGCCAGTTATAAATGCAAAAGTCCTAGGGTTCAAATGTGTTTTCCTAACATATGTTCCCACCCTATGTTTCTGATTAAAACCTCATCCAAAATAAAATAACAGGGGATCATGTTGGGGTTTTTTTATTTTCCTGAGAGAACTCTCTTCTTCAATAAAAGCAAGAAATAAGCCGTTACCCAAAATTACCCAGGCCTACAGGTGTGAGGCTCTCAGGGCCATGCCGGGCGCTGGCTTTCCCAGCAGGACAAAGAGCGCCATTCTCCTCCCCATCACCACCAGGAGTGATCCTTCTCTAAATGAAGTTATTGGCCCAGGCTTCAAAGACGCTCCATGTTTAGACAACACCATTCAAAGCTTTTACTGCTTTTAGTCATAGAGGCAATCAACAAGTGTTTTCTGTCAGCCCGCTATGTGCACGAAGCGGTTTAAGCTGTTGAGGGGCGGGGGCCAGAGGATGAAGATCATAGTTCACTGCTTAAGTTAAAACAGCCCTGTATCCTGGGGGAGGTGAAGGTGACGGCAGCAAGACGCTAGGAGGAAGCCTCAGAACTGGGTCAACCCCGTGGCTAGGGATTGATGGGAGAGCCCTTAGAGGGACCTAGAAGAGAACTCTCTGACCCCCAGTAGCTTTAGCACACTAGGGCTCGGATGGAAGCTTTCTTCTCAGGGTCTTCCCCCTTATCCTGTTTCTTCTGCACATCGCAGGGAGGCCTATTTCTGACCATCAAGACGAGGAGCTTGTGTAACATTTCACCCTGGAAGTAGATCTTGGATCTCCTCAGCACGGGTCTTCCCTCCAGTGGCCCAGATGGCTGTCCTAACACATCTTCTCACTCGTATCCATGATCCCCCATCAAAGCTCCAGAAAGGAGCTACGAAGCGGGTCAGAGGGCACCTAGGGTGGCACCTGGGCACCACTGGCTACTCGCACTTATGGCCTCATCTCCCTATGTTCCCCGATCATATCTATCCTAGGTATCTTTCAAGCCATTTGTGCAAACAGGTAGAAATGTCTCAACTTCCATGGCCCTGCCTTCCGTCTCTCTTGTCCTTTGGCTAATCTGCCATTTTGGTTTTGGGCATGTGGTACATTCCATGATTACTAGCCATATATCATCATTGGAAGAAGATGAACTTTTAAAGGCTGGTATGGGGAGGTGTGTAAGTGTGTGTGTGTTTGTATGAGAAAGAAAGAGACAAAGAGAGACAGAGAGACAAAGACAGAGAGACAAAGACAGAGACAGAGACAGAGAGAGAGAGGAAGGGAGGAAGGGAGGGAGAGAGAGCAGCTTCACACCAAATCAAAAAGTAACTAAGCAAGTCACTTAATCTTTCTAAGGTCCAGGAACTTCCAGGACTTATCTATGCCATAACCATGTAGATGGATTCCCTTTCCCTCAGTTCCCCCTAGCTAGTTAGGGATCATTATTCCGTCCTGAAATTTGGTGATTCTATGATCTTATTATAGTGTGTGTGTGTGTGTGTGTGTATGTATATATATATATATATATATATATATATATATATATATATATACACATACAGAGAGAGAGAGAATACATATATATAGAATATATAGAAGTATATTAATTATTCCATGCTTTAAAAGAAAGTTATGCACTTCACATGATTCTGTGTAATTTTCATAGTAATAGAGATTAAACCCATTTCAAGATCCTACCATTTCTTTGGTGTGGATATTCCCTTTACCTGGGAAATTTGGCCAACTGTAGCTCCCAATTACCTCCCTGGTATCTAGATGTATTTTTATTTATTAATAGTTATGTCTGCTGTTGTCATGGGTAGTTCTATGACTTCTCAAGAAAGAAATGGAGAATATCAGGGGAAAGGAAGAGTGCTTAAGCTGGAGACATTTGTCCTTTGAAAAGTGGTCCTAAAATGAGTGGGAATTGTGGAATATGGTCCAAATATGTCCATCTTTGGGCCAAGTGAAATGAGAAATTGACCTAGTCATCCATGGCATATCCCACATAGAATTTATAAAAAAGAAGTTTGAAAGTGCTTACTGTCATTATTACTGCTACTTTAATCACCACCACCACCACTACTACTATTAGTACTAGTACTATTATTATCATCACCACCATCACCACCACTACTACAACAACCACTACTACTACTACCATTACTACCAATACTATTGCTACTACATTATCCACTCTTACTACTATTGTTAACCCCATCACCACTATTACTAGAACAACTGCTACTACCATCACCACTATTATCGTAATAACAACTACTACTGCCATTACCACTGCCATTATTACTAGTACTATTGCTACTACCACCACTACCTGTTATTACTACTGTTGTTACCAGCACCAGCACTACTATTAGAACAACTACTACTACCTTTCAAAAGAGAAAAGGTAAACGGGATTTCCCTCCCCACGTTCACTTTCATGTGCTGGTGGAGTCCCCCAAGGATGGTTTTGAGTGTAGCCCAGTCATCCTTTCACATTGTCTCTGCCCTATAGTCAATTCCAAAACACCCCATTCTGCTGTGATCACGTTGCTTTTGTGGCCAAAGCTAAGTGGCTGCTGCATTTTCAGCCTCTCTAGAAAGAAGTCCCGTGGAAGAACCTGTCGCCGCTCCCCCGCATGTCCCAGTTTCGATTAGCGCTCGTGTACGTGCTGTGATTCCTCCCCAGAAATCAGGGTTTCCTGCTCCACAAATGTTTCCAATTGACAGAGGACTGGGAAAGGGAGGGTCAGTGCTGTCTGTGATTGGGCGGGGTCTCTGACTGTTTGTGAAGGAGACTGTGCAGCCAGAGCTGTGAGCGGGACGTGTGTGTGTGTGTGTGTGTGTGTGTGCCCGCTGTACACTAAGCCCAGCCCTGAGTTAGAGGGAGCAGGCAGGAGGTGATGGCTGCAGGATGAGGTAGATGGCTGACTTCTGACCAAGATTCATCTCCAGGGCAGCTGGCCCACCCTCCCATTGGGAGCAGTGAACAAGGAGCTTATAAAATACACAGCCCCAGTGGAAGTGACCCATTGACTGAAACCAGCTGCATGTTGTGTGAGAGTGTGTGTGTGTGTGTGTGTGAGAGAGAGAGAGAGAGAGAGAGAGAGAGAGAGAGACAGAGAGACAGAGAGACAGAGAGACAGAGAGAGACACAGAGAGAGAGACAGAGAGAGAGGAGGGCAGGCCGGCCTTGAACTGTTCCTCCAGGTTTTCTATCACAAATAAATGGAAATGGTCAAAGGGACTATGAAGTCATGAAGATCATTTTATTCTTTCCTGCAGTTGCACCTCAGTAATGACCAGGGTTTTTATAACTGAAAAAAATGTTTATTTGCTCATTAATTTCCCGCCAGCCTCCCTCCTCCAAGCCCATTTCTTGGCATGGCACAGAATGTTATTTAAAACAAGACATGGTTTAACTTCAAAGAGAAAAATCATTCTGAAAAATACAGCTTGGATTCATTTGCTGGTGATTTATCATTCCTCGAAGTGGGGATTACGAATATGTATATTTGCCGTCTCTTAATGATTCAGAGTGTAATCTTTCTCCTTGACCCTGGGACACGGTGGAGCCAGGCGATGGTCTCAAGAGCCTCCCAGCGGTGCCCTGAGATGCTTAGGAAGGGACTGGAGGAGGAAGGGGCCAGAGATCTGGAAGCACGAAGTCCCTCAGCCATTCTCTAGTCCATATTTCTCATTTTACAGATGGAGAAACAAACTTAGGAAGGAGAAAGTACTTGTTTAAGGTCACACAAAACCAGGAGTTATCCCAGATCACCTAACTCCATTCAGATGCTTTTTCACGTTCACACTGCACCATCTTCCTCCAAGAACAGTGAAAATTATCCCTTAACAATTAGTCTGTTTCAACCCTTGCTTCCATGTGTGATGGAGGCTAAAGGCCAGAGGGTGAGAAGAAGAGCCAGGGTCCTGGGTGGATGGAGCTGGTCACCTGTCAGCCCGGACAGTAAGTGCATCTCTCCTGCATCATGCGGGGGTTGGAGGCTGCTCTTGGCCCTGCCAGTCCTGCCGTCCTCCACAGGGACTAGGTGGAATCGCAGTGATGAAGTTCTTGCAGCATGACTGAGGAATGTGGGGAGCGGAGCTGGAAAGTTATTATTCTACGTCCTGAGCCAGGCAGGGAGCTGAAGGGAGGCAGTCAAATAAATTTCATTCCTTAGGGCAAGCTAATTATCACAGTCTGGGACATCCATCAGGATTCATTGGTTCCTAATTAGAAATGGAAAAGGTTGTAACATATCGCAAGTGGTAACATCAGTCTGACCCTTACTATCTTTCTTGATTCTGACACATCTCTTTTCGGGATGAAGTTGGGGGGTTTTTGCCCCAGGCTATCCACAAGCATTTATTAAGTGCGTACTGTATGCCAAGCCCTGAGATAGCCACTGAAGAGACAAGTACAAAGAAGATAGGGATAGCCAGGTGTTTGGGTGGATAGGCCCTTGGGCCTAGAGTCAGGAAGACTTGAATTCAGACACTTATTAGCTATGTGACCAAGAAGCTTTAAACAAAAACAAAACAAAACAAAATCCTACTGTTTCCCTTGTTTCTTTCTATTTGATTGGCTGTGCTTTTCCAAAATTCAGGTCTCCCTGCTTCTAGCCTCCAATCTAAAAAAATGACAAAATAATTTTCCTAAAGCACAATCTTACCATAAAACTCCCTGCTCAAAAATCTGACTCTTTTTCATCTCTGAGGCAAAATGGCCCATTTGTTTCAGCCTTCCCTGGCTCTGATCCATCTCCACAGGCTTTTTCATATTTCCATCCCTTCATATACTCTGCATTTCAGGCCACTCACCCTTCCCTGAAGCTGTCTATCCATTCCTCCTTCAGTACAAGCTATTTTCTGTGCCTACGATGGTGCTGAACCATCAAACTCCAAGTGATGGAAAGTGAGGCCGGGATCAAAGAGCTGAGTTGAGCAGCTCTGAAAGGTAGACCCCCATCTCTTTAATTCCAGACAATGCACCCATTAAATACATACCGATTGTATTTTAGGCACTCTGCTTGGTACTGAGCAAGGACATGGAGAAAAATAATGGGAATGAGGAAGACAAATTTCCTCCCATGAGCTTATATTCTATTTCAATACTTCATCAGAAATATTCAAATCGTGGTTTTAAAAACTCTGAGTAATTGCGACTTCTGAGAAGATGGGGTCTATTTAATGGAAGTTTTATTGTAAATGGTCAAAAAGTACTATCTTAACATGGAGGTTGCCCTGGATCCCCAAAGATTCCACATTGAAGATTAAAGTCTGACAAATCCTGATTATAAAATGCTTTCAGGATCATCCTAGGAAAAGTCTGAGTATGTTCTCTGACCACTGACCCAGCTAGATCCAGAACAGCTCATCTGCAATATGTTGGCCAATATGGGATGGATTTATTGGCCATGATAACCCGTGAATCCTGTGCTGGCTAGCAGACTCTGTAACAGAGAACCTCGGCTTTACTGCAGCTCTTCTTGCTCCCTAATAGCATTTAGTACAATCTGTGATCAGCTTTGATTGCAAATCCACAAAGAGAACTCAACGTCCTTTCTGAATAATATTAGGCAATAGACAGAATCTTTTAAGGTTTGTGTATTCACATCAAATGAGAATCAGCAACAATCTGAGAATTAGGGTATTGTTATTATGCCCATTTTATAGAGGGGGACAACTAGTCTAGGGTGATATAACTAATAAGTATCTGAGATAAGATTTGAACTCAGATATTCCCGATTTCAAGATCAGGATGCTATTTACTGACCTCTGCCCCCACCCTCCCCACCTTACAGGAGTATTTGTGAAGTAGGGTGAGCCTACGATGAGACATACTTCTTAATGCATGACCTATTCCTAAAGGAGAAGCTATTTGATGATGGAGGACCCAGGATATTGTTCTGCTCTGTGAGGATCATCGGTTACTACAACAATAACCATTTTGAGGAATCCAGCCTGGGCCAATCATTGAGTAATCCTTTATGACAGACTTTATTTTTTTTAAATCAAGAGCCATTCAGTGTTTCGCATGTGCTGGGAACTTTCTGGGGCCCAGAATTGTTAAGGCTTCCCGCCCATCCTAAACAAGAAATACTACTTTCCTCATTATTCTACCTTCTTCCTGTTCATTCCCTCCCAAAGTCAAGGAAATCTTTTGGGTGCTGCAGAGTGATATTACCATGAGGGACTCATCTCCTGAACCGATCTGATACCTAGTGAAGGGAGGCAAAGCTTCTTACAAGCCACGAGTAAATCATAATCGTCATCTTCCTCATTGCAATAATAACAGCAATAATAATAATTGTTAGTACTTATACAGTATTTTAAGGTTTGCAAAATGATTTACAAATATTTTCTCGTTTTATCTTCATGACAACCCTGGAAGGCATGTTATTATCCATATTTTATATACGAGGAAACTGAGGCAAACAGAGATGAAGTCACACAGCTAACAGGTATCTGAGGTTGAATTTGAACTCAGGTCCTCCTGACTACAGGCCTAATGCTCTAACCCCTGCCTGCCTACCTGCCTCACTCAGGTCACTTAAAGTCCGATACTCCGTGTCCTCAATTGTAAAATAAAGTAGTGGCGCCTGGTCTGGAAATGGCCTTCTAGTTCTAAACTTAGGAGCTACGATGGCCATGCTGGATTGGGCTGTTAGTCAAGCCACCAGTTAATACACCTCCCGGTCTATATTTGTTTTGTTTTTTAATTTGTACATAATTAATCTACCAATAACCATTGTGCTAAACACACTGGAGAAGCATACAGAGAATGAAAGAATCCCTATGTATAGTGAGCTTACCTTCCAGTG
Source organism: Sarcophilus harrisii (assembly GCF_902635505.1). Taxonomy (NCBI): domain Eukaryota; kingdom Metazoa; phylum Chordata; class Mammalia; order Dasyuromorphia; family Dasyuridae; genus Sarcophilus; species Sarcophilus harrisii. The sequence continues at coordinate 270,921,045 of NC_045430.1, read as the reverse complement.
GGGAAGTAAGGACATATGTGTTTGTAATCCCACCAACTACTATTTCTGGGTCTTGGTTTTCTCCTCTGTAAAATGGGAGTGGAATGGGGACTAGATTGCATCTGAGGTCCTTTCCATTGCACTTATAAAGGCTCTCTCTGTCTCTCTCTGTGTCTCTCTCTCTCTCCTTCCTCTTCCTTCTTCTCCTCCATCTCTCTCTCTCTCCTCTTCCTCTTCTTCCATCTTTCTCTCTCTCCCTCCATCTCTTTCTCCTTCTCTTTCTTGAAGATATTGCCAGTTGGGTTCCAGATGACTGCAATAAAACAAATGTCTCAATAAAGCAAGACATGAGAATTTTTTGGCTTCTCAGTGCATATTCAAGTTACATTTATATTATACTGTGGTCTATTAAGTATGCAATAGTATTATATCTAAAAACAGTGCAATACCTTGATTTAAAATACTTTATTGCTAAAAACAACCTGCTAACCATCACCCGAGCCTTCAGCAAGTTGAAATCTTTTTGCTAGTGGAGGGTCTTGTCGCAATGTTGGTGACCGCTGACTGGTCAGGGCGTCTTGGCTGAAGACCAAGAGGGGCTGTGGCAATTTCTTAAATTAGGACAACGATGAAATTTGCCCCGTGCATTAACCCTTCCTTTCCCTTGAACACTTAGAGGCCATTGCAGGGTTATTAATTGGTCTAATTTCAGCATTGTGACTTTGGGAATAGGGAAGTGGGAGTAGAGAGAGAGAGAGAGACTCAGAAACTGTTGTTTGGTGGCATTTATTGATTAAGTTTGCTGTTTCCTATGGGCACGGTTCATGGCACAGCAAAGCAATTACAACAGTAACATCAAAGATCTAGGTCACCATAATGGATCAAAAAATAATGAAAAAGGTTGAAATATCAGACGAATTATCAAAATTTGATTCTCAGGAGACATTTTGTGACTATATACTGTTGGGAAATTGATACCAATAGAGACATGGTGTAAGGATATACTCAATAGACCTGTTCAACATAGGGTTGCCACAAACCTTCAATTTGTAAAAAAAAAAAAAAAAAAAAGCAATATGTGTGAAGAGCAATAAAATGAGGTCTGCCTACATGTGTGTATGTATAGATATACACGTGTGTGTACATATGTATGTATAACTTTTATATTAATTTAGTCATATCTTAGCTTTGTGTATATGCCACATATACCACATGTATAAAATTAATAAGTACAAATATGTACAAAGTCATTAAATACACAGTGGTTTAGGGGAGGATACTAGCAGTTGCTGGGAGGATGGCCGGTAAAAGGTACCATTTGGGGCAGAGGAAAAGAGAGCGTGCATTCTGGGTGTGGGGGACCCTGGTGCAAACACCAGGAAGGGAAATGGGCATGAGGGAAGAACGGAGAAGCCAGGCGGACTGGATCGCAGCATGTGGGAATGGGAGCAAGGTCCTTCAAGGCTGGAAAGGTCAGCTAGGAACAGACTGTGAAGACCCTTAAAGTATCAGCTAAGGCTGTTGAGGGCAGAGACTGTTGCATTTGGGTCTTTATCTGTCCCTACCGTGTGGCCCAGCACCAACATGGGGAAGGTGCTGAGCAAAAGCTCCTTGAGTTATCTAGAACCCGCTTTCCACAGACCCCTCAAGCCACTCCCACAGGCAACCTCCTGCGTACCCTCCCTCAGTTTCCCCTCTTCCCACTCTCTTGCAGAGGCTGAAGGCGGCCCTGACTCACCACCCCGCGGCCATGTCCAACGGCAACATGAACAGCATGGGCCACATGATGGAGATGATGAGCTCCCGCCAGGAGCAGACGCCGCACCACCACCTGCACTCGCACCCGCATCAGCACCAGACGCTGCCGCCCCACCACGCGTACCCGGCGCACCAGCACCAGCACCAGCACCCCGCCCATCACCCCCACCCGCAAGCCCACCACCAGCAAAGCCACCCGCATCACCACTCCCACCTCCACGCGCACCCGGCCCACCACCAGAGCTCGCCACACCCCCCCCTGCACACGGGCGGCCAAGCACAGGTGAGTGTGGCAAGGGGTCAGGGGGAGGGGGCCCAGCCTCTGTCTGGTCATTGCACCATGTCAGGCCTGGAAGAGGGATCTCTGACCTCAGATTCAGACCCAGAGTGGGGGAGGGAGACAAATGCAGCCCCCCTCAGAAGTCAGGGCTCGCCCCCAATCTGTGACAGCCTGTAGACACGGAGGTGACACCAGTGAGAAAAAGGCGGCCCTGGAGAAGAATAGGGACCCCAAGCGGGGTGGGTCATGGGGCCTGGGTCTGAATTCCAACCACTCTGCTTCCTACCTGGGTGACCTCTGTTCAACTCTCAGCCTCAGTTTCCTCATCTGTAAAATAATCGGATTTTTCCCATTGACTTTGCTCGCCCCCTTTCATTATAAATTTGTGGTCCTGGGCCCCGGGTTTCTATGCTATCTCTGACATCTTGCCCGTAGAACCTTGCACGAGTAACAGTGTGAGCCTCAGTTTTTCCTCATTTACAAAATGAAGGGACTGGAGTAAATGGCCCCCGGGTTCCCTTCCAACTCCAGAGAGGTGATTCTATCATTAGCCACTAGAAACCGAATCTGCTTTTTCCAGGTGCCCATAACCAGGTGCTGCCCCACAACCAACTTAATTAAGTCTTGGGGCTTTAGTTGGGTTACTTGTAACACTGAAATGAATTAGAATATGGAGCTCCTTCCCACAGCAACCTTCGGAGTAACCCACTAAAATTCACACCTCTAAGAATAGCAGGGAAACAGGCCTGGGGCCCACATAGGTTCTGGGGCAAGGAAGAACTCCTTGGATTTTTCTGCTATTTGGATTTAACATGGAGGAAAAAAGAAAAAAGGCCTGGGGTCTGTCAGTGATGAATCCCAATGGTAATTTCTTCCTCTGCAAACAAGAGGCTTCCCCAGAGCGATGGCAGGAGCCCCGCTGCTGGCAAATCCACCTCCCGCTCCCATCGTCCATGTGATCCTAGATCCACCAGGTGCCATCCCCGGGTCTCAGGTTGTGAAATGGAGAAGGGGGGAACTGAGTACACCTGGGGCCCTTCCACCTCACGTCTAGTCGTGGGCCTTCTATGTGGCGGTGAGGGCCAAAGCCCAGTCCCAGCTCACTGCAAGGGTGGGTTGGGAAGGCCCTGAAGGACAGTGGGAGAGGAAGACAGATGTGAGGTCACCATGAAAGCAGGGAGGGAGCCCTTCACAACTGGACCCCAAACATCAGGCAGGGCTGATGTTGTGTGTGTACCAGGCGCTGAGGTGTGGCCGGGGGCAGTTACCTAGTGCAGTGGGCAGGGCACGAGGCCTAAGGCCAGGACGACTTGTATTCGGATCTGGCCTCAGACATTTGCTAACCTTGTGACCTCGGCCACGTCACTTAACCCCGTTTGCCTCAGCTGTACAAGGAGCTAGTGAGGGAAGCGGCGACCGCTCCGTTATTCTTGCTACCAAACCCAAGGGGGGTCAGAAAGAGCTGGATGTGACCAAATAGAACAACAAAGCCCTGTACCAGGACAGAGTGAGCAGTTACAGATGGCTGTGGATGGTCCGCTGAGGGACTGAAGGAAACCCTCAAGGAGCTGACATTTTCTTGGAGGAAAACCGAGTTCTAGCTCAAAGATGGCGCCAGGTTCCCAAGTGAAGGCTCCAGGCAAAGAGGGTAACACAATAACAGCCAAGGGGACAAGTCGGGTACTTATTTCTCTCCTTCCTAAGTAAAAGGGCTTAGGCTGGGCCCTCAGTGGCTAGTCACTCCACAAACAAGGTTAGCAGCCCTCTTCATCTTAAAAGCCGCTCATTAGCTCATTAGCCTCTAGTCAGTTGCCCTCCATTTCAGTCTCAAGGCAGTAAGGGGCCAATTGTGAATGCAATTAGTTAATTGGTTGGATGTAATTAGTTGGATGAAGCATTTTCTTTTCCTACTTGCACTTGAAAGAGTTGAGGTCAGGATCCTGGGAAGGTCTGACCAAGAGAGCCATTTGGACCATGTCCCCAGATGCCAGTGGGACATTTCAAATCATCTCATGTCAACTGATCTTATTGATTTCTGAACCCAAACAGACAGAGGGAGGGTTTCCCAGGAATCAAGGGCCCGGATTAGTTGGAGAGAGGGAAGAGAGCCCTGGATTTGGGTTCAAATTCCTATTTCTTCAGCTTCGTCCCCATGGAGGACACTGAGCACCTCAAATAACTTCTCTGAGCTTCAGTTTCTCCATATGTGACTTAAGGGAGTTGTTTTCAATCACCTTTAAACTGGTGATCCCATGAACTGGACTTGGCAATGAGATCCCCAGCTCTGATGATTCTTAATCCAAGTTAGGCAGTGGTTCATCCAAATGTTTCCATAGCCACCCCCTCACTCAGAAGAAAACATTCCCTTCTGTTTTTAACGTGAGATCGGAGTTACTAGTCCTGAGCTCCCTCTCTCTTCTATATCTCAGAGTCTCTGGTCTGTCTTTTCTTTCTGTCCCATTAACTTCTTAGCCAAGTAATGCTTCCACTTGAATCCCTAATCCCATCCCTTCTCTCATTCAGTTCTTTGCTTTGCTCCTCCCTGCATCCATAGCTCTCATGGCTTCAGCCACTGTTCTCCTTCCACTCTGCCTGTGAATGTGTCTCGTCCTTCACTTCACCTCTGACATCCTCCCAAAGTTATCGTTCTACATCTATTTTCCTTCAAACCTCAATTTCTAGAAAGACTCAATTATACCCAAGACTGTTCTTCATTGCCCCCCAGCTCTTCAACTCCTCACAATTTGGCATCTGTCCTTAGCTTCCTGCTCGAGCTTTTTTTTCCCCAGGGTCCCCAACAGTTCTGTAAATGCCCTATCAATGTGGCTGTTTCTCTCTTTCCTCATTTTCTTTTACTATTCTATTGTATTTGATACCATTTGGACACTCACTATGTGTGATAAATGTTTATGGGATTTAATTGAATAAGGATGGAGAAAGATTAAAGGAAAAGGAAGAAAGATAAGATTTTGACACTGAAGTTTTAAGCATGTTAAGATAGGGAGGATGGTGGTACCATTAACAGAAAAAGGGAAGCTGAGAAGAAAGGGATGTTTGTAGGGGAGATAAGGCTAATTTTGGCCATGTAGAGCCAAAATGTAGAAGAGATGTCTTATAGGCAGTTGGCACAGTGAGTAGTTCCCCCTCCATTTGGAAGATCCGTCCTCCCAAGACTGCCATGATTTGGTATGACCATTGTTTCTGATAGTTCATCTTTCTTCCTGTGACCTTGAAGTATAAGTGTCCCTCAATATTATTGAGGCTTTCTTTTCTTTTCTGATCTCATTCCCTGCCATGACTCCAATTACCATCTCTAGGCAGATGGCTCCAATATGATGTTATTGTCTTAAAAGCATCCCAGTGCCTAGAAGAGAGGCCAGCACATAGCGAACAACATGCTTATTGATTGATTGAAACCTATGTATCTACCTTAGTCTCTCCCCATGAACTACTCACTGTTCTAGCTATCTCCAAGATATCTCTTCCTTAGCATCTCCAGCTCTATGTGGCCAAAATTAGCCTTATCTCCCCTTTAAACATCCCTTTCCTCTCAGCTTCCCTTTTTCTGTTAATGGTCCCAACCATTCTCTTATCTCACAAGCTCAAGACCTCAATGTCAAAGTCATATCTTTCTTCCTTTTCCTTTAATCTTTCTCCATCCTTGTCCAATTAAATCCCATAAACATTTACCCCACATAGTGAGTACAATGTGCCTGGCTTTGTTCTACTGGTCCCAGCTTCACAATATCATCCTCTCTGCTCACGTGACCGGGTTCCTAGTTCAGGTCCTTTCTGGCTTTTGTCTGGAAGTTTTTGTCCCTCCGTCCTAATCCCCAGGCTTCCCCTTCTCTAACCTTCATACAGCTGCTCAGATAATAAACTTGGAAGGCTGAGGGATAAATGGGAATCAAGAAAATGGAGACACCCACAGTAGACTCCTCTTTCTAGGATTTTAACCAGGAAAGCAAGAAGAGATATAGAATGATAACTTGAGAAGGTGGCAGGGTTGATGGTTAGGATTCAGGAGCCCTCAACTTGCTTCTAAGCAGAAGGGAAGGAGCCAGTAGAGGACATGGTGAAGCTATTAGATGTAGAATAATGGAACAAGGTATAGATTTGGGGCAAGAGATCAAGGTCATGAGTGGGATTAATGGCCTCAGAACTTTAAACTGAAATTTAATATTCCTTTCAATTATTTAAATATGTTATTTAACATTTATTTTAATATGTTGAGAAAGGCCATGAGATCATTAGGGATCCTTGACACTTAGATCAAAAGTTAGAAATACCTTCCCAAGAGTTTTAACTTATAAGAGGGGGCTCGATGTTTATGGGGATAAATTAAACTTTTATGGAGATTAATTTCATGATTCTGATTTTTAAAAACAGTTTGAAAAAGAGCAAAACCTTAGAGAATTCAGTTGCAGGAGCCCAGTATAATTGGAGCACAAGGACTGACTTAAGTTTGTATCTGTAAACTTTCCTGACTACAGGAGAAGGAGCATAGGGTTCGGTCATGGAGGGACCTCTGAGGTGCTCTAATTCACTCTCCATTTTACAGATTAGGGAACCAAACTCCAGAGAGTAGTCAGTCATTTGCCCGAGAATACACAGGTAGAGAGAGGCAAAACTGGCATTAGGAGCCAGGTCTTCCACCAGACGTCCAGAGCGGTCCCTGTAACACTTGTACTGGATAACCTCAATGCTCTGCTTGTCTGGCTGAGTCTGCCGCAGGAGCAAAGGGAGGGCTCCCCCTGATGAATACCATCTCTCTACTGGTCCTGCCATCCTCACATAAGTAATGTCTTCAGCTTAAAGCCTCGAGAAGTGGGAGGGAATGGGGAAGAAGGGCAACTGGCCACCTAGAGAGATGAAGTTCTGGTGGAAGGTCAAGAGGGAGACCCTGAACGGCAGATGGAGGGGACCCGAAAACCCTCTTTGCCAGGCTTGCCATTTTGCTAAGCCCGGTCCCCCAAATGTGACTATGAGCTCATGATTTATTTCACACAGGAAAAGGATTTGGATAAAAGCAAAAATAGCCGGGCGGTTCAGCGTGTTCTCTGCAGAGATGTTTTGCCTTGGAGTGGGTGGTTTGGCTCCAGTGCCGGCCTCTGAAGTGACAAGCACTCAGTCTTTCCCAATAACAGGGCTGGCTACCTCGATGGTCCCCAGGGGGACCCAGGCTTTAGATGGATCATATGTTTTCTCACTAGCATGCATTAGGAGGCTAGTGGGTGTTATGAAGTCACCAATAAGTGGCTCTGAGAAACACTTTTTGTGTTTTAGAAAAGTCGGCTCACACACATGCACAAACACAACCCCGAGACTAATGGCACCGAAATCCCAGAAAGTCTGATAGAGTTTGGGGTCAAACTACATCACCGCCCATCAGTCATTCCTCAAGATGTCAACCTGCAGCTATTAGTGTGATGTCTCTGGTCTGTCAGTCGGTGCACAAACACCGAGTGCTGATTTTGTGCCAGGGAACGTTGGCGAGGCGGGCTGTTGGGTTCCATTTCTTAGACTTTCAGCCCAATACTCACATAGGCTCTAGTAGAACAGCTTCATGGAGATTACAGCTGTAGATCTCAGTGACTGAGAAATGACTTTTTTTTTTTTTTTTGCCTGCAACTGAAAAAAAGGAAGGAGGAAAATGCACTGGGGGGTGAGGGGAGCATCAGGCATCTAACCCCACTTTGTGAACAGATCATAAAGTATTGTGGGGAAGGAAGGCAAAGGCAACAACATAGGAGGTAGCTGGACTTTGAAATGTCCCTGAGCCTCAAGGACACCTAGTTGAGTACAGGAGAAACAGGACTGGGCAACTCCAGGGCCCATGGTGCATTTGACCCACTGGGATCCCAACTATCTTGGAAGCAAATGGGATCCTTGCTCTTAGACAGCAGAAGTGCAGCCCCGAGGCCTGCAGCTTTGTCATTGTCATCATCCAGGCATTTTGTGTGTATTGCTAAATTTCATTCTATTTTACAACAAATCTATGAGGCAGATGCTTCATTAGCCCATTTTAGAGGTGAGAAAACTGAGGATTAGACATGCTAAGGTACTTTTTCTGAGCCACAAGCTAGAGACTGATGGGAACCAGGTCTCTCCCAGCACTCTTTTTTTACTACCCTAAGCTTCTCATTTGTTCACAGACTGTCCTCAGAGACAGGGAACTCCTGCAGGAAAGGCTTCCAATCACTCCAGAGTGAAGCTGGAGGCAGAGAATTTGTGGAAAGCATTTGGCCAGCATTAGGGGAATGATATGTAGGTTTTAGGGACCCTAGGGAAGGAGCTCCCAAGTCATATGGGTGCCCGTGCCCTCCTAGAAACTGCCTGACCCCTTGGATTCTGCCCAGTGGAGTAGGGGAGGCTGTACTGAACTCATGGCAGGTCCTGTCCCAGGGAGGATCAGCTCTCCAAGGGCTGCGGCAACCGCTGACCATTCCTAGAACTCTTTTCAGGTGGTTCTGTCATCAAAGTTCAGACCCCCAAACCCGACCACACTCCTCCTCCTACTCTTCCTACTCTTCCCCCTCTTCTTTCTCCCTTTTCTCTTCCTCCTCCTCTTCCTCTTCCTCCTCTTTTTCTTCTTTCTCCTCCTCCTCCTGCCCCTTCTCCTTGTCGTCCTCCTCCTTTTTCCTATTCCTCTTCTCCTTCTCTTCCTTCTCCTTTACTTTTCTTCTTCTTCTTCTTCTCCTCCTTCTTTCTTTCTTTTTTCTTCTCCTCATCCTCCTCCTTCTTTTTCCTATTCCTCCTCTCCTTCTCTTCCTTCTCTTTCTTTTCTTTTTTTTTTCTTTTCCCTCTTCCTCTTCCTCTTCTTTTTAGTACATTTTTTAAAATTCATTTTAAAGGAAACATTTTTGATGATCCCTTTGGGGAGAAAGGAGTCAGGGCAGAATTTTCTCCAAGTGCCTTAGAAGGTTAGAAAGTATTGGAGGAATTTTCCCTAGACTATCCTCATTTGAAAGCTGGGAGGAACCTGAGAGGCTATTTGGGCCAGGAAGCCCAGGAAGATTAAGCAATTTCTGCAAAGTCACACACCTAAGGAAACATCAGAAGCAAGATACAAATCCAGAGCTGGTGTTTTTTCCCTCACTCTACCATCAGCAACTGAAGTCCAGCCATGCAAAGTCACCAAATTACTCCTATCCTGCCATCTTTCTTTCTCCCCCCACCTCCAGGTGACCTGGTCTTTTCCTGCACCTGGGCCATCTCCCTCACTCAAATGCAGACTCCTTGGGCCCAAGGAATGTTTTTGGTTTGCATTGTCTATCACAGAGAATAGCACACAGCAGGCACTTAATTTATGCTGAGTGAGTGGTTAGTTACTAGAATTGGGAAAGCCAAGATGAGTCTTAGGTGATGCTTTTTTTTTTCTTTTTTTGCTGAGGCAATTGGGGTTAAGTGACTTGCCCAGAGTCACACATCTAGGAAGTGTTAAGTGTCTGAGACCAGATTTGAACTCGGGTCCTCCTGACTTCGGGGCTGGTGTTCCATCTCTGTGCCCCCCAGCTGCCCCAAGGTGATGCTTTTTTAACAAATGAAGCCAATTCATGTGAATTCCACAGACATTTTTAGCCACCTGCTCGGAGCCAGAAATTCTGAGAAATTGCTGGTGCAAAGACCCAGAGGACAAGCGCCGGCCTTAGGTCGCTTACGTAGGAGAGCGAGGTGCAAATAAGGGAACACGAAATATAGGCGAAGTAACTCCAGTGGTTGGGGGAGAGGAGCAGGAACCACTGGGGGAATGGGGGAGCATTTGATCCGGAATGGCGCTGGAGATCCCAAGGGGGCCTCTGTATTCTCTTGTATTCTTGAACTCCCCAGAGTGTTCCTCTGACCCACTGAGGCAGCAGAGCCCTGGCCCCCTGACCCGTCACTGGCCATTTCTTGCCTCTCTTTGCTCATCCTTCTCCCTTCCCCTCTCCCCACTCAGGTTTCACCAGCGACCCAGCAGATGCAGCCCACCCAGACGATACAGCCGCCCCAGCCCACCGGGGGGCGTCGGCGGAGGGTGGTGGACGAAGACCCAGATGAGAGGCGGAGGAAGTTTCTGGAAAGGAACCGAGCAGCTGCCACCCGCTGTAGACAGAAGAGGAAGGTCTGGGTGATGTCATTGGAAAAAAAAGCGGAAGAACTCACCCAGACAAACATGCAGCTTCAGGTGCGGGCCCCTGGCTCCGGGCCGCCACACAAAGGCCCTGTGTACACCGGGCACCGGGGAAACCTACAGGCGCTGGTCGACCTAAGCCCAAATACGGCACATGGGGTGGGACGCCAGGAAAATCACGGGCGCCAGCTCCGGGGCTCCGATCCCCAACTGTCCCCCTCCCCCTCTTCTCTCCCCCCTTCCCCCCCCCCCCACTTCTTGCCAGGGAGTCACTGAAGTGGGGGTTGGCCGAAGGGGCGGGCGCGTGCCATGTTCTACTCTGGCCAGATCTATAGCAGATGTTTTATTCAGATAAAGGAACAGATCTAGATAATGTCTTAAAAAGAGCTTCATTCAATTCAATATTGAGTGCTTATAATTATACTTACGAACTATATACTGCTTCTATAGTTCTTATAAACCAGACTATGCTAAGCACTGGGAATACAAAGGTAAGGAAGGAAAATGGTTCTTGTCTGCAGGGAGCTTGCACTCTCCAGGGAGGAAATCATGGATCCACTCAGTTTTAGTCTCTATCTCTGGGTATTGCAGTAAGAATCAAATAAGGTATCTGTAATGTGACTGCCACATAGTAGGCATTTAATAAATGCTTGTTTCTCTCCTTCTCCCCTCCCCTATAATTATCCTCAATGAACAGAAAATTTGTAGAATAGATTTGAATAGATTTAGCTATTTGAATAGATCCTTCAGGTTTTTCAGTAGGCATTTTAAAATCTCTCAGAGAGTGCCCAAGATTTTTGCCCATTCAGGAGAGCTTCCAGCTCAAGGGATTGCTAGTGTGTGCAATACCAGGTTCATGGTAAGTACTTAATAAACACTTGTTTGTGGAGTTCTAAAAAAGAATAAAAAAAGAAAAAAAAAGGAAAAAAGAAATCATGGATAGAAAAGATTGATTATAGATTAATTAATTGGTAGATATACACATATATAAGCATATATTGTATATATGTGTTCATATCATTCATACTTTCTGTATGTTTATATGTGTATGTGTGTGTGTGTGTGTGTTTATACACACAGAATCAAATTATAGGCAAAGTAAATACAAAAGAAGGGAACAATACTATCCCTTGTGGGAAGGATAGCATCAGAAAAGATTCCTATAGAATGTAGCTTCATTCTGACAGAAAGAAACCACATAGTTTCAGAATGATTTACCCACAAAAGGCTGGAATTAGATCACTAGCAGAACTGAGTCATCTGGTGCTTCTTTGGGGTTTTTTTCCCTTTTTGCTTCTAGTGAATAGTCTCAGTTTTTCTTTGATGAAAATAGGGATTGCTCTCGGACAGAGATATTGATATGATTTCCAAGAATTTTGAGTTGGGAGGTACCTTCCATGTCACCTCACCCCACACCCAATCTGAAAATAGAAAGAAATGAAAACCTAGAGAAGGGAGATGATGGCCTAAGGAAAAAAAGGGAGAAGATGCAAGAGGCCCGTGGCTGCTCCCATACAAGGCAAAGGAGGAAGTTGAAGGAGGACAGACTTAGGAGCCGTGTAGAAAGAAGCTTCCTGGTCCTGGGAGTTGGGTAGGAGGTACCGACATTCCCTCTCAGATGAGGTCTTGAGGCAGGATGGGCACGGGATTCCCATGCAAGAGGCTTAGATGCTGCTACCTTATTGGTGAGACAATGTAGTACATTGCAGGGCTTCTTAGACTTTTCCCACTCGCAGCCCCTTTTTGTCTGGCAAGTTTTTACATGACCCTGGACAGATAGGCATATAAAATAGGCATTCAACATTTACTGATAATAAATCAAAATTTTGCTACCTCAACATTCAGTTACAAGATTCCATAAGAGGTCTCAGAACCACAGTTTAAGAAACTTTGGCTCTGTAGATAAAGGGCTGACTTTGAACTTAGGAAGAGCTGAGTTCAAATTCAAAGTCTGACACACACAGCAATGTGGCCCTAGGTTGATTACTTAAGGCAGTCTCTAATACTCTGTAACTATTTTCATTGGAAGAAAGGGATTTATAATAAGAAATGTCCAAATGGATCAAAGTACAGGTCAGCGCCAAAAAGATTGTATGACCCAGGGTCAGAATCAACTGATATCCAAAGATCTGGATTCGAATCCTGATTTTGCCACTTGACACTTGAGTGACCCTGCATATATCTCTGTGGTCATCAGCCTCTTCATGTATAAAATGAGAGGATTTTATTAAAGACCCCCTAGCCCTAAATACTATGACCTTATATTGCAGAGATCGGAGGAACAGATTTCCATACCTAGAAGTCCTCAGAGCAAAATGCCTTGAAGTTATTCCCCCAAGGTGTCAAACTGGTGGGCTAAGGAGGGAGAGATGTGAAAAGAAGAAAAAGGAGAAAGCTTTTGATTTATAAGTGTGCTTATTAGCTGACACTATTGTGTTAGGATTCATTTTTAGCCTGTGTGTATAGTGATTATACCCTTCATTTGACCCACTAATTAAAAAACAATAATTAAGAACCAAATCAGAGAAGGAAAGTTGGTGTTAGGACTCCATTCTCTCCAAGGTGGAAAAACATGAAAGTAGACACAAAGATCCCCTGTTGTTAAAAAGAAATCTCTCTCTCTGTCTCTCTCTGTCTCTGTCTCTGTCTCTGTCTCTCTCTCTGTCTCTCTCTCTCTCACACACACACACACACACACGTAAATACCAAGTTCTTCATCTTCCCCTTTTTAGTCTAATGGAAGTAGGAGTCACACCCATCCATGGACCCCATTCGGCCTTGCATTTAGCCTTGAGACCTCTCATTCTGGTTAGTGGAGATGCCGTCCATCCTGGCACCTCTGAGTGACCCTTTCCCTCTCACTGGACCTTTGTAAGAAGCAAAGGTGGCTCTCTCTGGGGACCAGTCCTGGAGCCAAATGTTAAATAAACCCAAGGTGAAGACGCTAAGCAAACAAACTCCAGCCGGCCTGGGGAGCCAAGGTCGAGATGGCCTGGAGCCACTGGTGACACTTTTCCAGCTGAGAGCCTCCTGCTCAGATGGGAGCATTCACCATCTGCGACTGGAACATCCCCATGCTAAGCCAACAAGATGGCGGCCCAGACCCTATCTGTACAATATTCCTTCCCCCTCCCCAAGCAGGTCCCCAGGGAGCTAGAAGCCCCGGATCCCAGGATTTTATGCACCTGCATGTAAACTTAAGAGTTGAGGGAGTTCTCAGAAGGGACGGTTTTCACCCACTTCCTTTCACTCCACAAAGTGAGGCAATTGGAATCTAGCTTTCTAGAGAGACTTCTCCAAAGTCACACAGTTAATAGAAAAGCAATCATAATGAGATATTTCTGGAGCACTTAGACCCAGTCTGATTGTGATTGTGACTTAGTCACAGACTGACTAGCTGTGTGACCTTTGATAAGTCACTTCACCTTGTGTGCCTCAGTTTCCTTATCTGGAAAATAAGCTGAAGGAAGAAATGGCAAACTCCAGTGTCTCTGTCCAGAAAATTCCAAATGGGGCCACAAAGAATCAAACCCAACTGAAAACAACTGAACTGCATAAAAAGTACTTATGTAAATTCTCATTCAATCCTCATCAAAAGCAAATCCTTCTGACACAGATACTCATTGTTCCCATTTTACAGATGAGGAACTGAAGCTGAGAGTGCTTAGGTGACATGCCTAGGGTCACACAGCTAGTAGCTGAAACAGAATTTGAATGGGGAGCTTTCTAAGTTATAAGTCCAACCCTCTATCCATTATACCAAACAAAGATGGTGGAGTAGAAAAAGGACTGAATTTGGAGTAGGAGGACCTGGAATCAGATGCTGGCTCTGTCACTTCTTACCTTACTTCCGACATGACCACGGACAAATTCTTTGCCCACTCTTAGCCTCAATTTCCCCAATTATACAATGACAAGGTTAGACTAGATCCTCTCTAAGATTCCTTTCAGTTCTAAGTCTATGAACAGAAGTCACTCTACTCTGTAGGCCTCAGTTTCCCCAATCATAAAATGAAGAGATTATAAATAGCTCCACCTCAGAGATTTGGGTCTAAATCTAAGAATGTACTAACATAAGTCAGTTATGACCCATAAATCATAGGGACTTATGTTTCCTTACTTAAAAATGAGGGGTGGGGGCCTTTGACCAGATGACCTCTCAGGTCCCAGCTCTAAACCCATAGCTTAAATGCAGATTTCCTGACTCTGTTCTATACACTGTCCATTACTTTTCCCCGCTTTCAACAATCTCCAGTCTTGCAGATGAGAGAAGAAAGTCCTTTTTTCCCCCTCTCTTATCTCAGAGATTTTGACATCAGCTCAAGATTTATCAAAAGTCAGTGTGAGTCTCAGTAGATCTCTAGGTTCCAGGATGATGGGATCATCTGGCCACCCCATAACAGTAATGGACGTTTTAAAATTTTAAATGCAAAGACACATGGTCCAAGGCTGAAATTTTAGATATAACTAGAGTCCAGGTTTGGGATTTGGCAAAAGGACCAGCCAGATGGGAACCGTTCCCTAACAAATTGAAGGTCCCCTGATTCTGAATGAACCCAAATTGCCCTCGGCTAATCAAGACAAACATGCCCACTTTCTGAAGCTCATTGCCATAATTATATTTTTGGCACAGAAATTTGTTCACTCCCAAGAACACTTCCACTGTGTCCCTTTGCAGATGACTTCAGAAAATCCCCAGTTGCTAGTCCCACCATTAGAAGTGTGTTTGAATGTCACCTCTCCCCAGAAGGCTGCAGTTACATCTGTGTCTCTCCATCAACATGCATCTCCACCGGGGGCTGCCTTCTGGACTGAGACCCTCTACCCTTCCAAAGGAGTATAAGCAGATGGCTGCCAGCTTTGGACTAGCAACCCCAAATGCTTTCAAAAGGTCAAGTGAAATGGCTCCTATCAACAGGAGATTCTAGGAGGGCTAGTCGTTAACTTTGCTCTTGATTATAATTGGATCCTAGGTTCATTGATTCAGAACCTGCTCATTTTACGGATGAAAAACCAAAGCTTAGAAAGTAAAGTGATTGGTCCAAGGCCACACTGGCAACATTGCCTTAGGAGATGTCTCAGATCCAGCTATAATTACTCATAACCTTCCCTGTTTCTCAATATACCGTGAGAGGGAGAAGTGGGTTCAAATTCATCTCCTGCCCCTCCAAAGCCATAGCTCCCTCATGTGAGATAACCTTTCTATAGCATATATACCCACAAGTCGATCCAGAGAGGAAGTAGTTTTGAGCACTGCTCATGCAATAACAGAATTCAGACTAGGAAGGGCCCTCCTCACCACACCATTGTTATTGTAGAGTTGTTTTCAGGCGTGTTCAACTCTTCATGATCCTACATTGGGGCATTCTTGGCCAAAACACTACCCAAGCTCCGTGGCAGGTTCATTCTTTCAACCACATTGATCATTGGCCACCATAAAAACAATTGCTGATTTTTTTAGCATCCCCATTATGACCCCAATTTCCTCACCTATTAAATGGGAATGGATGGAAGAAATGTTCTAAGTGGAGGATACAGTCACTTTGGTCCTGATTCTTTGACACTGTGACTTCTGAAATTCACACATAAGGGGGGGAAATGAATTTCATTGTTAATAGTCATACTTAATCAAAGTCAAAAACATTTATCAAATGCCTACTATGTGCGAGCATACAAAGACAAAAACAAGACAGAAGGCTTTATTCACAAAAAGAAACTACCAGAGGCCAAATTTATAAGTCCAAACAGATCTTAGAGATCATCTAGTTCAGTGGTGATAAGTAAGGATTTATTAATATTCACTCATTAGTATTTTAATTATTATTAGGTATTTAATTATTATTTGTGCTAGTTGATACAAAAATAAAACTGCAACCGTCTTAACATCATAAATTTAGGATTAGAAGGAGACTCCAGAGTCTGATCTGTATTAGCTCTTCTGTATCCAAGACAGGCTCCCTCTCTACCATACTGTAATACTCTCCTTACTCTGTCTGTCTCTCTGTCTGTCTCTGTATCTCTTCTCTGTCTCTTCCTCTCCTCCTCCACCTCTTTATTCCTCCTCCTCCTTTTTTTTTCTTTCTCTTCCTCCTCTTCTTCTTTCTCTTCCTCCTCCTCCTCCCCCTCTTTCTTCTCTTCTTCCTCCTCTTCCTCTGCTTCTTCTGCTTCTTATTTCTTCTTCTTCTTTTACTGTCTTCTTCTCCATCCATCCCCCTCCTCTTTTTCCTCTCTCCACTGGAGGAAAACAGAAGATTCTAGTTTTACAGACTTAGTGAATATTGATTCCCAGGTCAAGTCATGTAAACAAGTCACCAAGCACCTGCAGAAACAAAGAAATGCCTCTCCAGAGTAAACCTGGCTGGTTACTTACTATGCATGGCACACTAAAGGCTGGGAGGCTTGGACCTTATCTTAAGAATTATTTTCCACCACCTGAGTCTGAAATCTCAGATATCTGACAGTCGCAATTTTTGGCAAACGTAATTCTGTTATGACTTCCACAAAGTATGTGGTGGGTGTGACTGTGGAGCCAGCATGGGTTTGGAGCAGCTAATGATCAGACATTTACAGTTAGAAAGACCAAGGAGTTGAGGCCCAGAAAAGATAATGATTTGCCCCAAGTCACTTAACCGGAAGGACGCATCAGAGCCGGGAGTCTGACCCAGGCAGGACCCTGAATTCCAAAGCCTTTGAACCTTTCCTATGTTGCCTCTCATCTTCTCTTTATCCTTGATCACTTAATAGGACCATTTTGGATGGCCAAGAATCATAGCAGATCTAAATCTGGTTTCAAAAGTGAGTTTCTTTGTGGCTCAGGCTATTATTTTTAAAGGTCACAGTGAGAAAAAGATGCCAACTTTTCCTAAGGAGAGAAAGGGTTAAATGAGAGAGAAGAAACTACTCTCCAAGGTAAAAATAAATCTTCACATAAAGAAGTCAATAAAATTGACTTTCCCCTAAAATCGTACATGTCAGTTTGGACTTGCAGAAGGTCTGATGTGACATGCTTCAATCATCCCTATTATGGGTCAGCTCAGCCTTCTTTTGGGAGCTTCTTAGATTATAAGAACAATTTCCATATGTAATCAGGTGGGTTTTTTTCATTGCCAAATAGTTATTTTGGGCAGTTAATTGTTAACTTTGAAAGCTTTTCAAGAAGAAGTGTAATGTATAAGTATAAAGTATGATGTTAGAAGTTCTATTGATTGAGTTATTAGAGTACTTAACATCAGAGAATTTAATCAATCCTTTTTTGCTGATCACATTGGAAAGGACACTTAAAAAAAAAAGATAAAAGTAAAAATAAAATACAACTTTAGGGATCAAAATAATACTTGAGATGAGTGACTGAAGAGCCAAGTTCATGTTGGAAATTGGTCAATAAGCATTTATGGAGTGTCTGCTGTATACAGGCACTAAACTAAATCCTAGAGATTCAAAAAGAGGCAATGTAGAGAGAATACTGTGACCACAGTGTTGCGACTCATGATCTGAGTCAGGTGTGGTATGGCACACCTATAATTCCTGCTACTGGGGAGGCTGATGCAGGTAGATTGATTGAGCGCAGAAATTCTGAGCTACAATAGATGAAAAGTTCATCAGGCGTCTTCATTAAATCTGGTACCGACATACAGAGCTTCCATTCTTTTCAGTTGAGACAACCAGAGCACAAGTAAAGATCAAATTTAATAAATTCAAGAGGCATAGAACAGCAACAACCGAGATCATCAATCTAGGAATCTAGGCACAAAGGATGGTATCGAACTCATTTCTTATTTATCCTCTTAGAATTTTATGCATAGATATTTGTTTGCATGCCATCCCCCCTCCTCTCCTCTCCACCATTAGATTATAAACTCCTCAAGGGTAAGGACTTTCTTGTGCCTTTTTTTTTTTTTATTTCCAGTGGTTAGCACAGTACGTGACACAGTAGGCACTGAATAAATGTTTGGTGCAGTACATGCATACAGTAGGCACTTAATAAATGTTTGACATGGTACCTGGCACACAGTAGGCACTTAATAAATATTGATTGATTGTCTTGAATACCTGAGTTTAACTACTGACTAGTTGTGGGCCCCATGGGAAATCAGTTAATCATCCTCAGTTTCCTCAGCTGTGAAATGGGGATAATAATAGCACTTATGTTGCAGACTTTCTTTGAGAAGCAAATGAGGTAACATTTGTAAAAAAAAAAAAAAACTACGCAAACCTCGAAGCACTATAAAAACACCAGCTCTTATTAGTAATAAGATTAATAATAAGTCATTAATAATAATAAATCACTGACCTTTATAAATTAATGAGATTAATATTAAGTAATAATGATTGTTATCTGGAAAGGCCACATGTAGGAGATAGCCCAATTGAGCTGTGCTTTGAGGGGAGATCTGGATTCCAGAGGCAGAGGGGAGGAGGGAGTATGATTTGGACATAGAAGACCAAAGGGTCACAAGATAAGGAAAATCCATCTGGATTAAATGCCTGTTTTCCTATGACCTCTAGTTGCCGAGTTGTTTTCCTCCCTTTGCCTCCATCACCCAAATCTATGTAGTAGAAACAAAACAAAACACAGAATGCAGAAGCTTGCTTGCATGGGGCATGCTTTCACTGGCCTTTCCAATAAGACTCTGACTCATTTTCTTTCCAGAACGAAGTTTCCATGTTGAAAAATGAGGTAGCCCAACTGAAACAGTTGCTGTTAACACATAAAGACTGCCCAATAACCGCCATGCAGAAAGAGTCACAAGGCTATCTAAGTAAGTAACTGGCTTATTTTCTTTTTCTGACTCGTCTCATTCCAGACTCATCTTTTTGTAGCGGAGTCTTCCCAAAAAGGAACTCAAGAACTAAACTTTCTTATCCCTTTAGAGATTAAGCACTAGATGGTGAGTAGCCAGACCATTCCATCCTGGCAAAGCCTTCTTCATGTGCCAAAACACCAGTGGGAACCTTGGCTCTCCCCTTATGCTTTTGGCTGCGTTTGCCTTGGAAATCCAAGTTGGGAAATCCCACCCAGCTTCCATTCTCTTGTGTGGCCAGTAGAGAAACACTCAGTTGCCAGTGGACTGCCAAGCCTCCCAGATGTTGCTTTGGCTTCAGATACCTTAAAGTTCTCCAGGAAAGATGGAAAGATGGAAATAGGAACCACATTTACAGCTGAATTTCCTTATTCCGAATCCCTTATGGAAAGGAGTGTTTCTGCCATAGCCACCACTAGTTCCTACCTGGCCCTTAAGAAGCTTGAACATAAATTAGAGAACGAAGTGAATTAGAGTAGGATTCACATCCCCAGAGAGTAGCTAGGACACGAACCCATTTACTACCTGAGCTCTGTCCATGCTCACAGTGCAATTGAGTTTCTTCAGACTTGCCAGTAAGAAACAATGGAAGAACTGTTCTACAGAGAGTTAGTTGGCCTGGGTTCAAATCCAGTCTGTTTTACTGCCTGTATGACCTTAAGCAAACCAGTTTCTCGGGGCCTCTGTTTTCAGCCTTACACATATCAAATTGGAACATCCCTGAGTATCTGAGCCAGATAAAAATGTACTGGCAGCTATTTTCAAAAATCAATAAGTACAATAGAAGACAGATAATGTTAATATGTGATTTTCTAAGTCTAAAAATGCTGCAGGCAGAGATCCTCAAACAGTTTAATGGCTGCCATTTCTATTTAAGCCGCACATCATGGGTCTGGATGATCTCTGATTTCTTCAGACCTTCTTTTCCCCAAAGGCAGTGTTAGAAGTGACTGGGGGCAGGGCAAAGGTCCGTGTGTAATGGTTTATATCAACATGTTTTCAAACGAGTTTTTCAACTGCAATGTTCCTACCTCATAAGGGTCCTTCTCCCATCTTGGTAATTTGTATATTACTAAGAGACAAGTTCATATAAAAGGATCTCTCTCCTCGTACCATTTTATAATGGAGAAAGTTTGGGTTTGTTGGAAATTCTAAGCTTGGAACCCATCCCCCACATCACAGGCATGTGGGGAAGAAAGTGCTTTGATAGATGCCAGGACCCAGTGGGCAGGGGCTGGGGGAGAGACAGCTGGCCTCGGTGTCAGGAAAGTTTGGGTTCGAGCGTGACACCCAATAGGTGACTTTGGGTATGAAGCCCGGGTAATTCTCATTGCAGACCAAGTGATGCTGGTTGTTGGAGGGAGCTGGGATAAGCTCACAGGCCTGGCTCAAAATAAATAAACCAACAGATATTTCTGTTTCGCTTTGGTTTTTACCTGAACCAACACTCCCGGTGTCAGAGGCAGCCTAGTATGAAAGTAGAAAGGGTCCTGGATTTGATATCAGAAGACCCAGGTTCAAATCATGACCCTACCACTTATTATGTGATGGGCCCATTCCATCCCCCATTTTCTCATCCGTCAAATGAAGGAATGGGGCTGTGTGGCCGGTGAGGTTCCTTGCAGCTTTAGGGTCACTTTCCACATAGTAGGTGTTACTCGACTCTAACTTAGAGTCTTATGGAATTGTCTGGACCCTAAAACTTATAGGGGCTAAACCTGGTGTCATGCAGAGAAGGTGGGATTGCACAATGAGGAAACTTCTATCTAGGGTCTCAAAATCACAGTTTTAACGCTCAAGGTCATCTGGCAACAATCCCCTCAGTTTACAGCTGAGGAAGCTTGAGGCCTAGATAGCTTAAATAACACACTTCTTAGGTCCTCACAGTGGCAGCTAGCATTTGTTCCGTAAAAGACAGCGTTTGGGGCATCGGAAGCTCAGTTAGCTTGGCCACAGTGTCGCAATCGGAGTGAGTGGGGTCAGGACTTAAACCCAGGTCTTTTCTGACTTTGCACGAGGCCGGCCGTCACCCGCTAGTGCTACGTTGTCTCTGCCACTGTGGTCACTGTTACTTAATGGTATTAAGTCACAGCTCTGGAAAAGGAATTTGGAAACAGAGTTTCTACTTCCTTCCAAGAGAAGCTGTTGAGAAATTCACATACATCAATTTGGAAAAAATGTTTCTCTAAGTGTCTCTCAGCCTTCTGCGAGTCCGTACAAGAACAGCGCAATACATTGGGGTATGCATGCGTGTGTTTCTCCCAGGTCCCGAAAGCAGCCCTCCGGCCAGCCCTGTCCCGGCTTGCTCCCAGCAGCAGGTCATCCAACACAATACCATCACCACTTCTTCATCGGTCAGCGAGGTTGTCGGAAGCTCCACTCTCAGCCAGCTCGCCTCTCACAGAACAGACCTGAACCCCATCCTTTAAGACTCCCGGCTCCCCCGTTGCTGCCGAGACGAGCAGTGTCCGCCTCCTCAAGAGCGTCCTTTTTCCGCTAAGGGCATTTTTAGAATTAACTCAAACCTGGAAAACTCCTCGAGCCCTTCCAAGACTGGCTTTCGTTCATTTTTATAGTTATAATTAAAATGTGTCTTTTATACTTAGTTATAAAAAAAAAAGGGAGTTATGCAATTAATATGCTATCTGCTTGGGAAACACTTTGGTGCTTTCTTCGACTTTCTGGTACCAGTTATTCATTGATAAACTGACCTCTTTCTGTACATAGCCGTGGCTTCATTCTTCTCAGTCTAACCCCAAGACCTCAGATCGAGAAAGTGGGTCATCTCCAACAATGGGCCCTATGGAATATTCCACTGAAACTCCTACTGAGGTAACTGGGGGAATCCATCTGGGGGAAAGCATCAGCGCCAACGTTGGGCCTGTGACATCCCCAGATTCCCAAGGTATATTTCGAATCTTTTCACGGCTGCTGTTGTTGTTTTTATTCTCTTTTTCTTTTTAAAGAAAATTATATAATACATGGATGTCTGAACAAAGTAAATAAAATAAAACTGACAAAAAAAATCTCTCTAACATGTCTATCCCTCTTCTCTCTTTTCATTCCCTTGGCCTGAACTTTCTCATTATCTCCCTAACAAGTTTATCCTTTCTCCTTCCCTGTCTCATCAGTGACATTTCTCCTTTTCTCTCCATCCCCTTTTTTTCTCATTTCCACCTCTTCTCCTCCTTTGCCTACCTCCCCTTTTCTCCCCACAATGAACTAAAAATAAAAAGTTGTTTTTTAAAACAACACACTCCTCAGAACGATTGGCCTAGCTCTGGCTTTCAATAGCCCTTCACCCACAGCTGGGGTTCATTTAAACTCTCGGTTTTTACAAAATAGAAACCAGGAGATGTTTCGTGCGCCTGATTTAATGTTTTTAATAAACAGAGTGAGTTAGAGGCAGCCTTGCCACAGGTGAAATGCTATTGACAGGCAGCTGTGGGGACACTGGGAAAGGGAGCTTTGTTCAAGCTTGTATTGTGAGTCAGTGCCCGATACGGGTAATAACATCACACCCTTGAATTACAACGGGTTTTATATGGCCCGTCTGTAACACTGAAAATCCATGTACTATATAATAACTCAGAGGGGCTCTATTCACTACACACGTTGCGTTGTTCCATCATCGACTGCTAATAGCCTGAGATTTATTTTCCGTTTTAAGCCTGGGAAACCAACTTGACCATCCTGATGGGCAAAGGAAGAGTGGCGTCAAGTCCTGGACAAAAAGCAGTGTTTCCACAGGTGCTTTTCCTACCCTCCCATCACATGGAAAGTAGCCTTTGGCTCCAAGGAGGTTACACCAGGAAAATGGCAAAGAAGGTTCTCGGCTGAACTCAAAATGATTTCTCGATTTCTCATCTTGACAACTTGTGTGAAATTGCACATTTCAATGCTGCCCGATGAATCAAGGCTGGTCTCTTTGAAATAAGCTAGTCAGTGGTGCTAACTGACAATGAGACTTTTACTTTTTCGACAGGTGGTGTGCTTCATCTCCATTTTTTTTTTGTCTGTGGGTTTGTTTGCTTCTAAAGATCAGCACTATAGTTTTTCTCAAAAGTTCCCCAAGCAATGAATGTGGAATGTGGTTTTTTTCCCCTTTTCTTCTCTCTCTCTCTCTCTCTCTCTCTCTCTCTCTCTCTCTCTCTCTCTCTCTCTCTCCCTCCCTCCCTCCCTCCCTCCCTCCCTCCCTCCCTCCCTCAGTGAATAGAGCCTCTTTGGAAAAAAAAATATGAGGGTCACAAGTCATGATTTTAAAGACAGTTTATGTACTACAGTTAACTCTTTATTGATATTTTTTTCCGACAATTCTTGCCATGTATGCGACTGCTTTCAGAAGAAGGTTTTGAGTGTACCATGTAACTCATGACTTGATTATATAGTCTAAGAACCAAAAAAAAAAGTAAGAAAAAAATAAATGTAAAGGATTTTTATTATATTTTAGACAAACATATAATTTTAAAGTATTTTAAATACTGAATCTATAGTTCACTTTTAAAAAATGCTCCAGTGGTAACAACTGGATGGGTTTGCTTGATTTTTGCCTCCCAAGAAAGTGCTCAAAAAGGACTAGTTTTGAAAGAAACACATCGTTTGTATCTTAGCTTTGAAAAGAGGAGGTATTTTTCATTAGAAATTCCTTTCTAGGACTTTCCCATCTGTCCTAAAAGTAGGAAAGGAGGATCCGAGGGCTAGATGGGCCAATGCAGTGTTCATTTTATGATTTTTTTTAATGGTTTTTTTTTTTTTGAAGGGGGAGAGACACAAGTAAAACAAAACTTTTCTCATTTTCCTGTCTATGAAGTTCTTAATGAAACAGACTTCTAAAACTGTACTGCTGATATCAGAAAGCCCAAGGAGTGACATGTCACTAAATCAAGGTTGGATTTTCCTTTTTGTTCAGCCTCTTAATTGATATATTTCTCCGTTAAGCTGAAAGCCTCTGACGGTTAAGAACTTGCCTGAGTTTTTCTTAATTCAGCAACGTGACAGCCTGACTGATGGGCATTCTATATAGCTCAATTACGTCTGTTTTTTATGCTAAGCAGGCCAAGCCAACCACACGGTAGCAAAGCAGCCTAAACGTATAATTAGAATAAACTGTCTTCTTTCCAGACCGAGGGCCTTTAGGTGTATTCATTAGCAATGGGGAAATGCAGGCAATAAAAGATGTCAGGGGACTTGTCAGGACTTCTGGAGATGCTGAACAGAATGGATGGCTTTCCGGCCAAAGGCAACGCCGGACAGAGTGATAGGGGGGATGTCCCCCCTGGACCAACTTGGCTCTCTAGCACCTTAAGTAAAACATCACGGAATCCTCTTCCTTGCCCCAAACCAGTCCCTTGCCTTTAAAATCTTTCTGTTCAGTGTGTCTCGACATGTAAGGTGATGACATGTTCATTGTGTCTCTAGCCCCTCCTCCCTCCCATTCCTTTCGAAAGCCATCTCATCCGTGAACAAAATCTCATTTTCCCAAGAGCACCTCCTGACCGGAGGCCAAGAGAAAGAGTTTACAAAACCGCCTTTCTTCATCCAAATGTAGTTTGTTCATTATTGAGAGCATCTCTATTGAAGATCTCTTCTAGGCTACCTGGGAACTTTAACAGGGCCTCCCAGGCCTTATTTGATGGGCGCTAACAGCAACACAGATGGGCACACCTGATGGTGTGTCTACCTCACGCCAGTCGAGGTACCACAACTTAATTGCTTCATGAGAGATTTCTCAACATCCAAGGCCCAAACAGGTAGGGCAAAAATCCCGGCCCCACTTGATTGCAATAATTGTCAAGCTGTGTGTTGTAAGCTCCATGGTTTTTCCTGGTCCTCCCACTTAGCATGCCTCCGCTCCCCAAGCCAATTTATGCAAGCCACAGTCATAACACTGTGCTCCCGGGGTGTTTTATAAGGATGAGAATGATTTAAGGAGAAGTGAATATCCCTGGGAGCTTCTCCATGCAATGCAACTAAATACAGCCCATATTAGAAGCGGTGGCAAGGCAGAGGGAGACGGCCAGGTAGTGATCTGCCCATCAGTTACACAGATTTTAGAGTAGTAGCAGAGCTTGTCATTAATTTCATAAATGCTTTTTTGAGGGGGGGGGGAACAGGAAATCCATGTTTTTAAGCAACTATAACTGCCATGAAAATAGCCTTTCAGCTAGGATAGAATGTGCTTCTTTGTGGTTTAATGTCAGATTTTCTCAACTATATCCATTGAATTATGAAGTCAAGTTTGAGGACCAAAGCAACATTTCAACAGGAAATTTTTCATTTAGAATTTTATAACATATTTATTAATAAATGTTATTTTTAAAACATTCCATCTGAGCAGTATTCTTGTGGAGGCCATCCTCGTTTTTGGAAGTGTTAGTTTGTAGTAAGCCCAGCTGTGCAGTATCCCCCTTGTCCGGGGTCTCAGATGGCCGTTCTCCGTCTCGAGATGGAAAAGTTTGCTTAGGTGGACACTCGGGGTTTTCTGGGGCTTCGTTGTTCTGAGTTTTCTACAATCTGCTTCTGAGCACTGAGAAACAATGATGGCAATTATTTCCTATTTGATTTTCCAAGGAGCCCTTTTATTTTAGGCAGCCAAGGTCAGCTAAAGGGGAATCCTTATTATAACTGGAAATGCTTTTTTTAGCCATCCGACATGGCTCACAAATGTCCAAATGACTGCGCCTCGCCTTGCTTCTGTTGAATTCTTTCAGTGAGTACCATTCCCTTAGCCCACCTATGGCATGGACTTCCAAAGCCCTAGTGGGCTCCACCTAGAAGAAGGGAAAGGAGATGGCAAGTGAAGATTTGAATAAGAACCCTGCCTATCAGGACAATTGGAAGTTGGAGTCTCTTTTCTACTTTTCACCTTATTTATATTTTTAAATTGCACTTTAGTGTCTTTGTTCCTTTCCTATTTCTCTTTCTGCCCCCACCCCCAACTTCTCTGTCCCCGGTCCTTTGGCCCTCCTCTCCCTGTCTTTGCCCCCCCTCGCCTGTTTTCCCTCCTTTTCCATGACTCCATGCAAGTCCGCTTCTCCCACTGGCTCAGACGTTGGCACTGGTGATTTGGACAAGCTAGCATCTCCTGTGGTTGTCAAGCCTCGTTGGGTCTCCCGGCGACCCGAGATGGGGACTGAAAAGAAGCAAATGCCAGGGAGTAAAACCGGCCAGTGCCCCGAAAGCCTCGGCCTCCATGCCGTCCCCTGGTGGCACGGGGATGTGCTGAGATGCAAAATGTGGGCAGCGGAGCCTCAGCTAGCTTTCCAAATCCCCTTTTTCTTCCTGAGTACCAAAGTGTCCTGAATGGGTGAGGGGCTGGATTGTTCGCGGTCAACATGGTGGATGCACTTTAGCTAGTTTCCGACCTAATGTAGCAATGAGCCGCTGGGATGCCAGCGGCTGGAGATGGCGGGCTCTAAGTCCCTCAAAGACTGCCGCCTTATCTCCTGAGGGGCAGCATCCCTGCTTTTAGGCTCTGCCCTAAGGACAAGCGAATGCAAAAGCAATAATATTTCTAGTGAAGTCAAATACCAAAAAAGCCCCCTAATCCCCAAATTGACTCCCCCCCCAACTCTATCAGTGCATAGAGTCATTGTAAAGCTGGAAATGAGTCTCTTCTAAAATCTCTTTTTATTTTTCTGTGTTAGGGGAGGGGGGCGGGAAGAAGGGAGGGAATGGTTCCAGTGACCATTGCTAAAATTGTTTTAAGAACGTTTCTGCTTCTTATTCTGGTTTTCATGAATTTTCTTTGGGAAGCTTGTTTTCTCACCAGGTCGGAAGAAGAGAGGCCCAAAGCCCGGATCTCGTGTTCACAGATGAACTCGTTCAGGGCTCGATGGCTCTCTCGTCAGACTTGTGCCTTCATGGGGCAGGTTTCCAGAGTTACAATTAGACCCAGTTCTGATATCTGGCATGCTAGAAATCAATATCGCCATGATTTTTCCTACACCCTGCTCACTCTCCCTAGATTAAGCTCTATCTTACAAGCTTCCTTTTCTTTTGTAAAAGAGTTTTGGACTCAGGGTGCTCACAGAGAAGGCAGAGCCCAGAAGACTTAGTGTAAATATCCCTTGGAAATGGCCATGTGCCCCCCATGCCTCTCGCGGTCCGGTTTCCCCGTTGAGAATCTCAACCCCGCACGCGTGACTAGAGATGGTCAAAGGAAAGGGGAGTGTTGAGAGAAGTGGGCTTTCTCCTTGTATCCCCAGTACAGTGCCTTGCACATAGTATGAAATGAATTCAAGCGGATGTGATTACGACCGAGGAAACGCTCCAAGCCGTTGGAATGGCTCGATCGGCTTAGTCTCCTCTCTCCTGCCTGGGTACCGCGACACCCATCTCTGCCTCATGAGGACGTTTCTAGAGCCGATGGGCTACCTCTGAGAAGCGTCTTAGAGGGCAGAGTCTTTCTAGAGAGGTAGAGCTTAGTGGATGGAACTTCAAAGGTTTGGAGGTTCCCAGCCCCCAGAAAAGGACTGTTACGGGGACAGCTAGAAGAGTGGTGATGGCCCACAGTGGGGAAGTGAGAGGAGGGGGCCCTCCAAAAGGTGCTGTCACTCGGAATTGTGGGTTTGGGGCTGTTTGTCATTGTCAACAGCAAAAGTTTCCATGTTTGTTCGTCTTTGTTTAATTATGTAAAGCAACCACCTTCCTTCCTGGGAGGAGAGAACATTTTGGTACATACATGTAAATATTCGCTGCCGCCTTTGATATGTTTAATTTTATGTTAAGCTTCTTGTTGTTTTTGTTGTTGTTCTTGCATCATGAACACATGTATTGTTATAAATGGACAATGGGTTCATTGAAACTGTTCGACTCGGTCAGATTTTTACATCTCTTTCTATCGAGAAGAGACGAGATTTTGTGCATTTGTACAAATGTTAATAATATCACTGCAATTCCAATATAATAAAGCCTTCAAGTGCAAAGAAGGTCTAGAGCTCGGTGTGGTGAATCTGTGGGTGTGGGCAGGAGGGGGAAGCGAGGCCATCCGTGGCCTCAAACTGGGGAGGTCCGGGATCCCCTCTACCTTGCCCATATACCTTGGAAGGAGGGAGGGAGGAAAAGGGAGAAGATTTCTTTTCGCCACAGTCCTGGGGTCTCAGCCACTCACTCCCGGTTTCCCCTTGGTTTTCCCAGAGATGATTCATCTCACACCATTGCTCTCCTGGAAGGAAATCCAGCCCAACTTTTCCAGGGAAGAGACTAGCAGGGATGGGGTATCCCGAGTCAAGAAGGGCACTAGTACTGCTTCACGATATGCTACGTAAAATAATCATCATGTTTGGAGCAAGTGAAAGGCTAGTTCACAGCAGCTGGGCAAGCCTTGTGTCAGTCTTCCCTACAGTGAGGAGGGAGATTAGTCCAGCACCCTCCGTATCTGCTCAGGGTCCAAACACTCCCCTTGGAGTAGGGAAATAAACACTAACTAGTCTTTTATTTCACTAGTGTTCAATGATATCTGCAAGCAGCTAGATTAGGGTAGATGCAGCACCGGAAGAGCATTGTTCAAATCCAGCCTCAGATGTCTATTAACTCTGGGACCCTGGACAAGTCACTTCCTCTGTCTGCCTCAGTTTCCTCCATTGTAAAATGGGTGTAATAATTTCACCCCAGGGTTGTTGTGAAGATCAAAAGAAAGGATATTTGTAAAGTGCTTCACAAACCTTAAAACACTATATAAATGCCAGTTACCATTTTGCTCATGGTCCACAGTCTGACCTAGAAATCTGAGTCAGCACAGTTATATCTGGCTGACCTATATGAACAAAAAAGGAATGAATAAAGTGCTTACTATGTGCAAAGGTCCAACAGAAAAGTAAGGCAGTCCCTTTCCCAGGGAGCTCCCGTTCTAATGAAAGACACATATAAGGGTTCAGCTGCAGGGCAGATAGAAAACCCTATGGACCCTAAAGTGCAGAGGCAGAGCAGATGGTAATACATCTTTAATGTAATTTCCACTGATAGAATCGGATGTCTTTCTGTTGTTGAACCATTTGACAGTGCAGAGGAGTTTGGGAGCAAGAACTTTCTTTTCTGACTCTTCAGCTAAGTTCCCCGGTGGGTCCTTCTCCCCAAACTTGGGTATTTGCCCACTACCATATGTCACCCCATATGCAAGCCAAGGCCATGCAGACCTGTGGTTCATCACTGCTCTTTCCTATTCCCTTCCTGAAGAAGATCCATTTGAACCTCACTTTTCCGTGTTTTAAACAATATGGAAATGCACCAATCACTTGTGTCTCCGCTCTGAGGTATTCCAAACCAGGCTCTTTTATTGAAATCGGGAGGCAGGGCACAGGGGAAGGGAATCTCATGTTCGTAGAAGAGAAAGACGAGAACTGGACCTGGGATTTTTCCTTTGTGGCCACGTTAGACGACGACACAATAAAACTTTAATGAAGGTAGGGAGTTAGACAAGTGAATGCCTTTAAGGATCCTTAAAGGGAATTTCTTCAGCAGACGTGCTTCCAAGTTGTACCAGTGAGCTTTTCAAACTTTCCATGACTTGAAGCACAATCTGAGGCACTCTCTGAGGTCACTGACAAATACACATGGAAAACGGGGAAAGCCAGGACAAGTTCAGGTAACCATCGGTAATCCATGTTGCCCAAAACAAAGGAAGAAATGGGAATAGTATGTAGCAAAACTTGGCTGGGGTTGGACTCAACAGCCTATGAGAGTCCCTCATTCTATGATCCAATGATCTGATGACTCTTTCTAGCCATTCATCCCTCTGATAACATTCCTTACCCCATTTTTTGGCATAATCCTTCATTGGAAATGTGTTGCAGCCTGCTCCCACCCACCAAATACCTCCCGATCGCCCTTTGGGTGACCCCCAACTTTAATTCTTTGGAGACTCGGGTATTCTGTGACTCACAGTGCTACAGATACGTGGAAGAATATAGTTGTTAAAAGATGCTTTAGCCCTAAATTTATTCTCCTTTTGCCCATAAATGATGTAACCGATCTATAATTTAGGAGAAGGATTGAAAAGATCAGAGATAGAAAATAGAGTTGCTATGGTTGGGTTGTTTTCCTATTGTGTCCAACAGTCCACGACCCCATTTAGGGTTTCTTTGGAAGAGCCAGTGAAGTGATTGGCCATTTCCTTCTCCAATTTATTTTACAGATAAGGTAACTGAGGCAAATGGGGTGAAGTCACTTTTCCAGAGTCCCACAGCTAGTAAGTATCTGAGACCAGATTTTAACTCAGTAAAATAAAGTCTTCCTGACTCTAGATTTCGTTGCTCTAACCTGTCCTGAGAAACTAGTTAAAATGGTCCAAAGAAGAGTTAACAAGAATGTGAATTAACATGGTGACAATGTGTGTGTGTGTGTGTGTGTGTGTGTGTGTGTGTGCGCGCCCTTACACATGTAAAAGGAAATAAGAAATGCTATTTAGGAAGCATAGAAAGTGGCAGGTGATAACCTGAAGGAATGAGGAGATGACAGAATCAAAGGTAGCTTCTTGGATTTGGACTTCTTTGTCTTTGCAGCTCTTCCTTCCACAGCTGCAGGAAGGTTTGCCGGTAAATCCCAGCCACTGGCTCCAGACTCTGAGGAATTGGGCTCAGATCCTACTTCTGACTGTGTGACTTTGAGTAAGTCACTTCAATTCCCTCAGTTTCTTCATATGTCAAAAGATAGGTCTGTCATCCCAACCCGAGCCAAATTAATGGCCCTCTGAGCCTGTGAACATGAATAAGAGGCAAAATCTGTACAGTTGCCTCCTTCAGGCACAGGCCTATTGAGGCTACTGCCACAATCCAGTTGTGAGGGGTTCATGGGTTTAGCTGGTTGGTGGATCCTCTAGAACATTTTCCAGAGAGAGAGAGAACTGTTATTACAGGTTTCTGAGTGAGGGTGCAGCTAAAGGTAAGAGGAATAAATGCAAAACCTTGTACTTGGATTCAAAAAACTAATTTCCATATTCAAAAGGAAATAATGTGACCTAATGACAATTCATCTGAAAAATATCTGGAGGGCTTAGGAAATTCCAAACTTGATAAGACTCAACAATGAGATTATGGGGAACTTTAAAAGTGAGTACAATTTTAGGCATCACTGTGAAATGCAGGATATTTAATACTAAGGAAATTAAAGTCTTACTAGACTCTTCCCATTCAAGTCCCATTCTCTCTCTCTCTCTCTCTCTCTCTCTCTCTCTCTCTCTCTCTCTCTCTCTCTCTATTTTGTGCCTCCACCAAAAAGCAAAGACACAACATTGGAGCTGTCCAAAAGACTTACATTGAGCCTAGGCAAGCTTTTGGGGGGGACTAGAAGTAGTCCTAAATTCAGGCAGCACAGGTTCCACATAGTCCTTTTACCATACCCTATGTAACACCCCTCCCCAGACCATCTTCAAGAGTTTCTGTGGCCCAAACCTTCATCCCCTTTAGCAAACAAGTATGGAGATTCTTAGAATTTAGCCTTAAGTTTTTGAAAACTAATGCCCAGAGAGACTCTATTTGCCCCTGATCCTACTTCCTCATGTCTGTGACTTGAGTCACAGTGGGAAACCCAGCTTTTCTACTTACTCAAATGCTACTAGATCAAAAGGGCAAGGGGGAAAGGGAGGGGTCAGAAGTCAAGAAAGGGAGAAGGAGCCAGGTATGAAGGGCTCTAGAATCTGCTAGTCTGTGGATAATAGAGAGCCATTGGAGTGAACCGAAGGAAGGGAGGAAGGGTGAAAGCTCTCTGCTTTAGGAAGGCCACTTGGCAACTCAGTGGAAGATGGACTGGAGCAGGGGGGAAGACTTGGGGCAGAGATACTGATCATGAGGCTGCTGCCACAATCCAGCTGCCGGAGGATGAGGGAATGTTCACTCCCATGGCGCTGTCCTGTGAAAGTCTTGGCCATTCCGTCCTATAAAGGAGGCATTTAGTTGGTATAGTGCTTAGATTTCAAATCCAGCCTCAGACATTTTCTAGCTATATGCCTTGACCAAGTCATTTAATTTCTGTCTGCCTCAGTTTCCTCATCTGTAAAATGGCCACAAAAATAATATCAATTACTTCCAAAGGCTATGGTGAGATAAAATTAGACATTTGTAGAGTGCTTGGCAAAGTTTAAGGTGCTACACCAAAACTAGCTGTTAACATCATTATTATTCAATTCATCGTAAGATCACCTTCCAACATATGAAGGGGCTTTCGTGTTGCCATGATATCATGCAGACAATCTTGATCTCACAGCTTGGCCATCTCATCTTTTTTGTTCGTTTTTTAAAAATAAAATGCTTTCCTCTTTTTCTCCCTCATAATTATTATTATTCATTAACATTATTCATGATTGCTTGGAACGTTCCTGTTACCTGTGTCAAGCCTTCAAACATTTCAGGGTCTCCTACATCAATCAATCAATCAGTAGATGTTTTTTAAGCACCTTCTCTATTCCAGGCACTATGCTAGGTTCTAGGGGACCCAAAGGCAGAAGAGAAATCTTTCCAGTCCTCAAGGAAATTACCTTCTCACAGTCAATCAATAAATATTTACCAAAAGCTTACTGGGGACTTGGAGAAAGGTAAAAGACAGCCCCTGCCCTTAAGGAACTCAGAGTTTAATGAGAGATAATCTGCTATCATCTATTTACAAAATATAGACCGAATAGATTGGAAACAATCAACAGAGTGAAGGCATGGGCTTAATAGGGATCAGGAAAAGCTTCCTGTAGATAATGGGATTTGGGCTGGGATTGAAGAAAGCCAGGAAGTGGAGATAAGGAGGAAGAGCAGTCCATGTATGGGGCATGACCAAGGAAGAAGAAAATGTACACCTCAAAAGGAAGTCAACACGGTCACATATTGGTCAACAAGCATTCATTAAGCACTGACTGTATACCGGGTACTATGTGAGACTCTGGGGGATACAAAGACAAAAAGGTGAAATCATTCTTGCCCTTGAGGAGTTTATATTCTAACAGGAAGAATAACAGAAAAATATAATCAACATAAGCATTTAGTAAGCAACTACTATGTGCCAAGTATGGTGCTAGATGCTAGGGATGCAAGTATAACTACACACAGAACATATGTGAAAATGCATTTGATCGATGACTCAAAAGAAATTTGCTTCATCATCTACACGATGCAATGAATGCCATTTGTCCCAACTACGCTGTTCCATTGGAGGGCTCAAGGCAGGGAGCTCATCCATCAGTTTAATGCACTTTGAACAGAGACTGCACACAGACAGTGAGTAGAAGCTTGGGTTCCACAGGAGGAGCATTGCAAGCTGAATTACATTTGGGAACCAGCATGATATTTTTAATGCCCCTGCTGGGGTTATATGATTATATAAGACCATAGACTCTAAAGGACTAAAACTGAACATTCTCCCAAAAGGCAACAGAAAGAGGAGCCTGCTGGTTACCCCAAGGCATTACAGTCAATCATACCCATTTTACAGATGAGAAGACTGAGACTCTGGGGTTAAATGATTTGCTCATGCTGGCAAAATATTCAGCCACTTGGAATAGTAGCAGCATGTTATTTCTTAGGGGCAGTGATTAGTGATCAAGCAAGGGATCGACGACTCAAAGCTGATCACGGGAACGATCACTTTTGATGCAAAATAATCTAAGCGAGAAAGCACAAGAAAATGTGGCTAAAGTCATTGTCAAAGAAGTTGACGTGAAAATCAATGTGCCATGTAATCTAAGAGTAGCCCTCTCTTTTTTCTTTTAACAGGAAAGGATTAACAAAGCCCCTATTCAACTGCAGGAAGAGGGTCACGGTCATGAAAAAAGTCTGAAAATTGTCGTCTCCATTGGAGATGCTCTGCCCCCGTGCCTGGGAGGCTCTCTCTCCTCATTGCTTCTTCTCAGAATCCCTGACTCTTCAAGGTTCAACTCAATTGCCGCCCAAGCCAGGCTTTTCTTGATTCCCCCATTCGTGTTTATTGTGTGTGTTTACATATACTTGTATGTATCTGTATCTGTACATATATGTATCATACATGCATATATTATTTAGTGTTTAGATATACGTGTATTCTGTATATTCTGTATTTACTTTTGTACTCCTCACATTCAATAGAATGTAAGCATCTTGAAAGCAAAAACTGACTCGCTTTTATATTTATACCTGGAGAGTTCGACACATAAGAGGGGACTTGATAAATACTTATTGATTGTTTGGAGAAGCAACGATAATGAGAAAAGACAGAAATCTCCAACCACCAGCCCAGCACTGGATAGCACTTAGCAAAGTAAATCAAAAACCCGATGCCATAATGGTCAGATGAGAAATTAAACAGAAGACCCATCAGCTATAAGAGATAGTGTGGTGTATTGGCTAGAGCAATGAACTTGAAGTAAAGAAGATTTGGGTTTGAATTACTAAGGACTTAAAAACACTTCTCCTATTCCACCATGATTCCAGAGGACAGACGGTGAAGAACGTTACCTGTTTCCTCTGGGAAGTATTGAATTCAAGATGCAGAAAGAGACCTTCGTTTTTAGACTTGGCCAACATGGGCATTTCTTTTGCTTGTCTGTGCATATTGGTTGCAAGAGTTTTTATTTGTTTTTTGTTTTTTCTGAGGGGGAAGTTGAAGAAGAAAAAAATAACTGTTAGATAATTGAATCAAATAAAATTTAATTTCAAAAAGATTTGAATTTGAATTCTACTCCAGACTCATACTAGCTTTGTGACACAGGTCAAGTTGCTTTGCTTCTCTGGACATTTATGTTCTTATCTTCAAAAGAAAGGGGTTAGCCATGATTCCAGAGGACTGAATATAAGGTATTCTACCCATTTCCTGGGTGAGATAGGATGGACTCAATATGCAGAATGGAACGTGCATTTTTAAGATATGGTCAGTGCAGAAATTGGCTTTGCCTAACTAATTGTGTTCTTTTTATTCAGTTGGGAATAGAGGGGAAAGAAAAACAAATGTTTGTTCATTGAAATAATAGTAACCTCAAAACAATAAAATATGGAGCAATCTTCCTATGACCTGAGAAAGTCCAGCAGTAGCCAGTTTGTTGGGACCATGGGATTAGGGCAATCAATGTGAAGTATTAGAAACTGAACGAATCTTTGGAATTCTTTATGGGATCTTTAATGCCCACCAGAAATGGGGCGCTCATTTGGCAAAAGGAAAATGCAACTGGGAGAGGCAGATGGTGATAGACTATATAGTGTTGAAGGAAGGTCAGAATGGTCCATGATATATTCATCAGGTTCGCTTAACTGTATTTTTGTTTATATTGTAGTGGGAGATGGAGAGACTCAATGGGAAGGTGGATAAATATCTGAGGCAATCCCAATAGACTTTGGACAGAAAATGCCATTGCCGTCCAGAAAAAGAATATGGAGATTGAATCAACACATTCTATGTTCATTTTTTTCTGTCTTTTTTTTTCCTCTCCCGTGGTTTTTCCCTTTTGTTCTGATTTTTCCCTCCCAACATGATTCATGAAGCAATGTGTATGACAAATAAATAAATTTTAAGAGAAGATAGACATATATGACACACAGATGTATATTATATACCTACATGTAAACATATACACACATATACTATCCTTAAAGCGCATAAGCATTGACAAAACTCCCCAAGTAAAATTGGGAATTTCTCCAAGTGAATTCTCTATGACAAAAGACAGAATGAAGATGAAAAAGCTTGATCAGCCGACTGGAAAATAGCAAGGAGGGTCCCAGGTCTCACAGTTGCATGGCCTAAGGGTTTTAGCCCTCCCATTTTTTGAACTTAAATACCCATAGCTCTTTGGTTACTTTATTTCATTCTTGTTGACATTTAAACTTACAACCAGATGGAATAGGTCACTTCGATAGCATGGCATCTCTAGCTCTTTAAACTAATGGACAAAAATCTATTTCAAGGATTCATTTAGCCTCAAGGCAGATTTGAACTTCAATCTGGTATGCAAATGACCAAATAATGCAATAGGCCAATGGACAGTTTTTTACAAGAAAAGCGTGACCTGATGAGTACAGGTCAGAACTGTGTGCATTTTATGTCCGCGAGCTGATTAAACAGCTAAGTGAGAAGCACTTAAACGGACTGTCCTGTGTTTTAACAGCTATATTTATGAGCCAAAAGAAGCCTGTCTCAATACCTGTCATTACCATCAAGTTATTCAAATTCTTTGATACTAGAATAATATATGGAGATGCTATCTTGTCGATATTAAGCAGGATCCTCTTTTCTCCTTTCTCCATTATCTCGGGAAATTTGATACCTTGTTATGAAAACGACCCTTTGGATCTGATAAAATATTGAAGAGAGTTCCAGATAGTGTTGTGTAAGCAAATACCAAGAAAATCCCTTCCCATTCGCAAACAGATCAGCCCAATCTCTGAGGACTTCCTTGGAGAACGTTAAAGCAGAGGCAGCAAAAAACGCCAAAAACTAATAAAAAGAGTCATTCCAAAGGTGCAAATGATAAAGGCAGGAATTTCACAGTAAAGGGGCTCCAGAAAGAGATGTGGGGCAGGAGAATTCCAGTGGAGGCCTGAAAGGCTGCAGAGGGGTCCAGGCTCCCTCTGAGTTTCAGGAAAACAGGTCCATCGAGGTGTTTCTCCAAGGACAGGGACCGGACCAGTGGGTCCCATTGCTCTGGGATACTCATCAATGAAGTGCCTTTGAAACCTTGGAAAATAACAGCAAGTAGCCCAATCAAATTAAATAAGTGGATTCATTTACTCATACATTCATTTAACAAGTGTTTTAATAGTTGAGGTAAAAGTATAGAGGGCAGCTAGGTGCCAGGGTTGGCTGGAATCAGGAAGATTCATCTTCCCCAGTTCAAATCTAGCCTCAGACACTTACTAGTTGTGTGATCCTGACAAGTCACTTTACTCTGTAGGCCTCAGTTTCCTCATCTGTAGTTGGAGAAGGAAACGGTGAACGACTCCAGTATTTTTGCCAAGAAAACCCAAATGGGGTCACAAAGTGTTGGACAAGACAAATGACTGAATAAAATCTCAATCTCTCTCTCTCTCTCTCTCTCTCTCTCTCTCTCTCTTTATATATATTATATATATTATATATGTATATATAATAGGATCATATATTTATAGTGGGAAGAGATCTTCAAATTAACCCATTCAACCCTTTTGTTTTACAGTTGAAGAAAATGAGTTCTGCAGAGGTGAATGTCACCCAAATGGCAGAAGTGGAATTCAAATCCCGGTCCTCTGACTCAATGCCCCAGGCTCCTTCTGCTTCACCCTTCTTTCCCAGCTATCAAAGACATCTTCCTAAAGTGGATGCTCCAGTGGCTTGAGAAGCCCTTCATGGCCTGGCCCCTTTCTCCCTCTGCAGTACTTGAATAAGTACTCTTCAGTCCCGTCACCCTGGTCTTCTTGTTCTTCCATGAAAAAGTAACACTCAACTTTCCCAACTTTCCTTAGCTGACTCATGACTTGGATCCTTTTCCCTCATTTCTATCTTCTGAGTTCTCCAGCTTCCTTCACGTTTCATCTAAACTCTTACCTCCTTCCCAAAGCCTGTCTTTTGAATGCTAATGCTTTCCCTCTGATTTTCTCTGATATATCCTCAGTATATCTTGTTTGCAGGTTATCACCCTTAGTAGATCGGGAGCTGCTTGCAAACAGAGTTGTTTTTGCCTTCACATCTCCAGCTATTAGCACAATGCCTGGCATAGAGTTGGTGCTTAATAAATGCTTATTGAGTTGACTTTTTTTTGACTTGTTGAATTGAAACTTGCCATCCTCTCTTCTTGACACTGAGTCCAATGTTTTCTCAAGACATAGAAACAACCTTGAATTGAAGCTGTTAGGTTGTGATGAGCACAACCAGTTCCTCCTGTTTCCTCCTAAACCAGTTTCCTCCTCCTGTTGTTTCTTATGGTGTGTGTGATCCTATCTGCAGAGGGAGGGCTTGTGTTGGGGCCTGTGATTTACTGGGGTCACATATCATGGTCTTTCCCCATCCCCCTTATTTCTTCTTCCTTGTATCATGCTTGAATCCAGTTGTTTGAGTGCTATCTTCTCCATTCATTAGATTGTGAGCTGTCTTTCACCAGTACTTAGCACAGTGCTTACACACAGTAGGCTTTTAATAAATGCTTGTGAACGCTGACTAATTTTTTTATACATTGCTTGGCAGTCAGAGCTCAGAGTCAACCCATGAGTGAGAATGGACACTGATGATATGGTCCAAAGACTTAACATTAAAGTCTCATCCATTCTTCAAAAGGATCTCTGGTCAAGGGTGGAAAAATGCCCAGGAGTGGGGATAATGCTAAGGCACCTTCAGGATAGATCCCAACAGCAATCTTTGGGATGCCAAAATCTTGCATCTCTTGCAGCAAAATGACCCCTAGTTATTATGAAATTAAGCATAATATAAAAGAGAGAATTGTCAAGTATGATACAGGTGATCTCATTTGGTCTTCAAAACAGCCAGGTAGATCGCTGCCACTGATATCCTTATCATGATGTTTTATAATTAAGCAAATGAAGCTGTAGTGACTCATCTACAGTCATACAACTACAGAAGTTAGAAGAAGGAATCAAGCTCAGATTTCCCATCATCCATTAAACCACATAGCCCCTCTGGGACATCTAGATGATCCAGTCAATGGAGTGTTGGTCCTGGAGTCAAGAATACCTGAGTTTGAATTTAGCTACTTATTTAATATTACTATTTAATTAAATTCAGCATTTATTAAGTGGTGCGACCCTGGACAAGGCTTAGTTTCCTCCTCTGTGTAATGATAGTCCCTGCCCCACAGGGTTGTGGTGAAGTTGAAAGATTTCATCTCTCAAGTGTTTGCCAGCCTTAAAGTTCTATATGGATGCTCAGTGTTGGTCTCAGGGAGTCCCTGCTTGTTCTGGTTTGGTTTTGAGTCTTCAGACACAGCATTTGACACTATTTGGGAGGTGGGTGGGAGGGGAGTGGGGAGTCTGTCACATTAAAGAAGTTTCCTATGGCTGCCTTCAAAACAAACCCAGGAATTCCGAGCACACGAGGCCACGATTCTCCAGGTCCTGCTTGGAGGTACAATATGGAAAGCTTTCTCCGGAGGCCAGCTGCGAGTCTGAGGAAAGATGAGTCTCTTTCAATAGAGGAAGTCCATCAGTCTGAGACCTGCCTGGATAATCTTCCCCACTGCTCGGACTCGGGAAGGTAGGTCAGTATTCCAAGAAAGTGTAACCTTAGCAGGAAAGGGAATTACAGAAAGGGAAGTTTTTCCCAGTTGTAAAGAAGGACCTGAAGAATCATGGGAGGTGGAAATTAGAGGAGGGGGTAGAGTGGGGAGACAGAATCACCCAGCTAGATTAGCACCAACTCATGGTAAGCAGAGCTATTACGATATTAAAGTGAATAGATTCATAAGCAGCCAAAACCTTGTCTGGCTCCGACCCAGATCTGCCTGGACAGAATTTCATGCACTGAAACCTGGTGAATTTATCCCCTTTCCACAAAGAGGATCCCCTGTAACAATAGAATAGCCCTAGACTTAACTGTGAGCCTGTCCATCACCTTGATTAAACAATAGGCTTCTGAAGTCAGGGGACTGCACCATTCATAACAGCATTGAGTCTAATGTTAACATCACCCTTTCTGTCTGTCTGTGTTTCTTTATGTCTCTCTGACTCTTTTTCTCTATCATTCTCCTCTCTCTGTCTTTGTCTTTTTGTCTCTATCTCCTCCTCTCCCCTCTCTCTTCTCTTTCTGTCTCTGTCTCTGTCACTGTTTCTTCCTGTCTGTCTGTCTATTTGTCTGTCTCTCTCTGTCTCTGTCTCTCTGTTTCTCTGCCTCTGTCTCTCTGTCTCTCTGTCTCTGTCTCTTGCTGACTCTGTCTCTATCTTCTCTCTCTCTCTCTCTCTCTCTCACTGTTTCTTCCTGTCTATCTGGCACTCTATCTCTTTCTCTCTCTCTCTCTCTCTGTCTGTCTCTCTGTCTGTCTATCTATCTATCTGTTTCTCTCTCTGTCTCTCTCTCTCTCTTTTTCTCTCTTTCTCTCTCTCTCTCTCTCTCTCTCTCTCTCTCTCTCTCTCTCTCACACACACACACACACACACACACACACACACACAACAGAAATCAGAAATGCCTTATCATGGTATGAAGATTAATCTTGCTTCTTGAAGACCACCCCAGCAAACAGGCTCTATCTAGAAGGTCTTATCAGACTGAGAAGACCTTGCGTGTATAACACATGGGACCCGAGAAACATCATCAGAGAACTAATCTAGTGACATATGGCAAGGCTTATCACCAGAATATCAGCATCCGGGAAATCAATTTTTTTCCTTTGACAATTCATTAAGACCATCTACTACTACTACTACTACCACTACCACCACCACCACTACTACTACTATCACTTCTACTGCTACTACAACAACAACAACAACAACAACAACTACTACTACTACTACTACTACTACTACTACTACTACTGCTACTACTACTACTACTACTTCTACTGCTACTACAACTACTACTACTACTACTTATTATCATTTTTACTGTTGTTGCTGTTGTTATAGCATTTATATTTACTTTAAAGTTTGCAAAATGCTTTTTGAGGCTTGTCCCATGTTATTAGAAGTCATATGGTCCCACTTTTCAGAGATAGCTACTCATTCTTTATGTAGTATCACTGAATTTTTTAAAATCAAAATTAAGATTAAGAATCCCAGCCCTCACTTCCAGGTGCCTTCTGTCTGTGGTTCCACAGTCTGTGCATATTAAATTTTTGCATACAATGACTACCAGAAGTCAGCCCCCAACTTTCTGGCATCCTCAGTTCAAAGCATGAATGAGTTCAAAAGAGCCCACAGCTGATTTCCATTTCCCTGGGAGTTCTTACTGGCTCTATCACAAACCTGTCACTCCCTTGCCTTCATTCCCTCTCCTTCCCCTTGACATGCCCCCTCATCTTCCCCGAAGGCTCTGCAAGGAGCTCAGAGAACACATGCTCCCAATATTGTGCGAAACACATTCTCTTCTCATAGCCTCTTCACTGCTCTTTTCCTTCTGCCATGTCCAGAGCACGACAACAGGACTCAGTCTGATCCACGTACGAAGCTTCCCTCAAACCATGATTCCATCTGGAGCCCAGGACCCGTCAACTCTCTCCCCTCATGATTCAGTATCCGTGCTTCAATCAATCAACCCATCAATCAATCACTTAAATGACTACTACATATGGGGTATGGTGTGTACTGGGCTAGACTGAGAAGAGAAAGACAAAGGCCAAACACCAAGGGATTAATTTTTTAGAATATATCTGGATATAAAACTATACATTAATCTAACATATAGACTCCCACAAAACATGCAAATATATACATATGTATGTATATACATGTATTCTATATATAATATACATATACACTCTCCCTTTCTCTCTCTATATATATTTATACATATGTATATATACATCTTTGTGTATAAATATGTGTGAGTGTGTGTATTGTTTAAATTTCATAAGTTTTATTCTCTGGTCAAGGGAGTAGGGAGACAAAGGAACTCTCTCCCCTCCTCCTTCCCTGTTCCTTTCCTGGGGCTTGGCTGAGGCCGATAAATGAATAATAGAACTGGCTCCACACGGGAGAGCTGGATTAATCTGAAATTTCTCTCCAGCCCCATAGGTCTCAGCCAATGCAAATATCCTTCCCATGCTGGCACCTGGCTTGTTCCTTTGATTGATTGATTGATTCAATAGATTTCTGGACCTTGTTCATCCCTCTTTCATATTTCTGACTGATTGATTGATTGAACTTAGAAGTCCAGACATTCTATGTTTGGTTAGAGGGGGGTGTATCTGCAGTGCACACGTGCGCGCGCACACACACACACACACACACACACAATCTATATAACTAAGTATAGGGTAATTGGGGAGGGGTCTCTAGCAGCTGGTGGCTCTCTTAAGCTTTTCCAAGCTCCCTCAGTCAAATTCTTCTCTACTTACCTTCAATCAAACCAAATGCTCTCTGCTCAAAAACTGGCCCTCCTTCCCTGGGTCTTTCATCACCTCCAGGCTGCTCTATCTTCTCCACTCCCCAAATCTGAGGGGTTTGCCTCAAATAGCTGCTCTTCCTTTCCCATTCAGCCCCTCAACATCATGAAGCAGATCCCATGGAATATGAATTGCATCAGTCTACGATCATCTCTGGCCACCTCCATACTACACCATTTCTGGCTGCCATTTTCAGTTCCTCTCTAGCTTCAGCCCTTTACCTTGGACACTAATCCCCGGTCCCTGGATCCTAATAAGTGAACTGTTGCCCTATCTTCCTGGACCCAAGTCTCTAACCCAGTGCTCAGCCTTTTCCTCACCCAACACTTCCTTTGTCCCCTCTTTGACTCATCCTCCCTC
Organism: Sarcophilus harrisii; assembly: GCF_902635505.1. Lineage (NCBI taxonomy): Eukaryota > Metazoa > Chordata > Mammalia > Dasyuromorphia > Dasyuridae > Sarcophilus > Sarcophilus harrisii. The sequence goes on along the minus strand of NC_045430.1, from coordinate 270,878,779 downwards.
TTTAGAATGTGAGCTCCTTGAGGGTAAGAGCTTTCTTTCTTGCTTCTATTGGTATCATCAGATTTAGCCTATTTCCTCATACATCATAAGTCTTTACATAGATTCTCTCTTTCCACCTATTTGCTTCTACCTCTCTATCTCCATCCAGCATTTATCAATCATCTGTCAGCTATTATTTATCTATTAATTATCATCTCTCCTTTTATTTCTATCTTTAACTAAAATTACAGCTTTATCTAAAATCCCATCTTCTACAAGAAGTCTTCCCCTACCCCTCTTAATTCCAGTGCTTTCCATTAATTACTTTCTATCTATCCCATGTCTTTTGTCTCCCCATTAAATAATGAAATTCTTGAGGGTAATCTTTGCATGTATTTGGAAAAATAAAATGCTATTTTTAACAACACTCCCCCCCAAGCCAAAACACTAATAGCAACAGACAACTTCTGTTAAAATATAACTATATATATATAAATATTATATATATATAATATAAAATATATAACTAATAACTTAGTTACCTAAGTGTTGAAGTTTTGAAATATCATTTTGAAATATGTAAAGTGAGATCAGTGTAATGAAATTAACTTTCTTGTGTGATTTGTAAACTGACCTCTCTGCTCAAAAGGCAATTCCAAAATGCAAAAATTTCTAATCCTTTTTGATCTGTAGCAGCATTTTCGGAATAAAGTTATATCCTTCAAAGAGAATGTTTTGAAAATATCCTTATTTTTTCATGAGAGCTTTAATGTGTTTAAGAATAGTGATTTTTCTTTCAAAAAAAGGAGATTCTTGAGGACAGGGACTGTTTTGCCTCTTTTTATATCCCCACAGCCTTGTACAGTGCCTGGCACATAATTGGCGCTTAATAAATATAAAGTGATTGAATGAAATTGAAAATTTCCTTCAATTCTTTAAAACTGGGACTCACAAAAAAATAAGGACTGAATTTCCACTCTTAAGAATTCTGGGAAATTCTGGAAAAAGATAAATTTCCACTGTTCCAAGATCTCAAAGATGTTAATGTTTCCTTAAACCCACTCTTCTCCTAACCCCCTGTTAAGAGTTTGTTGAACCTAAAGATGAAGACGTAAGAAACTCTCACAAATCTTACATGGGAAGCCACTTGAAGTGTTGACCAAGCCTTCAAGGGTTTTCTGTGACCTATGAAGGACACTTCAGATCATTGCAGACAATGGCTGCTGGAAGCCTGCTTTCATCAAGTGGTCAGACATGCAAATTTTGGCGCTGCCAGACTAGTCAGAGTGGTAAAATACTCCCGATAAATCACTTTTCCTATTTAAGATTTTAATAACTACAAAAATAAGACCGAACTGGCTTGGGCCTGGAATCAGGAAAAGCTGTGTTTAAACCAACCTCAAAGACTTACTAGTTTACCTCTATCTGTCCAGTTTCCTCATCTGTAAAGTGGGGATTATAATAGCACCTAATTCACAGAGTTGTTATGAGGATCAAATGAGATAATTATAAAGGACTTACTACAGTACCTAGCACATAGTAGGCACTATAATAATACTTAATAGCCTTTCCCAATTTCCCTAGACTGTGCCTTAAGTTCCTGATGCTTCCTGGCTGATGTTTTTTCAATTTTTTCTCTACTTAACATCTGGAAAGGAAGCATAAAATTATCTTTTTCTCTAAATATTTGTCTCTGGAAAACTACTATTGTTTAAAGCAGCAGGCCCGAGTCCTGGCAGCAGCGAGAGAGGTCAGCTTGCCGAGAAATGTCCAGAGGGATGCTCCAGGGAGCTCTCCTCAGCCCTGCCCAGTTGAACTTGCAAGGACGTTTATTAGTGGCTTGGATAAAAGTGCCCAGATCCCATCTGTTGAGGACATGAAGCTGAAAGAGAAACAAAAAGACAGTAGTACACAAAAGTATCAGAGATGGGCAAACAAAGATCCCAGAAGCCAAGAACAGCAGTATTCCAACTTTTTGGTCTCAGGACTCCTTTACGCTCTTAAAAATGATGGAACATTTTAGAAACTCTGGTCCTTCTGAAGTAGAGAGAGGGATGGAGAATCAGGAAGCTCCAACCTTCAATCAAGGATGAAGAGATGAGAGATCAAAGCCCATTACACACATTTTACAAAGGAGAAAACTGAGATCCAGAGAGTTATAGTGGGTTCTCCATGGTCACACAGTTTGTCACTGTCAGAGTCAGGTTACAAACCCAGGTCTTCTCTTTTCCAGATTTGGTGCTCTGGATTTATATATCCACAGTAATATTCAGAACAATTGATATAAAACATGACATTTTCAGTATAACAATTTTACTCCCATTTTGTTCTGCCCAATCTTCAGTCTATTATCATCTCTCCAAAATAAAAATAAGTATGACTTCCAGTGTGAGGAAGAGTTGAACCAAAATGTCTTCTTAATCACTTCTTGTACAAGGGTAATTTCAAATTCCATGACGACTGCAAAAAAACAATTTCATTTCATGGGATTTTCCTCCTGTGATGTCAAAATGTCATTTGAACTCAATAGGCATAAAATTCTTATGAAAGAAATATAGAGATCTGAGCTTGAACCTGAAAGTCAAAGTGAACAAATGAATGAAGGCAAAACCTATACATGCCTTATAAACAAGAAATCAATCGAGACATCCAACAAAAAGTCAGCATGGAGAAGGTTGTGTCCGAGTTCATTATGAAACTTCCTTATATATTGAAATCAAAGTTGAAAAAGAAGTACATATTTAAAGCAATCAGCACCTGTGAAATATCTGTCTCAATGGTTTGGGGGTGTTTTTTTGGGGGGGGGAACTAAAAAATGGACCATAATATAGTTGGAAAGTATCTTTAAAAGAGCTATACAATATTAATGAATCGTAGAGTCCAACACTCTAAGACAACTGTCAAAATCTAAATATTTGTCCAAAAAAGGAGAAAGTAAATTGATATTTTCAGGACATTGATAAACAGAAAAAAAACCCCACAGAAATATTTTTGAAGTAAACAAACATCATTTCAAATGGGATAATATCTGTAAAAAGCATTTAGTATATAGTAAGTGCTAAATAAATGCTCAATGCCTTCCCCTTCCTACTTTACTGAATAATAGTAAAGACTAATGACAGGTATATGCCCTGCATTTGATTTTGTTAAATATAATTAAAAATGGTTTATTTACAGATGGAGGCTGGGAAAGTGCTAAAATCCAAAGGCAGAATCAAAAAGCCCTCCATGGGCAGCTTCCACATGAATTTAAGCTGCAACATGTCAACAAAGTTGCATGGGCCAAATGGCGGTGTCATGGGTATTTATTTATAGATATAGTGGAGTTTATGGTAGCAAATCAGGACTAGATCACTGTCACAAAATTACATAAGGGCTATCCTTAAAGAGATCAGACTTTGGGATCAATGTAGATAATTCGAGGAACCAGGAGAAATGATAAATTATTTGCAACTGTGTATGCTGCAAAATTTTAGTACTGGCTGAAAACCCAGCAAAATATGTCCTAGTGGCTAGGATTATATGTCTTTCATAGACTAACAGGAAACAAATCCCCATACTATAAATACAAACTTCATAAAATCCTGGCGAACTGAACCAATGTATTGTATTGGAACCAGACTGAATTGTTGCCCACAATTACTCAGACACAACAATCATCCATAAAAATTTAAGAACAATGAATTTAATAGATAGTCACCATCTCCAAATTATATTGAATGAAAAGCTTTCAATATGTAGAAACTTAGCAGAAGAGATCAGAGCCATGTCTATCAGGATTGGTGAATTTCATCCCCATCATACTGTCTGCTCAGATATATACCCAGGATGCTTTTAGTGATTCTACAGAGGATGAACTCACAACCTACCGCTTTTACACAACTACAATAAGCAATTATAGCCACTGGTGCAATTGTCTGTGGAACATTAAATGTAAAAAAGAAAAATAGCAGGAAAGTGAAGGATCCCAGTACTATCCGAGATGATCCCCATCTGAACCCCAAAAGAAAAGATGAGATGGGTTAGTTAAGTATAACTCTGCATTATGCAGATTTAAGGTTTGCAAAGCAGTTGAAATACATTTAGAGGCAGGTAATATAGGAATTAGAACGCTAGATCTGGAGCCAAGAAAGCCTGTATTCAATCCTGCCTGCCACTTATTACTGTGACTCTGTGCAAGTCACTCCCTGAATTTCATTCACTTTCTTTATCTGTAAAATCAGATTTAGATTTGAAGACTTCTCTGGTCAAGGGACCAGCTCTAAATCTATGGTCAGTCTGTATTCTAAACCAAATCGAGGCTTTATTATTCCCATTTCAGAGGAAAAAACTGAAGTTCAGGAAAGTTTATCACTTTGCCCAAGGTCACTCAAGAAGTAGCTAAAGCCAGAGAATTCAATTGCTCTGAGAAGTCAATAAGGAAAACTGAATGTGGAGGGAGCAGGGAAGGAGAATCTCAAGTTCTGTAGCTCAGCCAAGCCTATTTCTTGAAATAATTTCACTCTAGACATCTATTCCATTTATTTCAGTCCTCTGGTCTTCAGTTTTATTTTGTGTCTAAATGTTCTACCATGACTGATTTTCTCCCATCACGTAAGTGAAAGGCAGATCATTTTTGAATTCATTTCACATCCTCCAAAAAAGGCTTTTCAAGAGAGCTTTTGTGGAAACTCCAAGGGTGTTGCCTTCTCTATAGTCCTTCCTTTACAGGAGAAATGATTTCAGCTTTCAGCTAATGATGGGTCCTTCCCCAGGGAGGAAATTTCTGGAGAGGTGTGGCCTCTTTCATCCCTTTCATAACCTGCAAAGGTATATTCAGGCACAAATTAATAGCGACTTAAGGCCTTGTCACCCATCTGATTTCAGTTGGCCAATTACCTTGTCCAGAAGTGAACAAAATATCCCACAGAGAACAAGGTAAAGTGCTCTCTTTCCCATTACCTGATTCTCAGCTACTGCTGTATGATGAGAGAACTAACAGATGTTTGTTAAACATGCTGAGGAGGGGGTGGATTTTAGTGTTGCCCATGACTTTGGCTTTAACTTAAACCAGAAAAAGTTGTAGCCTAAGAAAGAATGGACTAGAGGCTTTCATTTTTGAATCCAGTTAAATCCAATAAATATTTATTAAACCTTCTGTGTAGGTACTTTGCCAGGCACTGAGGATACAAAAGCAGCAAAAATATGTTCATGGATGAATCAATGTAAAATAGATTTACATGGAGGCAGGAAAGAGAATGAACAATTTATTAATTCACTCAACAGGTAATTTTTTTGTCTGGCAAAAATCTGCATTTCTCTGTCTTGCTCAGGCTTGAAGTTCAGAGACTAGCCACTTATTCAGCTTACTTATTCCTTATTCTACCTCTGATGGGCATCGGAGCTTTGACCTGAGTCAACTGACCCACCTTAGATTATTCGTTGCCCCCCCTTCTTTATATTAGTGGTAGACTTCAAGAAGACTTCTGATCAGCGTAGCCCACCAAAGCTCAGAGTGGGCCCCCTGCCTCATCCTCACTGGGAGTATAGCACCGAGCCTGGCTCACAAACATTTATGAAGAGTCTACTTTGTGCCAAACCCCCAGGCTGAGTGCTAGACATTAAGAATACAAATACCCAAATGAAATAGTTCCTCAAAGACATTATAGTCTGCAAAAGATAGCAAAGAGTCGATCCAATATGTAAATAGATCAGAAATTCAAATTATAAAGAAAGAAATGATAATGATATCTATAGAGTGCTTTTGGATTTGGATAATGCTTTACAAATAGTTTCAAGAGACTGAGAAAGAACTGGTGGGATCCACAAAGTCCTCATGTAGGAGACACCACTTGAACCTGCACTTTGGAGAAGAAAGATTCTAGCTAATTCTCTAATCAGTTATTTTACATATTATATACATACATATTTATATACACACATGGATTATGTGTATAAAATAACTAATTCTAACTCTAGCTCCAAGTGCTGGGAAATATTTGTGAAGTCATAGAGGTGGGAGCAAAACTATGGTGTCTGGGGTCCCTTTAGTGGGCCAGTGTGGCTGGTGCCCAGAGCAACAGAAATGAATGTGAACTAAGACTAGGAGGGTGAGTTAGAGCCAGAGTTTGGAGAGTTTTAAATTTCAGGCTGAGGGATTTGTATCTTATCCTAGAACCAGAGGGAGCCACTGAAGAGTCACTTTGAGAAGTGAGTGACAATAAAATAAGCATTTTAAGAATATCAGTTGCTATTATATGTATATATAACTAAAGAAGGAGAGAAAGGGAGGAGGAAAAGAAAGAGAAAGAGAGATAGAAATAGAGAAAGACAAAGAGACAGACAGAGGATGAGAGACAGAGAGAGAGAGAGAGAGAAAGAGACAGAGAGATAGAAATAGAGAAAGACAAAGAGACAGACCGAGGCTGAGAGATGGAGACAGAGAAGATTTAAAAAGGAGGAAAAATTAGACAGAAACAAAGGAATGGAGAGGCTACTACAAGAATCTAAATGAAAAGTGATGAAGACCTGAAATAAGGTTCAAGGTTTGGAAGTGGAGAGAAGGGAATGAAAGTGAGAGATGTTGCAAGGGCAGATAGGACTCCAGCTCTCAGGACATGGATGTTCAGGAAAGGTGAAAGAGTCCTGAATGATGCTTGAGTGTAAGTCTGGCTGGTTAGAAGGCTGGTGATGGCCTCAACAAAAACAGGGAAGTTTAGAGAAGAAGTTAAGGCTGGGGTAGGGGCAATAATGAATCCCGAGTCTTTTATTACATTACGGGGCCCCTTTTTCATCAAATTCAGAAAACGGTCCCACAGACTCAGAAAGGTAACTCATACAATATGACTGATTCATGGGAACATTAAATGAGACCCAGCCATATGGTTGCATTCATTCTTTCTTCCCTGCCCCCTTCTGCTCCCCAACCTGACTTTGAGCCTTCAGTATAACTGACCTCATTCTCCTTGGAAAATAGCAAACCAAGAACCTTGTCATCAAGCAGCATCTTTGCGAAATAAATGGCTGTCTAATTAGCCATTAACTTATTTTTTCATTCCTTTTGGGCTCTGCTCATGTTAAAAATATGTTCCATGGATGCCAGCCTACTGGGATGCTTGGAGCCCCTTGTCACTCAGCGGCAATTCAGTGGAATAATAAATAGCTATGCCCCCAAACAGCAGCTCCGACTTCCTGCAGCCTCTGCTCCCCCCCAGCTCCATCCATGAAGCCCCGCAGGGGTCCTCCTCACAGCAATTACCCTACTGGATTTGGGGGGAGGTGAGGGATCTAGGCCTGCCAGGAACAAGACGACTTTCAGTCTTCTAAACATCCCTTCAAGTAGCAGGAGGTTTTCTCCAGCTACTCTTTGCTTCTCCTATTTCTGAGGTTACCCAAGGCTTGGATATAGAAGGTCCCCAAATCCCAACCCTTTACTTTTAGTAAATAAAGGGGAAAGGCCCAAGGAAAAAGTGCTGTCCATGCAGTGACCCAAGGAGCAGCAAGTAGAACCTTTGTCCTTCTTGGGTAATTTGACAACGGTGTGTTTTCCAAAATGCAGGTCATCCTGTAGTGTTCCGTTCTGAGCACCAAAGTTTTAGAAGACTAATAATAAGTGCAAGGAGAGAGTCACCAGGATAACAAAGGTCCTTGAGGCCACATTATATGAAGAGCCACAGAAGGAACTGGGTCTGTTCGGTCTGGAGAAGAGACGAATTTGGAGGGCACATGATCGCTGTCATGAAGTATTTGAAATGATAGTATTTAGAAGAGGCTGAGAGTCTGTTTGACCGCAGAGAAGAGAGCTAGGAGCTGGGCAGGGAAGGGGCAAAGGGGCAAATTTCAGTCTATTCTCAGGACAAACCTCCTAATGACTAAAAGTGACTGGGCTGCCAATGGAAGTCATGAGGTTCCCAACAATGGAAATCAAGAGCTTTCCAACAATGGAAGTCATGAGTTTGGACAACTCCACAATTGGGATGTTAAGGAGAGGACTCCCATTCTGATATCCCTCTCAACCCTAAGATTATAGTTATTTCTGTAGAAGCATTACTGCTTATATTTTGTATAAAATGTCAGAAATGGGGGATTTGAAGGATCATAGGGAGCTATAATGAACCTTAGGGGATTTTTTTTTGCCCAATTCTTTCCTTTTTGACATGAGAAATCTGAGGTTTAAAGTGGCCACATTACAGAATTTTAAAGTTGAATAGAAACTCTGAGGTTGTCTAGTTTGATACCTGGAAACTACACAATAGGGCTGTGAAAAGACATATTAAGAAAGTGACAAAAGTGTCACTTTGATCCAAAAATCTCACTGCTAAACTCATACCCCATGAAGGTAAAAAAGGAAGGCCTTATAGGCCACAAAATCTTGATAGAAGTATTTTTGTATAGTGGCACAGCCATCATGATGAAGACAGAACCAGTCTTGAAGACAAGGAAACTTTGGTTCCAGTGTTGCTTTTGAAACCCCAAACAAGTCATTTATCCCACTGTCGGCAGCTATGTGACCTATCTGTATGCTACAGAGAGGGTACCGACCTACATTGACAAAAGCTGTTCCCTCATTGGAGAATTCTCTCCACCAGTGATCAGTGATCAGTGATCAGACTGGTCCAAGCCCTACCCATGAGAAACTAGAACCATCAATCCTTTCAGACTGCAATACAAATTAAAGTGGAGGGCATTGCCTTGCTTAAAGTCAATTCCAAATAGGTTGGTATCTGTGCTTGGAGTTGGGACGCAGCTAATTTTCATATGTAGAAGCTTAGATTCAGACACTGTGTTCTGCAAGCTATTAGGTGGGGTCCCTTGTAAGGCTTTAGCCAAGATTTCATCGGAGCCCTCCCTTCCCACCCAGCCCCTCATCGGCTATCATGAGCGATCATCCCAAGAGTGACTCAGTCATCCCTGGAAGCTCCCTACCTCAGCTGCCCTGGAAGGACAGTAGGGAAGTATAGGCGATGGATGACTGAAGAAAACCTTTTGGATCCAACCCTTAGCCAAGGTCATGGGATCCCCTTAAGACCCACAAGCAGATTGGAGGTGTCGGCTAACTAGGATCTGAAAGCAGAAGGCAAACAGCCAGCCGGCCTCCCAGCCCACTCCACCCACCCCCGATGACAGTTTGATTCTGGCCAAGGGCCTAGGGCTCAGATTTCTTCCAGCCCTGGTCAGAAACACCAAGAGAAATCAATATAATTCGATCAAAATGATTGAACCTAAGTTGCTTTTAACCCCCAGATCAGTCCCCATGCTACTCAGATCTCAAGCTTTCTCACAACTAATAGAATCCCTAATCCAGTGAGAGCTATTGCCTTAGGCAAGTCTTCTGGGCTCCCTCCTCATACACAGGCTAAATTTCAGATCACGAGATCTGGGATCCAGAGGGGAAAAGAAGCTTGCAAGCCCCATATCTATCCCCCTCATTTTACATATGAAAAAACTAAGGCAACAGGGAGAGTGCACAACAGAGCTGGGATTTCAATCAGTTCCCATGTCTTCAAGGTAGCTCTATGTTTTATATATTGTTATATTTACACATATGAACATATTTGTATATATTTATATATTTGTATATATTTATCTGTTAATGTTTATGTATTTGTATGTATTTATCTATAAATACTTGTATTTATATATTTGTGTGTAGATTACCTATTTATGGGTTATATTTCTATATATCATACATATTTATTTATGTGTAGACACATTTTCTGCTCTAATAGAATCTCAGTTCCCTTCAGACAAAGATAGCTTTGTTTTGATCTCCATATTCCCAACACCTAGTCCAGCCCCTGGAGCATAGTAGGCACTTAATAAATGGCTGTTGATTGATTAAAACATTGTTAATGTACCAACTTTCACAGCACTTTCAGATTTACCAAATAGTTGCCTCACTACTCCCTGGTGGGGTATGTAGATGAGGTACATGTGATTATCCCCATTTTATAGATGAATACATAAAGTCAGAAAGGTTAAGTAACTTGTCCAAGAATGCACAGCCTGTATATGAACCAAAATCTCTCCTGATTCCAGTTTTTTTTTTTCCTGTGCCATAGTAGTTCTGATTTCATTATTTTCTTTAAAGGGTCAGAATCCTGAGCCAAAGGCAAAAAAAAAAAATGAAACTACAGGTAACAAGGTCTTCTATGGACCACATTTCATGGTGTAGGAAGCAAGTTCTTTGGTAGGGGTAGAGGGGGGAAGAAAGACTAGAAAGATGTGAAATTATTGTTTCTGCATCTCTAGGGGAGAAGATAGAACATAAGATTCTACATTTATAATATCAAATCATTGTGTCCATGTTCTTATTATAGCCTGGTCTCTGTGGTGTGAGCTCCCAAGAAGGAGCCACAGAAATAGAGAAGGCCACAATCACTTACGGAACGCCGACATCTTTAAACAATGGTTCCCAAGGAATACCTTGCACAAGCTTTTCTCAGACCCTCCAGCTACCCTGACTCTCTATCTTCAAGCCAACTTGATGGATTTTTTTTAAAGTAACTGATTTTCATGAGGAAGATTTTAAGATCATTATTTAAGGTAAAAAAAGAATTAGAGACATCCCAAAATGGAATGAGATTCTGTGCTAGCTAGTAAGTTGTCCAACCCTAAAAGATCCCAAGTCAAGCTTGGAAGACCATTTGTCACAGAAGGTGTAGAATTCTTATTCATTCTCTAGCTTTGGGCTGACCAGGGTGATATAGCAATAGCTAGTTATTGTGTAGCTCTTTTAAGGTTTACTAAGCACTTCATGTAAGTTAATTCATTTGATCCTCACAACACATAAGTTAACTCATTTGATCCTCATAACAACCCTGTAAATTAGATGCTACCATCAGCACTGTTTTTTGGATGAGGAAACTGAGCAGTGAAGTCCTTTTACAGGGTCACACAGCTAGCAAATGTCTAAGACAGAATTCGGGCTCGAGTTGTCCAGATCCTCCACCTGCTACCCACTGCTCCACTTTCTTTCCAACTCTTCAGTTTCTAGGAATCTAGCATTCAGCCTGAGGCAACAATTAATTAAATTAATAATTTAAAATTTTATTTATAAATTTACATAATCTAAAAATAAAATTAATTAATTAAGTTTTTAAAGTTAAATAAATAAATAATCCACTTTGCCAGTAGACTCATAATATGCCTCCAGCCTCAAAGATAAATAAATGAACAAACAAATAAATAAATACAATCAGAACTCATGAGTTCCATGACTTCTTACTTTGATACTTGAGCATTGGAATAAAATCTGTGTTCCATATGGATTACCATGACAGAGGAAATATTCCCAGTGTACTGGGAAAAAGCTTCTCTTTGCTGACCTATTCTGCCCTTCAGAGATCGGGACTCTATGGAGGGGACACCTTCAAAGCTTTTATGGAATGATGCAACCTTTCAAAGGCTAGATTTCATTGTTATTGCCTTTATGAGCACAGGGTCATCTCTACATCTCAAGTCAACTGTATTCACACCAGACCTACCTATGGTTCCTTCCAGGAAGGGTGTGTTTTCCAGTTTGGCAGGTCAGAAAGAGAATCAGTGTATGGATACTTGTTTATTTGAGTGAATTCAAGAGATCCTTTTCTCCCAAATTTGCCTAGTCTTATGATCACTTTTACCTTCCTATTTTCATTTTCATGGTTCTAAAGGGATGCTCTAGCAATAAAAGGACAATGAACTCTCTCTCTTCAAAGCCTACTCATTCAGAATTTAGGGCAAACCTGTGAGATGGAGCCTTGACTTCTGAAAATGTTCCAAGGAGGAAGTTTGGCTAGCATTGGAAGGACTCTGGGGAGACAGGCACTTTGGGTGGAGTTATGAATTGGTCCAAGTGCTCTGGAAAACTGTTTGGAAATAAATGAGAAAGGGGACTCTAGATAACCCTAAATTATCCACACTCTTTGACTCAGTGCTCTGACACTAGGCATGTGGCCTAAAAACAAACGTTCATAAGAGTGTCTTTTGTATCAACAAAACAACCCAAATAAAGTGAATACCCATGGATCAGGAAATGGCTGAACACATTTTGATCTAGGCACATAATGGAATATTATTGCACCATAAGAAATGGAGAAATGGAAATTTGAGAAACTCTGAGAAACCTCAACAGTCACATATGAACTGATACAGAGCAAAGCAAGCACCAGCAGAACAACAACATCACCATGGCTATAACGATAGAAAAACACGGACAGCTGGCCAGATTCTGAGTGACTGTAATGACCCACTTTGACTCTGGAAAATAGGTAAAGAATTTCCCACCTCTCTTTTTTGGTGCAGGAGCAGAACACTGCCTGGATTAAATGTTGGCTACATTGTCAGACTGAGTTGATTTATTGGTTAGTTTAACTTACTGATCTCTTTTGGTTACAAAGTAAACTGCTAAGCAAATAGCAAAGAAACAAGATTACAGGAAGACTGTTTAACCTACTTAAGAAATCTTCAGCCAATAAGTAATTTGCCTTTCTAGTCATTACAACAGGACCAGGAAGAAGTGATGACATTGTAACCTTTGCCTCCAATTTGACAATACTCTGTATAAGCACAAATTTTTTATTGTTTACGAAGTGTTTAGATATACATTATCTCCTTCTAGCCTCCCTATTTAACTTATGAGAAAGACCCGAAGATGTTAAATAATTTATCTCTAAAACAGCCAAATAAATGGCAGACTAAACACAGAGAGCCTTAGCGGATGGAGTGAGAACTGAGTTCAAATGTCACTTTAGCTATTTAGTAACTATGTGACCATACTAGACTCTATCTCTCTGTGCCTCAGTTTTCCTCATCTGTAAAATGGAAATAATGAGAAGTATAGTATCTTCCTTCTAGAGTTGTCAGAAGGCTCAGGCAAAATAAGGAACTTAAGGTACTTTGCTTACATTAATATGTCGCATAAACATCACCTGTAATTAAGCTCTGGGTCTGTTCTTTTCACTTAACCATTTTCTACATAAAAATAATGACTTTGGACAAATAAAGACTTTTCTTGACAAAAATCCTGGAGAAGAGTTCTCACTCTTTCTCTACAATTCACCTATATCTGTAGACCCTTTCTGTGATGTTAAACTTGACCATCATGCTGTTCAAAGGGAGATTGAGAATAGAAGCTACTCAGTCACCCACATTTCCCCTCCTTGATAACTGTCATCTTTTTTATCATTTGTTTTTGGATCTGTCACTAATGGGTTTTGAAAACCTCTGGCATTTCCCTTTTGCCAAAAACCACCCAGAGCATCTTAGCATGAAGTATCCTCCCCCTTCCTGCAAAATTTCATTTCAGTACAATCTCCTTCTCATAGTCAGGCCAATCATTAGGGTCACTGTTTGCTCTTCTCACTGAATTATACTCATTATCTAGAGGTATCAATTTGGCAGACAAAGAACATTGTGAGACACCAGAGAAAGATACTATTCAGATTTCCAGCAGCAGCAAAGAGTGATGATTTTTTTTACTGTGAAGGGATGGGGGTGGGAAGGGAAGGAAACATGGAAAGATTCCTTCTGTCCCCAGGCATCCTCCTGAAGGACCCAATCCTCAATTTATTTCAGAAAATACTATGGATTATGAACACATAGACTGAGTTCCAGAATAAAAATTGTAAGAGAACAATAATGTAACAGAAAAGAAACTGAATCCTAAGGCTGTGACCTTGAAATATGGTAGAAATCTCAGCTCCTGGAGGTCCTGTCTTTTCCAAGATCTCCTCAAGTTTTTGCTGCTCTACATTCATTTCAGGATTTTCTGTCTGTTTGTAATGGAAATCTGGAGAACTGGAGATTTCTGACCTATTTTGTTATCTTCCCTCAGGATTCCCTCAGTGAAGAGTAGCCCCCTACTTGCCACATGACACAGAAGAGAAAGTGATGATGTCCCCAAACCAAAATTCCCCTTAATATGTAATTTGGGATTTAAAGAACAAAGTGAAAGGATTAGGACAAATCCAATCCAACCTAATCCCCCAAACATTTTCAAGGCTCCTGTGGGGATATGAAGAGGACTTACATGGTGGGATGGGGAATAGAAGGAGATAAGCAATCATGTGATTTATTTGAGAAGGTGGAAGAGAGCACTAAGAACTAGAATGATGGGAAATGGGTTCCGGGAAAAGGATTCTGAGCTGAACCTTGAAGGAAGTTGGAGATTCTAAGTAACAGACTACTGGGAGAAGTGCACTCTGAACATGGGAGAAAATTTGAACCAATGCAGTGCAGTGGGGATGGAATGAGCAAGCTTACTTCCAAGTGGCTACTGTAGCAGGCAGTGAATTAATGGAGCTAAACTCTGCTCCTTTGAATGAAAGGCTGGCTCACTCACTGCTGAATGCCCTTATGTTCCAATCATTTGTAAAAATAATGATAATAAAGAAGACAGTAACTTAACAATATAATAAAAAATAGCTTACATTTATGAAGCACCTATTTTGTGCCAGACATAATGCTAAGGACTTTTGAATTATTATCTCCTTTGATCTTCACAACTACTCTGGGAGGGAGGTGCTATTAGTTTCACAGTTGAGGAAACTGAGGCAAATAGAGGTAAAGTGACTTGCCCAAGCTAGTAAGCTTCTGTGACCAGATTTAAACTCAGATTTTCATGACTCAGGCCTGGAGCTTTGTCCGCTGTACCACCATGCTGACAATAACTTTCTTCGGTTTAATAGGACTTTAGAACCAAAGCTCAAAAGAATCTCAGAGGCAATCTTATCTAACCTCCCCATTTGACAGATAAGAAAACTGAGGACCCCCCCTCCAAGATTAAGAGTATTGCTGAAGCTCACAAAAGTAGTCAGAATTTGAGTTCAGAACACCTGTCTCCAAATCCAGTTCTCTTCCCAAGACTTCCCATATCATCCTCTTATACCTTTTAATTCTCTCCAATCTTGGTCCTATTACCTTGAAAAACATTCCCTCTCTCTCTCTCACACACACACACACACACACACACACACACACATGTGCACACATAACCCTACATTTGTATGAGTGGAAGGAATTTCTGTGATGGAAACTCTTCACAGATGCGGATGAGGAGCTTATCTATAACTTATCATGTGAGAGTGGGACACTTGGGGTGGGTAGGCGCCTCAGTGAATAGGGAAGCTCTAGAATCAGGAGGACCTGAGTTCAAATCCAGCTTCAGCTATGTGAGTGATCCTGGGCAAGTCACTTTAACTTCATTTGTGTGTGTGTGTGTGTGTGTGTGTGAGAGAGAGAGAGAGAGAGACAGAGAGAGACAGAAAGAGAGAGAGCAAAGTGGGGAGGGAGGAGGGACACACAGAGAGAGACAGAGAGAGACACACAGAGACACAGAAAGAAAGACAACGACAGAGATGCTCTGTGGCTCTTCCAGAGTTACACTACCAGGTTCTATCAAAAGTAAGACTTGGGCCTCAGTTTTCTTGACTCCAAGACTAGTCCTCTAACTATCTCTTTCTGTGTCTCTGTACTTGTCTCTCTCCCTGTGTCTCTCTCTCTTTCTCTCTGTGTCTCTCTGTGTGTTTCTCTCTGTGTTTCTGTCTCGGTCTCTCATCATACAAGTAAAGAAAGAACTAGAAAATGAGCTTCTGCTTGGACTGAGAAATAAAGGCACCTAGAACAAAGATCTATCCATTTTTCTTCCCTCCTTGTTCAAGCTATATCTGTTCTATCTTATCTGATGGTTCTCCAAATGAAAGAAGGTTTTGTGTTGTTTTAACAGAGAAAGGAATTCAAGGCAATTTTTTTCTTAATGGGGAGGAAAAGGTAAATCTCTGACCTCACTGAATAGCAGACCACCAACTGATGCATGTCCAACATGTCCTACTGCCGTGCACCTTCTGAAAGACACGGCTTTGGTTCTCTAGACTGAACCTTTTCACACCTAATAATTCAACTCCTCAAGGCTCGTTGCTTATGCAGACAATTCTACTTATCAAGCTGGTCAGCTTTTCCTTTGGATTATTTCAAAGACATCCGTGGGTCTCCGAAATAGACGGAGCCTTTCATTAGGAGGCCACGTTTGCACAGTTGAAAGCCTCACCTGGCCGGGGAGCCAGCTGGCTGCCCACTGCTGAATACAGAGATATTGTTTGCAAGTTGCCCATGAGAAGTCTGCTCACCTGGAAGTTTTCTGCCACAGGAGGTTTTATATTTTCTAAACCCCTGGATTCCAATTAAGATCATTCATTTTAGCAACCTTTGATTGAGCATATAAAGAGATATTATGTATACAGTTCTAACTATGAAAAACAAGGCTGTTTGGGTATGCAGACTCTTAGAGAGTCTTAATAGAAGCCTATTTTACCTGAAGGGAAAATCCAATAAACATTACTCCATAATGTGTTATGGAGCCCAATATTGACTTACCCTACAGGACTCCTTGACTTATAATCAACGTTTGCAGCCTATATTCTGTGTCTTATAGAGCAAAGTCCATATAAGGAATCCTTTATTTTTTTCTTTTACAAAGATTAGCTGCATTTCATCACAATACACCCTTTCTGCAAAGGAAAAAACATGTCCTTTGTTAACTATATATATATATTGGTTGTAAATAAAAGGAATAACACAATAGTTAACTTACACAGGGAAAGGAGATGGGGGCACAGGGGGACCCTAAACATCAGCCTGAAATTCCAGTCGGAGAACACCCCCACAATGGGATTGTGGGACTGAGCCTTCAAATGCACACAGCAATCTCTTTCTTTTTTTTTTTTTTTTTTTTTTTAATAGCCTTTTATTTACAGGATTTATACATGGGCAACTCCACAGCATTAACAATTGCCAAACCTCTTGTTCCAATTCTTCACCTCTTACCCCCCCCCACCCCCTCCCCCAGATGGCAGGATGACCAGTAGATGTTAAATATATTAAAATATAACTTAGATACACAATAAGTATACATGACCAAAACATTATTTTGCTGTACAAAAAGAATCGGACTCTGAATTATTGTACAATTAGCTTGTGAAGGAAATCAAAAATGCATGTGTGCATAAATATAGGGATTGGGAATTTAATGTAATGGTTTTTAGTCATCTCCCAGAGTTATTTTTCTGGGCATAGCTAGCTCAGTTCATTACTGCTCCATTAGAAATGATTTGGTTGATCTCGTTGCTGAGGATGGCCTGATCCATAAGAACTGGTCATCATCTAGTATTGTTGTTGAAGTATATAATGATCTCCTGGTCCTGCTCATTTCACTCAGCATCAGTTCGTGTAAGTCTCTCCAGGCCTTTCTGAAATCATCCTGTTGGTCATTTCTTACAGAACAGTAATATTCCATAATTTTCATACACCACAATTTATTCAGCCATTCTCCAACTGATGGACATCCATTCAGTTTCCAGTTTCTAGCCACTACAAAAAGGGCACAGCAATCTCTTTCAAAGAAGCTCCCAACTTTTGGCAATATGTAAATATTTGCTCAAATGTCTCAACAAGATCAGTGACTGGATTTAATTGAAGTCCATTAGGGGAGGTCTGGGAATAGCCCATTGAAAATCATTTGGGTTATTAAAAAAAACAAAATCTCAATTTTTTCCTCATCTGAGGATGTTTAAACATGACATTATTGCCCATTTCCCGTAAAAATTCCACAGACTTTTTCCATGGGAGGATTTTTTTTTCCTTTTTTTCCACATTTAAGTTTCAGGATTAGTTTGCCTGCCTTAAAAGAACAAGACAAGTTAATTCTCTTTGCCCCATGACATGACTTGATGACTCTTGGCTGAGTTTCTTTAGGGAATATAAGAATATTCTTGATGGCTGAAGCTCAGAGAAGTATAGATTAAGAGCTTCAGAGGTCGACCTAAAACCATCGGTTTCTTCATTTGGACAAGTAGGAGGTTAAATCAAGTGACTTCCAAGATTCTTCCCAGCTGTAAATCTATTTCTGTGATACAGTCCCAATTCACCCTTCACCCCTTTTGCAGATGAGCAAACTGACTAGTATCTTTGTTGCTGCTGCTGCTGCTGTTCGATCTTGTGTCTGTCTCTCCCTGACCCCATGGACCACAGCCCCAAGGCCCTTTTATCCTCCACCATATCAGTGTTTTCTTTTCCCCTTTTTTCTTTTTTTTTAAATTTTAATAATAGCTTTTAATTTTCAAAATACATGCAAAGTGGTTTTGCAAAGGCTAATATTGAAGAATTGTCCACACATATGTTTTGAAAAATAAAAAAGCTTTAATAATAAAAAAGCAAAGTTTTCAGCATTCACC
The DNA here is from genome assembly GCF_902635505.1 of Sarcophilus harrisii. NCBI lineage: Eukaryota > Metazoa > Chordata > Mammalia > Dasyuromorphia > Dasyuridae > Sarcophilus > Sarcophilus harrisii. Next base: position 270,860,612 of record NC_045430.1, on the reverse strand, counting down.
CTTGCAAAACCCTGTGTTCCAAGTTTTTCTTCATTCCTTCTCCCCATTCCCTCCCCTAGATGGCAAGTAATCCAATATAAGTTAAACATGTGCAATTCTTCTAGACATATTTCCACATTCATCATGCTGCACAGGAAAAATCAGATCAAAAAGGAAAAAAAGAATGAAAATGAGAGAAAAAAGCAAGCAAACAACAATAAAAAAGGTTTAATTGCTATGTTGTGATCCTCATTCAGTCCTCATATTCCTTTTTCTGGATGCACATGACTCTCTCCATCACAGCTCCACTGGAACTCACCTCACTGTTGAAAAGAGCCAAGTCCTATTTTATATTTATTTTATACTTTAATATATTTAACATGTATTGGTCAATCTGCTATCTGGGAGAGGGGATGGGGGAAGGAGGGGAAAAATTGGAACAAAAGGTTTTGCAATTGTCAATGCTGTAAAATTACCCATGCAGAGAACTTGTAAATAAAAAGCTATAAAAAAAAAAAGAAAAAAGAAAAAAGAAAAGAGCCAGGTCCATCAGAGTTGTATATTAGTGTTTTCTAAAACTCATATTCATGAAATCTAAGTGAGACCCATTGGTTAAAAGCAGAACGCAGGATCCAGAGATATCTAGTCTGTTGTATTAAGGACTGCTGATTCTTGTGAATGGTTGAGCTGCTCTGAGCCAGTCAGTGGGGTTCTCACCACCAAAAGCAAAAGCTTTGAATTTCACCTTCCTTGCACAGATTCCTTTAGAATTTGTCCCCTTTTTCCTTCTAAACAGAGCTACAAAAGTCAACTCCTGACTTCAGAGACCTAGGCTAAGGAAGCTGCCCTCATACTGAGAGAACGACTAACCTTTTCCACTGATTTCCCTCTGCCTCCAAATCCATACTGCGTTTAAGTGTTTCATCAAGGGCCTGCAAGGAAGAGGGGATGGGGAAGGGAAGAGGACGTCAGGGAAATGAGTGGCCATGAGTGACATCACCAGCAGCCAAGAAAGAGTCAGACCCACCTTTGTCCCACTGTGCCCTTGTGGCACCATATGCAGATTGGAGAGGGACAATCATAATCTTAGGGAAAGATAACATCCTACCTCCATGGGCACTTCCTGGGGTTCTAATCTCTCTTCTGATATTTACTATTGTGTGAACTGGGGGCAAGTCAATAGCCAGGGCTCAGTTTCTTCATTTGTAAAATGGCTTCCAACTAAATGATCTGAGGTCCTCTCTGGCCCTGTCTATGATTCTATGATCCTCAGTAATGTGGTGGCAAGAACACTGGCTATGGAGGCCGGAGGGCTGAGTCCAGATGCAGACTCTCCCCTCCTTCCTGCCTTGTTGACTATAATGGTCCCTGAGTCTCTGTTCCCTTTCTTGTAAAATGAGATGGATTGAAGTAGACGGCCTCTGAGGTCTCTTCTGAGCTCTAAATCACTGAAACTATGAGGTCCCTGAAGCCTCCCGGGCCTCAGTTTCCACATCTGTAAAAGTGAAGATGTTGGACAGATTGAGGTCCCTTCCAGCCTGGAGTTTGTGTCACCTGTGACCTCTCAGGTCTGATTTCATCTCCTGAGATGACACAGGACACGGCTGTCCGGGCCGGGGGACATGGTTCCCCCCCCCCCAAGGGAGGGTCACACAAAGTAAGGCAATGGGGCTTTAGCATCTTCATCCCTGAGACTCCCTCCCTCCCTGCTCCCGTCTCCTGCCTGCGTGCTCGGTGTGCGTGGGGGGAGGCGCGATGGGCACAGTAGGAGATCCCAGAAAGGAGGAACGGGGCCCTGCAGCCCCCACCCCAGCCGGCTCTGCCCCGGCCCTGCCGGTACCCGCCAGGTCTGCCAGGCCCCTGAGCCTGGACGCTTTCCGAAGGGCCGGCCTCCCTCTGGCGGCCAGAAGGAGAAGTGCGGGCCAAGCTGCGGAAGGGCTGATGGTGCGGGAATGGCCAGGGGGCGGCCAGTGTCTGCAGCCGGCATTTGTCTGTGGAAGGGAAGAGAACGGGGTTCTGTCAGCAGCCCTGGCCTGAAGAGAAGCCAGTCTCCCGATGTCCCTCTCCTGCCCTCCCTGATGGCCCCCAAAGTTAAGGGGGGATGAAGAGGGAGACCCCCACTCCTACCTCCTAAGATCTGCTAACAGAAAAGGGCAGTGGATTCAGAGGTAGCTCTGGGGCATGCTGGGAAAGTTAAACCCTAGCAGGGTACCTGGCACAGAGCAGGTGCTTAATAATTGTTTGCTGATTTTCTACATCATTTTCTTAAATTTAGATAACCAGCAAAACAATAAATGAAGGATGTCTAAATCTGAGATATAAACCCTATCTAGAGTTTTGGCCCACCTGCCAGGTCAATTGACCTCCCTGAGCCTCAGTTTCCTTTTCTGAAAAAATAAGAGATTTAGACTAATGGTCTCTGAGGTACCTCTGACTTCTGAATCTGTGAGTCCCACATCTAGAAATCCAAAGGCTCCATTAGGAATTCTTAACCTGAGATCAATGGTAGTTCAACCTTGGACAGAAAGATTCCATTTCTTCTTTTCCCCAGCCTTTCATTTCCCATGTGATCTCGTATACTTTGTTTTATGAATTTTAAAATATAGTTCTGAGATGGATCTGTATGTTGACTTGGCTAGGTTACAAGAGGAGCCCATGACCCAAAAGCAGGTCCTATCCCTTGGTCCCCATCACCAGCACTGACCCTTCATCTCCCCCGACTCCATTTAAAGTCTTTGATGAGATGCTAAGTCCAGAAACCTTTATCAGGTGAGAACACAGCTTATCGACTCAATCGACAGCAGAAGTGTGACCTCAGTGTGAACAAAAGCCAGACATTAATCAAAAGCCATTTCAGCTAAGTGGGGCAGCTTTAAGTGCTTAGTCACACATCCCCTGGGGTCCTTTATAAAATAAGTGACCAGTTCAAGACCCACCAGTTTTGCCCAGCTGGTAGGAACTTTCCAGCCAAGATCCAAGATCTTGGAAAAGATCGTGGAAGCTTCAGAGGCCTGGAGGATCTGGACATTTTCACTGGCATCTTAGCAGGCTCTCAGAATAACAGAGGCCGTTGGCAGTCTTCACCGGGAGCTCAGGACAACCTAGACACACTCAGGAAAGGCTGTCTCAAGACTACAAAGAACCTTGAGCAATGGCTACTGAAGGGCAAAGACACTTCCAGCAGCTGTGTGTCATCCTTTTGATCATATCGTGGACCTATTTTCCTACAGTTTCTGTTCATCTATTGGGGGGAAAGTTTGTCCTGGTTTGAGCGAATGTTTTGTACCAACACCTCTTCCCCAATATCCATTTCAGAAGCTAATTGAATCTGGTTATTGTTCTGAACCAGGAATCACATGGGGGAATCACAGTGACAACAACAGCATTAGAAAATCAGCCATCCCAGTGGCCTCAGCGTGGGGACCCTGAGGACAGATGCAACAGCTTCACCGTGAGTGGGGACAAATAACTCCAGAGCAGGCATTTACTAAAATTAGTTTGGACTCTAGAGAGCTTTGGAATAAGAAAGAGAAGAGACTTTCAAGGTCATTAATTCCAACACTTACCCATGAGGAAACTGAGGCTCAGAAAGACTTTAATTTGTCCAGGGCCTCTAAGATAGATAATTGCACCAAGCAGCCCAACTCCCAGGTCAAGGTCCTTTCTATTACCCCAGACTGACAGGGGTGGGCTATAGTCCCTCCCCAAAAAGTCCCTTCACCGCCTTGATAATGTGAGCGCCAATGTCTTCCCTATAACCATCTTGGCAGAAATTGGCAAAGGGGAGAAGGGGACCCCAGAGTAGAGCAGCCATTTTCTGAATTCACCAGAAGCCTTTATTGAGGAGCAGGGCCCTCCCTGGTAGCCTGTGGCCCCTTGGAAGTGGGCACCGGTGAGAAAATCCTGAGGGGGGCTGGGAAGCCGACAGCCCGGTGGTGTTTCTCCCACAGGCTCCCCACACACATCCCAGCACTAACTGACAACTCGGGATTATTCCAACCTGGACCGGAAAGAGTTGTTTAATGAATGGTTTGCTGGAAACTGGTATCATGCTTGAAGCTATGCAAATATCTAGGAGGAGGAGGAAGCTGAAAAAGAGGGAGGCAGACAGCCCAGGCTTTGCCTTAAGGGTTCTTAATCTATCACCACCAAAGGTAAAAGGCTCATTTATCCTATTGCCAAACTTCATGAGTCATCCACCTCCATGCTGCACTGTCTGCGTGGCTTTGTGTGTGTGTGTGTGTGTGTGTGTGTGTGTGTGTGTGTGTCTGCTCACATACACAAATATGGGTATCTGGAGGGAGAGATGAATGGATGGATGATGGAGAGGGGATAGAAGGGCAGATGGATAATGGAGGGATGGAGGGATGATGGAGAAATGGAGGGATGATGGAGGGCTAGATGTCGGAGGTGAGATATCACCTTAGGAGCATAGCTTTAGAACAGGAAGGAGACTTAGAAATCATTTAGTCCAACCTTCCTGTTTTACAGATGAGGAAAATGAGTCCTAGAAATGTCAACTGATTTAGCCCTGACTCCAAATACAACACCCTTTGTACTGCACCGTATTGTCCCTCTTGTCATTGATAATGAATCAGCCCAATGTTTACTTCCTATGTGGCTCTGAGGGAGTCGCTCACATTCCCGGGGCCTCTGTGTCTACTTCTGGAAAATAAAAAAGTTGTGCAGACAGTGCCGTGAAGGCAGAGATGGGGATGGGGGATCTCATGGTGACAGCACGTCCCTGAAAGAAAAGGAATTTGACCAGACTTGATCAAAAGTGGCAAAGGCCGCGCGGCCCAGGACACAAGCAGAGCCCCGGCCGTGGGGCTGGGAAAGACTGAAGGAGGGAGGCTCCAGAGCCCACTCTTGGGGATTTTGTTTTGCTTTTGTGTTTTCAACACCAGAGGGGCTTTGCACACTGGGCATTCTTAATAAGTATCTGTTGGCTTGAGTGGAAATTCCCCTTTTCCTAATAATTTCTCTCCCCCCTCATTGTCAAGCTCTCAAACTTGTCTTCTCTGTTCACCTCAGCCCCCCTCCCTTCTCATTTGTCAAAACTTACCTATTTTAGATCCTATTGTTTCAACAGAGGTTGAAATTCCAGCAGCACTTGGTAAATGCTGTAACAAGAGTTGTGTGGCAGCCGGGTGGCGCAGTGGGTAAAACACCAGCCCTAAAGTTAGGAGGACCTGAGTTCAAATTTGACCTCAGACACTTAACATTTCCTGGCTGTGGGACCTTGGGCAAGTCACTTAATCCCAAAAGAAGAGTTGCTGTGTGACCACAGGAAACTCACTTCACTCCTCTGTGCACCATGTAGCAGCTTTCTAAAACTACATGTTGAAGATCAGTTTCTTATCTGCATCAATAGAGTTTCTGCCCATCTTTCTCCTTCCTTCTCTCTCTCTCTCTCTCTCTCTCTCTCTCTCTCTCTCTCTCTCTCTCTCTTTCTCTCTCTCTCTCTCTGTCCCTCTGTGAGTGTTTCTGTCTCTCTGCTTCTTTCTGTGTGTCTGTTTTTCTGTGTGTGTCTCTGTCTCTGTGTGTGTCTCTCTCTCTCTCATCTTCCTTCTTTCTCTGTCTCTCTCTCATCCTCCTTCTTTCTCTGTCTCTCTCTGTCTCTCTTTCTCTCTCTCCCTCTCATCCTCCTTCTTTCTCTGTCTCTCTCTGTCTCTTTTTCTCTCTCTCTCATCCTCCTTCTTTCTCTGTCTCTCTCTGTCTCTCTGTCTCTCATTCTCCTTCTTTCTCTCTCTCTCAAACTCCTTTCTCTGTCTCTCTCTGTGTCTCTCTTTCATCCTCTCTCCCTCCCTCCTTCTTTCTCTGTCTCTCTCCCCCCCACACACACCTCTTTTTTTACTCTCTCCTCCTCTGCCTGCCCTTCTAGCCCTTCCCTGATTAGCAGACATGTAGCTGTGTCTGTTGCTCCCACAGAGCAGCCAGACTCCATACCTGACCTCAGGGAGCTTGAGCTTGGGCGTCAGGTCTGGCTCTGAAAGCCCCTTCTGCCTCGTGTTTCTCTAGCTGAGCTTGGGCGCCCATACATCATTGGTGAAAGAAGGATGTGGGGCGAGCACCTCACGGAGTCTTCCAGGGTTTCTCGATCCAGGCCAGTTGCCCCGTGGCAAGAACTATCTGGTGCTACCATAGTGCTTCTCGGAGAAGGAGGGGACCTCTGGCAAGGGTGTAAACTACAGCCTACACCAACTTATCGGAAAATACGAGCCCCAAATGAGCCATAAAAATATGGTGGAAAAGAGATTTCCCTGAGTGTTTCTATATTAATGTTCTAAGTATCAACCTCCCAGAAGCATCTAATAGGAGCAATTTGTTACCGCGTTTGCGTTTGAAGTCTCTGTCAATGCACACGGAGTCTTTTGTGTTTGAAACATCTCTTTTGTGTGGAGGAAATAAATAGCCGTCCCATACCTGATGTCTAATTTCACCGAGTCCCTTTCGGCTACTCCCTTTTGGGAAGATCTCAGACATGAGCCAGACCTAAGCCTTCAGTGATTTTCTTGGGGTTTTCAAGTCAAATTATAAAAAGCCAGAGACGTTATGAAAAATCACGACCTCTCTCTTAGAGGTCAGGTTCACTCAGGGCCGAACCAAGTCAGTATGACTGCAGGAAAGGGGGCCCCTTTGTCGGCCAAGGCAGCGTTCCCTGCTCCTGGCAGCAGCCATCTGCTGTTATACGTGTGACTTCAAGCCCCATTTTAATGGTGGTTCCCTGGCCCAACGTTGTTAAGACAGACCTCTCATTTGCTTTTGTTTTTTTTTAATTCATTTGCCGAAACTTGCTGTAACCTCCCGACTGACTGAGACATTGCCAGAGGGTTACTAATACCCAGACCCACCATTTGCCCACCGCACCCTCTTTAACTCCAAGAATTACTCCTTTCAACTGCACTTCTTAACACCTGCCCCTCCCCTTTGCTCCCACCCCTTACTGTACTTTCTTTATCCTTTTATTTTTTTTCTCCAGGCTCTTATTTCCCAGATTAATATGGTGTTAAAATCTACACTCCCACTTGAGGATGTTCCCTACCCTTTTCTTCTCTTCCTGTCCCTTGCCTTTAATCAGGCCATGCAAGAAACGTCTGTGACTGGCTTTCTTCTCCATGCTGGTGTCTGCCAAGTAAATGACGGTGCTTCCGGGCATTTTCCATAGGACTTTTAGGGCAGCTGCCCTCTAGGAAAGGCTGAAGGTTGCTCAGCTTTGGGGAGGCTTTGCCCCCATTTGTTCAGATAAAGGGTCATAGCACTAGATGGGATGCACAAGGCTTAGAGGAGGTGGGGGGGCGGGATATGAACTGGACATGTAGACCCGGAGCTTATTCTGTCTTTCTATCTGGTAGCTGGGTGACCTCTGGCAAATGACCTAATATCTCCGTAAGATGAGGAGGTTGGATAGGTCTTGATGATGGCTTTATTTACCAAGAGGGTAAAAATTCTGAGCTAGATGGTGCAGTGGCTAGAGCACTAGAATTGAAGACAGGAATATTCAGCTTCCTGAGTTCAAATCTGTCTCAGACATTTATTAGCTGTGAGTCCTTGGGCAAGTCACTTAACCCTGCCTCAGTTTCCTCCTTTGTGAAACAAGCTGGAGAAGATGTCAAAGCACTTTAATATCTTCACCGAGAAAATCTCAAATATTGCAAAGAGTCAGACATGACTGAAGTGACTGACCAACAAACACACGGACTCCCCCAAAATGGAACTGCTTCTGTGGCCACTACCCCCTCCAGTCCAGTGCCAGCTGCCTTTTGAGATCTTCCAAAGCCCTGCACCCCAGGAAAGAAGGCACAAAGAGGAGGTGTCCCCTTCACAGATGCAGGCTTGCCCAGGAAGTCCTGTGTTAGAGGTGACCTCTTGTCGAGAGCTGTGGATCTACGGCCATGAATAGACGATGAAGAGGACCCTGGTAAGGAAACATTTCCCCAATCCAGTCGGGCTACTTTAGATTCTAATAGCCTCTTCCTCGGGGAGGGTTTTCAAGAGTAGTTTTTGGAACATTTGTAGAGGGGATTACACTTCAAATATATGTTGCATTAGCTGACCGTTACTGTCCCTTCCAAACTCTCAAATCTTCTAAGTCTGTAACTTGGGGACATGCACCCACGATGGCCAGGATATGATTGGGGTCGAATCCAATTCTGATGGTTGGAGATCTAAACGATTCAAAGACAAAAAGGAAGGGCTCCGCCAAGTGCTGGCCTTGGAACTGGGCCAGGGGCTGACTCAGTTCACTCTTTAGTATATCATTAGATGTATTGCTAAGAAGTGTTCTCAGGATGACTAAGGCTACGAACATAAATGGTGTCTCTGTACCTGCCTTCCCGAGTTGCCTGGTCCCATTGTCATTCTCAAAGACAGCTTTCTTTCTAAAAATTATTCAGAGGTGGATTGCTGAGTCTTCCATTTGTCTAAATAATAAATGCCAAGGAAGAATGTCTCACGAGCTTTAAAATCCCAAGTCATTGACCCACCATGTGGGAAAGACTGAGGAACGGCACAATGTGTTCTGGCCGGGGACCTATGAGGCTTAATTAATGTGTTCCGGCCATGGAATTTGGGTGTTTAATTAAGTGAATCAAAAAAAGGTGTGGAAATAATGATGCGACATGCTCTAGAAAAGCCACTTGAGGGATAATAGAGTAATCTCAGAGGACAGTGTGTTATTAGCTTGGAGATCTAAACCAGAGCTTCTTAACATTGTGCATCATGGATCTCCTTGGCATTCTATTAAATTCTATGGACCCTTTTACAAAGTAATGTTTTAAGTGCACAAAATAAAATCCATAGGAATACAAAGAAAATCAATTATATCTTAGTATTAAAAAAACAAACAAAAACCAAGTTCATATACCTCTAAGCATTGACAATGATAGGGAAAGAATTCCCACAACATTCTGTCTTATGAATATATTCTGATTATGAGAGACTCGAAAACAGTGCTTCTCCCTCTTTGTAGCTTCTGCCCATTCCTCTGTGTTTCATCCTCTAGGACTAAGCAGAAAAAGTCTAATCCTCTTCTGTCCTCCTCTGCACCATCTCCAGTTCAACAATGTCCATCTACATGGGCCCATAACTGAGCACAGTTTCCCAACATCCACTGGGCAGCTCTTTAGCCTGTGGCCTTCATTGTATTACTGAACTTACCTGGTCTCATTATTCTCATATACCCAAGAGCAGAACTGAATTCTCAGATGTTTGGTCAATGAAACCACATGCGCATGCATATTATATTTTCCCTACATTTACATGTATGTGCAATATATACATATATGTGTTGGGTGTGCCTGTGTGTGTACATGTACTCTTTGTGTGTGTATGCGTATGTGTGTGTGCATACCTAGTGGATAGAGCCAGACTCAGAATTAAGGACATCTTGGTTCAAATCCTCTCCTTGATCCAGGCTAGCTGTGTGACCCAGGACAAGTCACCTGCCTTGCCAGTATTCTAATCAATTCTCTAAGACTAGGTTACAGAGTAGATGCCAATCTACACTGATAGAGAGGATTTCCTCACTGGGAATTCTTTAAGGCAATAATATATTATGCATTTTAAATATGAAAATGTAATATGCATGTAATGCAATATATGTGCATGTATGTATATGTTAGTGTAAATATTATATTCCTGCCCAGGCTATGCTTGACTCTCCCACAAGGAAATTCCCTCTGGGCTCACAAGAATCCAACTCATCGTGATGAGATCAACCCCAGAGAGTGAGGGGAAGCTTTTTGTATCTCTTCCATTTATTCCACCTCAGGGAAATCATTAAGCAAAGCTTTGCAATGGCTCCAGCAAGGGTCTCACCCCAGGGTAGGCGGTTCCATTTGCAGGGAACATAGCCTTGGGCACAGCTTGGTTTCCCTTCTAGCTATAAGACTTGAGATCTTTGTCCCTTGTAAGTACATATTATCAAATGCAGAAATAAAGCAATAACTATTCCAGTCATTGGTTATACTGTGAAAGGACCACTCTGTGGAATTACAGAGCAGCCAGGACATTTCATCTTTAGTTAATCACCATCCCAGGGGGGCCTCTTGGGGCAGAGAATGGACTCTTGGTCAGGATTCTCTCAGAAGTTGTCACTTTCTCTTCCAAAAAGTAAGACTTTCACAGAATTCTCCTGCCACAGGGCAAGATCACGCTGCAAGGTTAGCACCGGGGCTGGAGATGCCCATTTCTTAGGATCACCTGCCACTGGCCTGTCCTGTTCATGACAAAAAAACAGAATACAGAAGATGGCGGGTGAGATACTCGGGCTTCCCTGGGCAAGCATATATTCTCATGACCATGTGCTTGTGGGAAGGTCAAGGGATGGGGAGAAGAGAGGGAGAGATCAATGCTCTTCTTGCTGGAAGTTCAAGGCAGAGAAATCAGTGAATGCAACTGGAGAGAAGGGTTCAAGAGAAGCCTAAAGCCATCTCTGTCCTTCTCACAAACCACAAAGAGGGCGGCTCCCCTTGACTCAGTCTCCAATTATCTTTGACGCAATCCCAGACCAAGTAACCAACCAGGAGTTGCTATGTCATCTCCACAAAATGCATGCTTTCACCTAGGGATTGGGGCACATGGCTCATAGAACGGGGCCAGAGGGCATGGCCAGCTCCATGGGAGGCGCTCCCGGTCAGAAGATTGGGTGTTCCCCTGAAGGAACATGAAAGCATTTATTAAGCACTTACTAGGTGCAAAACACTGGGCTAAGCCTGGAAATGCAGCTAGAAAAGTAATCCACTGCTGTTCTCAAGGGGCTCATGTTCTAAAGGTGGAGATAATGCCCAAGAAAGACTGAACCCTGGTCCCTGCCCTGAAGCAGCTCACGTTCTAATGGAAGAAAGCTGCAAAAGGATATATGCATTCAGGATCTATACAGTGTGAACAAGGAGAGAGGGAGAGCCCAGGGAAGGGATCTGGGCAAATCAGGAAGGACCTCCTGTAGATTGTAGGGAGGCTGCACAGTTATACCCTGAGCAAACACATCCCTTGTCCTTCCCCAGGGCCAATGGCAGGGCTGTCCCAGGATGCATCTCTGTGGAAAGGGTCAAAGGGAAAAATAATTGTGGAAGACATTAGCAGGCTTGAGATAGCAGATGGTCTTCAAGAGCTAGTTCACACTGTAATCAACCTGGTGACAAGACTCTAACTTAAATAGACAGAGGGGTGTTTACATTGCTGGATGGACCGCCGTCCAGAATTGATTTGTGTTCATCCTTTTGATCAACATTAAAGACTCCGGCTCCTTCAAAGACGTATTTTTGCAATAAGTAACAACAATTCCTCTTGGGGGCCGCTTGAGCAAATCTTATTAAATGCTATTGTGTACAGAACATCATTCTGGGTGGTAAAGGAGCTGTACCATTTAAATCTCATGTCACTTACAGGCTGGTGAGAAAATCTTTAGTATTTCAGAACTCAAAACACTGAATTCTTATTACTCAGGTGGTATTTTCAGTGGGCTCCTATTTAAATATAATCCTTATGTTGCATTTAAAAATCATAATGCAAAATAATATACGGACGTGAGACGTACACAGGAAAATCAACTTATGAGCAGACCAAGGATAAGCAAAGTCGCTTCAGCTGCAGTGGGGATACACAGGACTTTAGTTAAGGTCTCTCAAAGAGAAAGACTGAGAATGGCACAGACTCTTAGCGCCCCTCAGTTGTCACCCTCCGGCCTCGGGGGCCAGCTTTTCCATCTCAGTTCAACAGCCCAAGTCTCCGGGTAGAAGGCTAGAGTGCTGAATGAACAGAGCCCCTTCCTTCTTGTCCAAGCTTGAGAGGGAATATTGTTATTTCTGTCCCCCACAATAGCAGACGCTTGGCTGAAGCCCCCGGTTCGGTTTATTTTCACAGGGTGTTTACCACAGTAAGACAATAACAAAGGAGAGGGGCCCTGTTCGTTCCCACATCAAAATCCTGGTCACAGCCTCTTCGCCACCCCTTGGAAATAATCAGTTACATTTGTTGGGAGGCAAGCTCCCATAGAGCTGCGTATTGTTTTATGTTTCGGGAGATTAATGATATCCTCTTAGAAGAAAGGCAAACATGGATCCCATTTCCCAGGCAAGGCAGGAAGCAGCTGAGGATGGTCAGTGGCACTCAGGAACACAAAGCCCCAGTTGTATTTTTCGGTTGTTTGTTTCTATCCCCCACACTTTTGTGCCCCGGGATCACCCAGAATCGAGCCTAGCGGCCATTCCTGGTCCCTTTGGGTCCACGGAATCCTCTCCTTCAAGGTAGAAATGCTTATGGGAAATATGTTTCAGAGCTGGCAAAAAGATTTTAATGTTCGTTGAAGGTAACAGGGAAGGAAACAGAGGCAGGCAGCAATGTAGGGTCACACAGTGTGAGATGAGTTTGAATTTGAGTCCTCCTGACTTGATCCAAGCCCTGTCCCTTACATTACTCACAGCTGCCTTTTCCTCTGTCCAGTAAACCCCGGGGGGGGTTAGCCTTTCTAACCATTGGACCATCAGGCTGTAGTTGAGAAGAGCTTTTGAGACTATCTGTGCAACCTTCTCATTTTACAGATTGGGAAACTGAGACCCAGAGGCGACGGACCTTGGATTCAAAGCCAGTTCCCCTGCCTCCAAATTCAAGATTCCTTTTTTGCCATTCAACTTGGTATTTTTTTCCTTCTGGCACTTTAAGGCATCAACCCTGCCACGTGCAGGTAAATGAAAGATGTCTTCATTTGTGGGGAAAGAACTAGGTTACTGGATTTAGGCAAAGGCACAGGCCTTGTTCATGGCTTTCATCTCCCCACACCCTAACAAACGAGCCCATTCATTCTTCCATCCTTGAAGACAAGGCCGTCTAGCTCCTCCCACTGGGGTGGGGGAAGGAGATACCCCAGCTTGAAGCAGCCTGGGAAATTCAAAAAGTGTTATTTTGTGACAAAATGATTTAATGTCTGTTTATTTGCATGGTCTTACAGCTATTTAAGAGATTTTTTTTTAAAGCCTTTTCTTTATCTTCCAAGGATTGGGACTAAATCTAAAACAGACCGTGGATGGAGAAGAAAGAAGCTGGAGAACAAAGGAGGAGAAAGAGCGAGGGACCAAGATGGGGCTAGGAATGAGTGGGTGCATAATATGGTACCCTAGAAATGAGGAAGAGCTGGCACAACGGCAGCCACATCGCCCCTGGTTTGCCTTTTACAAATGAAATTGGGCAACAGGGAGGACGTGGGACAGAATCCCAGCTGTGCCATAGTTGCTTGTGTGACTATGGACCGGACATAGCACATCTCTGGGTCTCAGGGTCCTCATCTGTGAAAGGAGGAGCTTGCGTTAGATGGCCATTGGAACTCTGCCCAAAGGGCTGTCAAACTGTCCACACCCTTTGATCCAGCTGTGTCTCTACAGGGTCTGTGTCCCAAAGAGATCATAAAAGAGGGAAAGGAACTTCACTGTGCCAAAATGTTTGTGGCGGCTCTTTGTGCAGTGGTGAGAAACTGGACACTGAGTGGCTGCCCATCAGTGGGGAATGGCTGAATAAATTCTGGTATATGAATGTTATGGAATATTATTGTTCTGTAAGAAATGACCAACAGGAAGATTTCAGAGAGGCCCGGAGAGACCGACAGGAACTGATGCTGAGTGAAATGAGCAGAACCAGGAAATCATTATACACAGCAACAAGATTATACAATGATCGATTCTGATGGACGTGACTCTCTTCAACAGTGAGGAGATTCAGGCCAGTTCTAATAGACTTGTGATGTCATCTGCACCCAGAGAGAGGACCATGGGGACCAAATGTGGATCACAACATAGTATTTCTACCTTTGTTTATTTGCCTTGTTTTCTTTGATCTGAATTTTTCTTGTGCAGCATGACAAATGTGGAGATATGTTGAAAATAATTGCACATGTTTAACCTATAAGGGATTGCTTGTTGTCCAGGGAGGGGGTGGGGGAAAAGAGGGTAAAAAATTTGGACCACAAGGTTTTGCAATGGTGAATGTTGAGAACTATCTTTGGATATATTTTGAAAATAAAAAGCTATTATTATTTTTTTAAAGAAGATAGATGAGAACAATAAAAGGAAATGAAACCTCAAAAAAAAATTTTAGTCGTCCAATACTGACCCCAAACAAGTAAACAAAAAGAACAAAAAACTCAATGCTGAACATACCATTGTAATAATCAAAGCTGATTCAGAAAAAGCTGAGAAAATGAACTTTCCTCTCTTTTTTTTTGGGGGGGGTGGTGAGAGTAGGTGGGAAAGTGTGTTTGTGGGAAGATGCTGTTATACACAATAATATTATTATTTATTATTATATTATAATATTATTATATATATTTCCATTTAAATCACATTATTCTCTAAGAATCAAGGATGCTGTACAGGAATCTCTATAACTAGAAGTTCCTTTATTTATTATTTAATAGCCTTTTATTTACAGGTTATATGCATGGGTAGCTTTACAGCATTAACAATTGCCAAACCTCTTGTTCCAATTTTTCACCTCTTACCCCCCCACCCCCTCCCCCAGATGGCAGGATGACCAGTAGATGTTAAATATAGTAAAATATAACTTAGATACACAATAAGTATACATGACCAAAATGTTATTTTGCTGTACAAAAAGAACAGACTCTGAAATATTGTACAATTAGCCTGTGAAGGAAATCAAAAATGCAGATGGGCATAAATATAGGGATTGGGAGTTCAATGTAATGGTTTTTAGTCATCTCCCAGCGTTCTTTCTCTGGGCGTAGCTGGTTCAGTTCATTACTGCTCCATTGGAAATGATTTGGTTGATCTCGTTGCTGAGGATGGCCAGGTCCATCAGAACTGGTCATCATCTAGTATTGTTGTTGAAGTATATAATGATCTCCTGGTCCTGCTCATTTCACTCAGCATCAGTTCGTGTAAGTCTCTCCAGGCCTTTCTGAAATCATCCTGTTGGTCATTTCTTACAGAACAGTAATATTCCATAATTTTCATATACCACAATTTATTCAGCCATTCTCCAACTGATGGGCATCCATTCAGTTTCCAGTTTCTAGCCACTACAAAGAGGGCTGCCACAAACATTTGTGCACATATAGGTCCCTTTCCCTTCTTTATAATCTCGTTGGGATATAATCCCAGTAGTAACACTGCTGGATCAAAGGGTATGCACAGTTTGATAACTTTTTGAGCATAGTTCCAAACTACTCTCCAAAATGGTTGGATTCGTTCACAACTCCACCAACAATGAATCAATGTCCCAGTTTTCCCACATCCCCTCCAACAATCATCATTATTTTTTCCTGTCATCTTAGCCAATCTGACAGGTGTGTAGTGGTATCTTAGAGTTGTCTTAATTTGCATTTCTCTGATTAATAATGACTTGGAGCATCTTTTCATATGACTAGAAATAGTTTCAATTTCTTCATCTGAGAATTGTCTGTTCATATCCTGTGACCATTTTTCAATTGGAGAATGCCTTGATTTTTTATGAATTAGAGTTAATTCTCTATATATTTTGGAAATGAGGCCTTTATCAGAACCTTTGACTGTAAAAATATTTTCCCAGTTTATTGCTTCCCTTCTAATCTTGTCTGCATTAGTTTTGTTTGTACAAAAACTTTTCAGTTTGGTATAATCGAAATTTTCTATTTTGTGATCAGTAATGATCTCTAGTTCTGCTTTGGTCATAAAGACCTTCCCCTTCCACAGGTCTGAGAGGTAAACTATCCTATGTTCCTCTAATTTATTAATAATTTCATTCTTTATGCCTAGGTCATGAACCCATTTTGACCTTATCTTGGTGTACGGCGTTAAGTATGGATCAATGCCTAGTTTCTGCCATATTAGTTTCCAATTTTCCCAGCAATTTTTATCAAACAGTAAGTTCTTATCCCAAAAGCTGGGATCTTTGGGTTTGTCAAAGACTAGGTTGCTATATTTGTTGACTGTTTTATCCCTTGAACCTAATCTATTCCACTGATCAACTAATCTATTCCTTAGCCAATACCAAATAGTTTTGGTAACTGCTGCTCTATAATATAATTTTAGATCTGGTACAGCTAAGCCACCTTCATTTGATTTTTTTTTTCATTAATTCCCTTGAAATTTTTGACCTTTTGTTTTTCCATATGAATTTTGTTGTTATTTTTTCTAGGTCATTAACATAGTGTTTTGGGACTCTGATTGGTATAGCGCTAAATAAATAGATTAGTTTAGGTAATATTGTCATCTTTATTATATTTGCTCGCCCTATCCAAGAGCATTTAATATTTTTCCAATTGGTTAGATCAGACTTAATTTGTGTGAAAAGTGGTCTGTAATTTTGCTCATAAAGTTTCTGATTTTCCCTTGGCAGATAGATTCCTAAATATTTTATATTATCAGTAGTTACTTTAAATGGAATTTCTCTTTGTAACTCTGACTGTTGGATTTTGTTAGTGATATATAAGAATGCTGATAACTTATGTGGGTTTATTTTTGCTAAAAGTTGCTTTGCTAAAGTTATGGATTATTTCTAATAACTTTTTAGCAGAATCTCTGGGGTTCTCTAAGTATACCATCATGTCATTGGCAAAGAGTGATAATTTGGTTTCCTCATTGCCTATTCTTATTCCTTTAATCTCTTTCTCAGCTCTTATTGCCAAAGCTAGCGTTTCTAATACAATATTAAATAGTAACGGTGATAGTGGGCAACTATCCTCCAGATCTTGTTGTTTCACTCCAGATCTTATTGGTAGAAGTTCCTTTAAAGGGACAAGGTCTTTCAGTGGCAGAGTTCTGCCTTTGTGGATAGAGCCCCCTTCTCATATATATATATATATATATATATATATAATTAAGGCTTTTTCAAGCTTTCTTACAGTGAATACCTTACTGGGTAGGGGAGAAGGAGTTGTATATTTGGATATGAATGACACTCATGAAATATGATAAAATGGGGGGGAATACAGAAATAATTTCAGAGAAGACACAATCCAGTTCAGGGTAGAGCTGCCATCTCTTTTTTGTCCCTCCCCAACCCCATGTCACTTCCAGCCACACCTGGGCTGCCCACAGCAGGAGCACTCGATGACATCATCAGATACAGAGCTCACACACAGCCTTCTGGCTGTGTCCAGCCAGCTGGTAGTCCAGCTTCCTCCAATGATCAAGGCTCTCTTTCAGCACCAAGCATTATGGAGAAGGGGGCTCAATACACAAAGGCAGAACTCTGCCGCTGAAAGACCTTGTCCCCTTACAGGAACTTCTAGTATAGAGATTCCTGTAGAGCATCCTAGATTCTCAGAGAATGATGTGATTTAAATGGAAAGCAAGCTTAGAAATTAGAAAGAGAAATCCTTTCACCAGAGCTATTCTAACCCTTGCCCTCATATTTTACACGTGAAGAAACTGAGACTGAATAAAAGATGTGATGTTTAACCCAAACAAAAGCTGGAATTCGAACTCAGGTCTTTTTACTTAATGCCTCCTTTGAGGATTATTGGATTCCTGAGGCTCATCTTGAGGGTCAGTGTTGTTTAGATTTCTCACCTCAGTCAACACTTCTCACATAAGATCCTTCCTGGTGCCCACAGTAACTTGTGTATCACACACACACACACACACACACACACACACACACATACACACACACTCACACACACACACATACACGAACACCTTATTTTTTTTGTGTGTATTTGTATCTGTTTTCTCCCTGAAAGGAACATAAACTCCCCCAGGGCAGGGCACATTTCATTTCTGTCTTGGTGTCTCCAAGGCCCGACATAAATGTTGGATCAATAGATTGAGCTGTTGGCCAATTAACAGAGACAGCATAGCACAGTGTGGTGACATCAATAGCAAATAGAGGCACGGACTTAGAAAAGCACAAATTACCATTATCTATGTTGAACAGGGCTTTCATTGATTTTGTTAACCATTTTCCAGTTGTATTTTAATCTGCTTCATCTACCCTG
The DNA here is from genome assembly GCF_902635505.1 of Sarcophilus harrisii. Lineage (NCBI taxonomy): Eukaryota > Metazoa > Chordata > Mammalia > Dasyuromorphia > Dasyuridae > Sarcophilus > Sarcophilus harrisii. Next base: position 270,842,701 of record NC_045430.1, on the reverse strand, counting down.
CAGTTTCACAGGGAACTCACAAAATATGAGTTGCTGAGATGTTGCGATGTCTATTGATAAAATGAGAATATCTTTGGTCCTGTCCCCATTCTTATTCCCATTTCCATCCATTTCCAGCAACAGCACCAGAAGGCCAGGAGGTGATATTAAGGCCACACTGATAGTCTGGCTAGTGCCCGAGGCAGTCAGACGGGCATCATGCTGGGCAAGGGAGTCCCAAAGGCTTTGTATATTCATCAAAAAGAGTGAGATTTATCTGCACCCAGAAAAAGGATCATGGGAACTGAATGTGACTCACAACATGGTATTTTCATCTTTTGGGGGATTTGCTTGCTTTTTGTTTATTTTCTCCTTTTTTCACCTTTTGGTCTGATTTTTTTCTTATGCAGCATGATAAATATGGAAATATGTTTAGGAGAATTGCACGTCTTTAACGTATATTGGATTGCTTGCTGTCTAGGGGAGGGAGGGAGTTGGGGGAAGGGAAGGAGAAAAATTTGGAACACAAGATTTTGCAAGGGTGAATGTTGAAAACTATCCTTGTATATATTTTAAAAATAAAAAATTATTATTAAAAATGCATATAGAAGAAAAACAAGAGGAAAGATTTCCCCACAAAGAAGACATATTCCAACAACACACTCACTGTCACTGTGAATTTAATAATTGTACAAACACAAGCATTCTAATGGATAACCACTTATTGGTTATTTTAGTTCTTCCAAGTGCAGTTTGGATGAAGTGGCCGCTGCAGGCCCTAACACCATATATTTCAGATTCTGCAAATATATAAAGGCAAAAAGGGCAATTGAACATTTAAGGGCATGTACATCTTGGTGCGGTTTCTTAAGCATATATTTAAATTTTAAGGTAGTAACAAAATTGCCTTCTTTGTTTCTTTTGGTCTCTTTTTTCCTCTCTTCCAAGGGTGTGTGTGTGTGTGTGTGTGTGTGTGTGTGTGTGTGTGTGTATTTAATTGCTGCTTAGTGACACTAGACCTCAGACTTTGAAGAGAAAACACTTGTTAGTAGGATCTTCCAGATAAAGTCATTACAAAGCACGGATATTTTTGCTATCTGCAGTTCCAAGCAAGCAGGATTATTAGCAATAAAAACACAGAAAGATCTGAATTGTTACAGAAAAAAAGAATTCATTTTTCTTCCTTGGCTGAGAAAATTGAATCTTGGCCATAATTGGACAAGGAATATGCTGCAAAGTATCTATCCATAAATTTTATACGAGGGCCTTTGAGTGTTTATTTATTCCCCTTTGGGTTTTTGAAAATTCTGTGTATTGGAAAGAGGAAATAGAAATGAGAGGAGTTTACATCTTCTCTCTACTCTGTCGCTCCATTTCACTTCCAAAAAAATTCAGATTGTGGCTTTGAATGTTTATGACAAAACAGATGGGGAAAGACAGGAGGTGGTCAATGGCTAACAGGTCTCCTCTTAATTCTGAAAGCCAGAGCCAAGGGCTCCTTTTAAAGTTCTATGAGTTTATCATAGAATTATGGCTCTTCATTAAAATTCTAATTTTTTTATTCTCCTCTGAACATAATAGTTTTTTCAGTTCAACATTTCCTAAGCTAGTGGTCTTCCTCAGAAATTACTTTGTATTTAAATTAAGCCTGTTTTGTCTTTTCTTAACTGTGTGCCTACTTTTTCATTCTAATTGAATGTGTAATGAGGGACAGGTCACTGATTCCAGTCTTTTTAAGAAAGCCCAAAAGGCCATTGATCCTACTTCCCATGTTAAAGAGGCTGGGAATCTGGGAGTCATGACAGTGTGTAAGAGAAGTGCTTCACATGTGCAAAAATGTTTGTGGTGGCCCTTTGTAGTGGCAAGGAACTGGACACTGAGTGGCTGCCCATCGGTGGGGAATGGCTGAATAAGTGATGGGATATGAATGTTATGGAATATTATTGTTCTGTAAGAAACGACCAGAAGGATGATTTCAGAAAGGCCTGGAGGGACTTACAGGAACTGATGCTGAGGGAAATGAGCAGGACCAGGAGATCATTATACATGGCAATAAGAAGACTATACGATGATCAATTCTGATGAATGTGGCTCTTTCCAACAATAAGATGATTGAGACCAGTCCCAATAATCTTGTGATGAAGAGAGCCATCTGCATCCAGAGAGAGGACTGTGGCAACTGAGTGTAGAACACAACAGAGCATTCTCACTTTTCATTGTTGTTCATTTGCATTTTATTTTCTTACTTATTTTCTGATCTTTCTTGTGCAGCAAAATAATTGTGCAAATATGTTTACATATATTGGAACTAAATATTTTAACACATATAACATATATTGGATTACTTGCCATCTAGGAGAGAGAGAGGGGGGAAGAAGGGGAAAATCTGAAACATAAGGCTATGCAAGGGTCAGTGTTGAAAAACTATCCATTCATGTGTTTTGAAAATAAAAAAGCTGGGGTAGTTAGGTGGTGCGGTGGATAGCGCACCAGCACCAGCACCTAACTTCAGTGTCAGGAGGACCTGAGTTCAAATCTGACCTCAGACACTTAATACTTCCTAACTGTGTGACCCTGGGCAAGTCACTTAATCTTAATTGCCTCAGCAAAAAAAAAAAAAAAAAAAAAAAAAAAAAAAACACTTTAACAATAAAAAAAAAATTTAAAAAGAGAAGTGCCTCAGCCAGGGCTGCATGTATACATATTCTGTGTTCCAGTCTTCTGGACCCATGAATAATTGTCTCTCCAATAGATGGCAAAGGTCTAGCTGGAGCCAGGGATCATTCAAGAGGTTTTAGCCAACTGCATCCTTTCTCCTGGTTTGATTTTTTTTTTCCAATTTAGCAGCATTCCAGTAGAAGCTAATGTTACAAGGAGAAAGACCTTGGACCTTCCCCTTCCAAAGCCAATATTTTGGGAACTTGGGCCTCTGTTCCTCGCTTTCACTTTAGGGAAAGGGAATTGAAGGTTATGGCTTTAAAAGGTCAGGAGAACAAGCCATGAGCAGATTCATGTCTGTGCCAGGGTTTGCCCCCAGCCGGTCCATCTTGGAGGCCCCAAGGAGCCACCCTGGACACCCAGCTCACTGGTGGTTGTAGCAGTGATACATTTGGCATGAACTTGGTTGGGACCATGCTATATGGAAACTGGGTTAATTCTGATTCTATTCTCCACAGAAATATAGATAATATAGCGGAGAGCACTACCCCTCCCCAAAATGTTTGGATTTCTTTACTTGCCCTATCTTTGAATTAAATATCCTGATGAATATCAGTTGGTCAAATGGACCTGGGGTGCTCATCATTGAAGGCTAATAACTAACAGTATAGAAAAAAGGCTCAAAAGAATAGTATTAGAGGGGCAGCTGGTGGCGCAGTGGGTAGAGCACCAGCCCTGAAGTCGGGAGGACCAGAGTTCAAATCTGGTCTCACACACTTAACACTTCCTGGCTGTGTGACCCTAGGCAAGTCACTTAACCCAATTGTCTCAGGCCAAAAAAAATTTAAGAATAGTGTTAGAAAAAAGACTCCTGAGATTTTCAGTGATACTCCCAGAATTCCAAGGAGAGGATGCAGCTCACCCCACTTTGGGAATCACTACAAATGTGATATGCTCCCTGATTGCAAGAACTCTTTAGCTTGTAACCCCAAAACCTATCAAAATGCCTAACCCATAGTAGGTGCTTTACAAATGGTCACTGAATGAATAAATAAAGAAGTGTCCCCTACAAATCAGGCTCTGTGCCCAACTAAGGTCCTCCACATCTGGACCTCTTCAGACAAAGAGCTAAACGTTGAATGGACAACCCTTTGCCCACTTGAGAGGAGGTAAATTCGAGGCTATCTGTCTGAGAACTCCTGCCTCCAGAGCAACCCAATGCCCGGTGGGAAGTCTGGCGGTGGTGAAGCAACCACACGACACACCCTTTGTTGTTTTATTATTTAGCATCACCCTCTCTTTATTTGTTCCTTTTAGGATGAATAAACACTGCATGAGCAGCTAAGCGAGTGTATCTGTCTCTGTAAAATACAAGCCATATGTACCCAGGGCTCACTGAAATGTAGTCAGCTCTTAAGAAGGATGCCAGGCTGTTCAATGGGTAGAGGCTCGAAGTTAATTCAGATTGTGTCACTCCACAAACTTTTACAATGAGCCAATGCTACCCATAGAGAAAGGCAGAGGAGGGACCGGGTGTTATTGGATCTCTAGAAACTTTTTCAATACTTTCTTATAGTAGACAGGAGGAAGAAGATATTCAATATATAGTACATGACCTGTGCAAAGGTATGGAGGAGGGAGATGTCGTGCCCTGGGAATAGCTAGCAGCCAAGCTTAAGTGGAAGGGGAAACTGTATTCCATAGGAAGACATACTCCAAATTCTTTTCAGAGAAACAAAAGATGGGCATTTAAGTTTCCTGTCTTTTACTGGAAATTCAGAGAGCAAATACCCCCTCCCAGTGCTAACACTTCCTTTGTGCTGCCATAAGTCACTTTTGCCCAGCTGAGGTGGAGAATGAACCAGACAGTCTTCCAAATTTAGTGAAATGCGGTCCACTTTTTGCCCCCTGAGTTTGAGTCATTTACTGAGTGGCTCTAGGGTCAACATTTATCACTGGTGTTGGTCGTCTGTGTAAATTATAGATTTAAAAGGGAACAAGATTATCACTGAGAACCAGCAGCAAAAATTGCTTCATTTTGTGAAGACGGGCCGTCGTCTCTGACTGTACGTGGCCTGGAGACACTCAACTATCAAGTGAGAGGTTTTCAGTAAGGGCGCCATGATTGTTGTCGTGCATCCTTCATTCTGGAAGAGGACCGGTGACATCCTAAGGGTTGGATTGAAGTCAGACAGGACTGTCCAGAGTCACCAGCCTCAGTCTTTCCTCCAGAGTCATCACAGTCCAGTGGCAAGAGAAAGGTCAAGTTGATGGATGATGACCTGGGCTTTCTAAATTTAATGTCAGGAGGACCCGAGTTCAAATCTGGTCTCAGACACTTAACCCTTCCTAGCTGTGTGACTCTGGGCAAGTCACTTAACCCAAATTACCTCAGCAAAAAATTAAATTAAATTAAGGTCTCTAAGAACAAAGGGAAGGGAGTGTAGATTTAGATTGGGGAGCTCATCATGGTGGTGGTGGTGGTGGTAGAGTCTGTCGATTAGTACAGATCACAAGCCATCCACAACTCCTAGTCCCAGTAATTCTTGCCCATGTCTTCCCATAATCCTTCACTGACCATCTAACCCCCCATCCCAAAGACTTTTTTTTATATCCTTTAATACCTGGCAACGCCATTCCAGTGTCACCTTCAGCATCCCAATGATACTGACATAAGACCAGCCTCACCCCTTTTCTGATTGTGCACTTGGGGGATGGGGAGATTACAGTTGTACTTTAGAACTGGACAAAGATGACCTCCAAGGTGGGAAGCCTTTGGTCCACATCGTTCTTGGACCATCTTGGAACTTGAAGAGACTGATTCTGCAAGGCCACTGAAATAACTCTTGGTCACTCCTGCAATGATTTCATTTGGGTCCCAGAAGGTCCTTTCTGAGTAGTGTTACATTAGTAGGCTTACTCTGCAGAAAGCAGGTTTAGCCGACCCCAAATATATTTTCAGTGACAGAAAGCAATTGATGTAAAAATGAACCTGGATGAGAGAACAAGACCAAGGGAGGAGGGAAATAAGGGAGGAACAACTGGAATCTGGAAGCTCTGCAGTGTCCCACATGCCAATTGGGTGAAAGTGACCTGATTTGGGTTAAAGGGGTCTCCTGACATCTTCACACATGGCATGAGGGAAAGGAAATAGGGCCCGGTGTTGTCTGAGCAATCAGCCTCACTCACAGGGAGCATGCTTGTTTTGCTTTCTGGAGAAAAGAGCAAGAACTGATACACTATTCTATTAAACATGATGAAGGAACTTCCAGGTTTTCCCTCTTGTGAGTGATGCTGGTGAACACCAGTGGGTAAGAACCCTGGGGCCCAAATGATCACAGCAGAAGGGCCTTGGCCCAAGGATATCGTGAAGGTCAGCTTTTGTGAGATTTTCAAACAGGAAGGACTTTGGAGGTCAGAAAACCCAGGCTTTGGTAATAAGTAGCAGAGATAGCATTAAGATCACCATCTTTGATTTGGAATTCAGGATCCTTTCTACTATAACATTGTATTAAATATTGTCAGGGGAATGGTGACTGATCCTCACCATCAACAGTAATACAGGAACCTCCCCATCCCTGGAGCTGGTGCCGGTTAGACATGCCCTGGCTGGTCCCTCTGGTTATTGGGCTCCAATGGCCGCCATCCGGCTGTAGCATCGGTCTCGAACCATTCGTCTCTTGCCCTCTTCTTCACATCCCTGGTTATCTCAAGCTAACCCTCACATGTCTCTGTAAGGGACTGAAATCTGCCTGGCAGCAAGGCCTGGTGCTTTAGGCAGCGTGGGTTGCGTCTATCAATAAGGCACCAGAAGCCTCTTTTGTAAAAACTATGTCCCCAAACAGGCTGGAATAGACAGCACTTAATGACTAGCTTGTTTAATACTACCAATGACATCTGAAGATCAATGAACCTTTGAAGACTGCGGTAGAGAAACACTGTTGGGCTGCAAGTTCCAATCATTAAATCTTTAACAAAAATCACCCTCCCATACAGAAAGCCCTTAATAAATGTTTACTGAATTAAATTCAATAATATTTCATGGTTTCTCCTGATTACAAAGGATCACCTTCCAGTTAACAAGTAAGTCTTAAAGACATTTTATTTTATTATTTCTCTTCTATTTAAAAAAAAGATGCTATTTTTTTGTTGTGGTTGAGCAAGAGGAAAATTATTCTTTTCTTTTTTCCCCTTTGAGAGAGCAAAGGATCAGATTTAGCAAACTAGATCACCCCTCCCCAAGCTATCAAAGTAAAAATATGCCTCTTGGACTCAGACTAAGTAAGCTGGAAGGTCTCTTCAGTCTTATTTACACTGAGCACAGTGTTTATCAAGCTCAGACAAGGTGAATAGATGACCTGGGAGTTTTCCCAGGGGTATCACAGAGATTCTGCCATAAACTTTGTTGCTCTCAATGGACCACACACTTTATAACTCATCTTGTATAAATAATACAAATGTCTTCAGCATTTTCCATGCAGCGAAAGTTGAATAAATACTTATGAACCTTGCCACCGACTCTTTCCACTGTTTATTTGGACTCTCCTGGTAGAGAGTGACTCCTGCAAGGCAACAATCTTACATGGCTTGTTTCACGTTGGAAAGTCAGATTTATGAATGGAGTTTCCTATTTGTCCACAAAAATCTTAGCTTAAAGATTTATCATATACCCACTATATGTCATAAACTGGGCTAAGCACTCAGGAAACACAAATAAAAAGCAAACAATTTTTGCCCTCAAGGAGTTTGCTGTCTATTTAGTAAATGTGCAATAGAATTTTCCCCATTTTATTTCACTGACATGCTGAGTAAATATCCCTACTAGACTGGAAGCTGCAAGAGGACAAGAACTGGTTTATTTCATCTTATTCCTCCAGCTTCCCATCTGGGGCTCAGCACCTAGCAGACAAGCTTAATGAATAATTGGCTCAGGGATCTTGGGCTAATATGACATAGTAAGAATCTGAGGCGAGATTCAAAGTCAGGTCTTCCTAATTCACTTTATCTATTTGACCTCTCAGCTGCACAATTATATTCTATGTGTTAATCTACAATGGTTTGCTTCATCGTTCCTTGACCCAAGGGCTCCTGCTTGTTTCCAGCTCTGTGCTACCCCAAAGAGGCCACTTTATAAGTGATTGCTGTGACCCTGTAACAGCAGCCCCTGTGTGAGCTTTATACTCCAGGCATTATCCTACAGACAAGACAATTGAGGCTCATAGAGGCTAAGTTAATTTCCCATAGTCACCCAACGATTAAATGCCAAAATGGGAATTTGAACTTAAGTCTCTCCAACTCCAAGACCAACATTCTTTTTCCACTAGGCCAGTAAATTTAGAGTCCTATTTCGGACTCTTCCCGTAAAAAGGAAGCCCACCACCGTCCCTGCCAACCTTTTCATGTTTAAAATTAATATTTTAGCATTCTACCAATTACACTTTTGGAAAAGCAAACTTCTGAACGCCCTCGGCCGGGCAGTAACACAACACGTAGCTCTGAGGTGTGCGTGGGTCCCCGCGATAGATTTCCCAGAGAAAGAAAAAGAAGGCTGTTGTTGGAAAGGCTCATACCCTCATTCCTGGACAGTCAGCCCGATTCCTTGCCAACTTATAATTAAGATCTGCTGTGGCCAAGCCGTTGGGTGCCAGAGGCACCTGGCTGAGGTCCTTCTAAAAAAATCTCTGTACCCCAAGTGAAAGGCAGGGTTTTTCCAGGAAGGAGGGAAGATTGTAAAGGCACCGTTTACATGGAAACCTGGGCACATCTGGAGACCAATGGGGCCCTCCTGCTCATGGTGGAAACTTGGACTGCAAGCCTCCGCCATGTTGCTAACCTCCTGCATGTTGGGGTCTCTGAATATTGCTGTCGTAACTGTCCGTGCAGGACCTGCCTAGGAATTAAGGACACTGTTGGTGAGGGAGTCCTGAGCCTTCTCTGTAATCGAGGGCAGGAAGGAGGTCAAAGAGAGAGAGGTTCTTGGTTATAGCTACAGCTCTCTATAGACAGTTATTCCAGGAGTGGATGTCCATTTCTCTATCTGCTTGTCTATTTACCTAAGTATGCTTCTATCTAAATAAATATCTAGATATAGATAGGTAGGTAGATTTCTATGTCTAGATATATATATATATATCTATATAGCTCTAGACCGATAAATATGGATGTATATATATATATACACACACACACATATATATAATATTCATTGCAACATTGACCATAGAAGCATATCTTTAGGATTGAAAGACTCCTTAGAAGTCATTGAGTCACTTTACTAATGAGGGAATTGAAGCTCAGAGAGATTAAATGATTGACTCAGAGTCATAAAGCTAAGAAGGCAGAGTTTGAACCTAGGACTACCTTGCTAACCCCAAGTCCAGTGCTGTAAGGACTGGGAAGCACAGTGGGTAAGCTGCCCATTTGGGAATGTTTGAACAAACTGCAGAATGTGAATTCAATGGAATATTATTGCACTCTAAGAAATGATGGCAGATCAGAGAGAAAACTTTCCACAGCTGAGCTCCACAATGTAATGGCGGACTCCAGAACTCCAGTGAACGAGGACATCAGTCTTGGCCAGAGAAATAATGGAATGAGCTTGGTTCAGTGACTAGTACATAGGCTGGAGAGTCAGATGATAGTGAGTTCTGCTACTTGGAACCTGGGTGATCTCAGGTAGCTGCCTCAACCTCCTGGGACCCAACTTCCCATAAAGGAAAGACCATACAACCTTCTTCCAGCTCTGAATCTCTGAACTCTAATGTCTTTGGCAGAGAAGCCCTGGATAATGGGTGTGAAATGTGGCTTACACTGGCGGACAGAACCAGAGTATTGGTTATTTTACTTATTTTTATATCATCTTTATAAGCCATGGTTCTGTTGTGACTGGGAGCATTGGAATGTGACCTTGTCTTTAAAAAAAAAATCAATAAAACACTGAAAATATGAAAAAGTCGAGCCACTGGGGGGGATCCCTTTGCATTATGGGACCTGGGACCAACAGTTTTCTCCGTCCCTGTGTTACTTTTTTTAAAACCTGGAGTAGGGGGATGAGTGCAGATGACAGGCAAATACTATGCAAGTATAAAATTCCCCAGCAGCCCCGTCGGGAGGCTCCTGAGATTAAGTGTGATGTTGCATTGCTACACCCCATCCCAACATCCTCAGGGTGTGTCACACATGTGTCCAAAAAGGGTCTCTTGGGAAGTTTTACAGCTTTCAAGGGAAGAAATATAAACGCAGCATGTGCGGGTGTGTGTGTGTGTGTGTGTGTGTGTGTGTGTGTGTGTTTCCCCTGGATCAGTTGATGACACCAATTTCTTCAGGTTTTCATCCCCGGTGGGTCCCTTATTTCATGGTTTTTCCCTTCTAGGCTTTTCCTCTTCTTTCACTTCAGCATTTTAAAAAGTCTCCCAGAATACATTCTCTCTTCCCCAAACTGCCATGATCCTCAGTCATTGCCATCTGGGTATTTTTCCTACCTTTGTTCTTAAATTGAGCAGCCTCTATCTCCTTAGGTGGAGTCTGAATCTCTGAGAGAATGGATTCAGTGTCACCCTGCTGGGGATGATAGGCAACTTTCTTAGCATTCAGTGAATAAAAATAAGAAAAGAAAAGGTCTAGGAATGATTCTCAGCTAATTCAAAGCACTGAGGGATTGGGTAATAAACATAAAATAAAAAAATAAACATAAAAAATAAGACATAAAATAAGTAATAAATGAAATAAGCATAGTAAAATAAAGTGAACATAATAAATAAGATAAATATAAAATAAAAAATAATAAACAAAGTTTATTAATGAAAGAGTGAGCCTCATGAACTGAGAAGCATGAAAAACAAAATCTCAAACTTGGTCATTCCTATTGCAATCATCCACTGTTTCTTTGGAAGATCCTGATTCATTTACAAGGATGGGCATATTCTTAAGCTCTCCTACTTAGAAGACTTTCCAATGATAGGATCTGCTTCTAGGAAAGAAGTTCTTCCACAGGAACTTGAACTTGGTTTTTAAAAATTATTTTTATAGCTGCATTTCAATATAATTAATTTCTTTTGTAATCATATATATTTTATTTTATTCATTTAATAAATAATTGTGATGGTTTCTTTGGTTTCACCAGACTGCCAGTGGGGATCCATGGCACACATGAAAACAGTCAAGAATCTCCAGTTTAGAAGGCCATGGGCAGCTTCAATTTGAGTTGGAAATGTGAAGTCATCCTCTTACTTTGAGCCTAAAAAAAAACCAATTGATCATTTTCGATCAGGGGCTTAGTCTCAGATGATTACAGTAGTAGCTCTTTTGATTTCAATCAGTTAATCAACAAGCATTTATTAAATGCCACTAATGAATATTTGATGACTTGAAGGCCATAGATGATGTAGATTCCCAAGCTTCTAATTCAGGGAATAGAGCCAACCCATTTTATTTCATTTAACAGACATTTCATTATGGGATCACAGGAAAGGATCCTAGAAGAAATGAGTGCACTAACAAATACAATTATTCATCATATCTTGTACAAACAAATCAATAAAGAATTGGGCCCAGAATTAAACAAGAGGACAATGGAATAGATTACCTTTGGAAAACCACATGGTTTTTTACTTTCCCTCATCTTCTCTTTGAAACAACGGCCCATCTTTTGAACGCTAAGATTCTTCCAGTGATCTTGTAGATCTTTCTCCAAAGAACTGAAATTCAAAAGTTCCAACAGAGAACTAACAAAATTCAAAAGAACCAACAGAGAAGTGCGAGGTGAATGTGACCAGGCCAGGACAGGGACTGAGATTTTCTGAGTCAGCAGAGGACGGAAATGCTGGCTCAGCACTCAATCATTCAGCCTCGAGTTCTCATCCAAACAATAGAGATAGTTACAGAAGCACCTGGCTCATAAAAATGTTGTGAGGATCAAGAGAAATACAGCTGGGAAAGTGCTTTACAGCTCTTAAGTATCATGTGTTAGATATCATCATCATCATCATCATTCTTTACCTGGGACACCATCCATGATACTACATACTTATACTGTTGTGGGGATATTAGACAGATTCCCCAACCCCGGCAAAATCTAAGATGTCTTTTTAATCCTGGATGATCTTCTGAATGACCCCATGAGGTTAGTAGTACAAGCATTTCCCAGCCTCATCCCGCATTTTACAGATAAGGAAGCTAAGGATGAAAGAAATGACTGATAAGAGTCCCAGGCTGGGTTTTTGTGATCTTTGTGACTCTTGCTGTCTGTTGAGCATCCTAGGCCACAGACCCAAAGGGTAGATAGTCCAAACCCTTGCTCTTTACCAATGAGGGCATAGGCTCAGAAAGGCTGATCGGTCTCACCATCGATGGATCTAACTGAGCTCTTGTGACTCCAAATCCTGGCTTCCCTCCCCCCCTCCAGGGTTACCCAAGGCAGTACAGCTGGCTCGGACCCTTGTGGCACTTGGTACCTGAGCCCAGCTCTTCCACTGAGCCTACCAGGAATCCCTCCTCTGACGTGCTGTTACCCAAACCCTACTTTCTGTCTCAGCTGTGACTCTGTGGGATTGCACAGAGCTGGTCTCCAAACATGTACTTCCTTTACATGCCAAAGACTGCAGAGCTTCTTGCATAGAAGGTGGGTAAGATTAAGATCTAAGAGGGGATTGAGAAGGTGGGAAAAAGGAGTCAGTGATTGTTGGCTGGACTCGGTTCAATTTCTCATACCAGTTTTTTCCCACAGGAGTGGATTTATGATGTGTCCTTTCCTATTTTAACAAGGAACTTTAAAAACTCGGATATTGTTGGAAAGCTTAATAAATACAGTATTTTGGGGGCAAATGTTAGATGCTCGACAGGGACAATTTTTCTTTCTCTGTTTTCTGCCCCGGACTGGGCCAGTCATCTCTCTCCTTCCTCATTAATAACGGTTATAAGTAAACTGTGAGAAAGGGGAAGAAAGGCTCGGCCAATCCAAAGTGAGAGCCTTGAAAGGTCAGTCCCATAAAGCATCCCACCATTACTCACAAACGGGGTGAGACATTACCCATTAAGATTCCGACTTTTCATGGGACCAAAACTCCAAGGGGAGCAGAAAGTGGCACCAAATGAATCCATCCCATTAAATAGAAACCTTAGAAGGAGCGAGGGCAAAATAAATAATTCTCTGGATCTGTCTTTTATCAACTGAAGCCCAAACCGTGGGCCTCTCTGGAGTCCGGAGGCAGGAGGAGAAAACCGAAGGCGGTCAGTGATTTAAGTGTTTCATAAGCCTTTGTCTGTCTTATGCCACAGGCTCGCTGGAAAAAATGGGATGTGAGAAAGCCAGATGGTACGAATGTACCGACTCACTGAATCAATCTCCTTCCCAATAGCTGCAATTGAAGAGTTGAGATATATAAACTGCTCCACCCAGGACTTGGGATTTTGATTTTTTTTTAGAAAGTTCTATGGTGTTGGCCAGCACTCAATTATTCTTACTGAGCTGCCCCAAGCTGCTAACATTACTTATTTTCTGAGCTGATCCTTTGTCTCATTGCAAAAAGACAGTCCAAATGCCTGAACTTAAGCTCGAAACTAGCAACGATTCGGGGCAATGTTTCTGGGCTCTCCTGTCCCTTTTGGATGGTCACCCATTCCTTTGCCTTCAACGTGACCGAGCCTCCCACGCTGATAATTGTTGTCCCCAGACTTTTTCCCTTGCCTTTTCTTTCTGTCTTTCTGCTTTGCCATCCAAGAAAGAAATCGGGCCCTCTCTGTCTCTCCTCTTGCTAAGACCCAGGGTACGTCAGCGGGGCTGTACACACAGGTTCCTGCTCTAAGAACTCGACCTTTGTTTTTGAAAAGTTAGAACGGTTGGAAATGTTTTTGAACAGTCAGCGGTCCCAATACCAACTTGAACCTCCCTGATCCAAAGTCAGAGCTTTAGCCAGATTCATACCCCAGGGAACATTGCGAGGATGTGTAGGAGTAATTCACCCAATGAAGTAAATTTGACCAGAAAGCACAGTCCATTCAGGAGATCTCCTGGAAAATTCTCATAAAACCGTGGCTGAGCCATTTCTGTTCCAGGAATATGGCTTGGGGAGAGAGAGACCCCGGGCTCCCGGCAATACCGAAGGGAGGAAACATTTGTAAATCTGCCCCTTGTCCACTCCACAGATGCTAGACCTGATTCCTTTCTCCCCTTGGGTCCTGCTTTTTTTTTTTTTCTAGGAAACAACCCAAGGAACCACGAAGAGTCAAAATTTAAATCATAGCCCCTGAGAAAATTTAAATCCAAAGAATTAGTGCTTCGGTTGCCAGGGCCTCCTGTGTCCAGGGTGTGGCTGGAGTGTGACTTCAGCTGTGTGCAGCCCTCCCATGTCCCAGTGCACTACATCAACCCGACCCTGATCCTGGGAGGTTGGGCTGAAGCTCTGACTTTCACAGGCAAACCCCAGAGGGGAGAACAGCTTCTGAGGGCCAAGCCGAGTGAATGCCTTCATGGAAACACAGCCCTGCATACCAACCCTCTGAACACTGGTGTCATCGAGGGAGGAGAGGGGGAGAGGCCCCCGCAAAAAAGGATTGCTCAAATTTAAAACACTTCTGCGAAAAAGAGCTCTGGGCGCTTGAAAGAATGAGGCCATAAGAGTCGACACAAATCAGAGTGGGTAAAATGGTGTCTTTTTGTTGTTGTTTGTTTGCTTTTTTCTCTTTTTTTCCATTTTTGATCTGATTTTTCTGGTGCAGCATAATAAATGTGGAAATATCTGCAGGCAAATTGCACATGTTTGACATATATTGGCTGTCTAAGGAAAGGGGTGGAGGGAAGAGAAAGGGAAAAACTGGAACACAAGGTTTTGCAAGGATGAATGTTGAAAACTATCCGTGCATGTATTTTGAAAATTAAAAAGCTATTATTATTTAAACAAAATGGAGGTGTTTTCCCCTCCTCTGGTCCCCACCGAAAAAATCCTGCAAAGATCAGTGTCACATGTCTCTTTAACTATATTATAATAGCTAGTATTTCTATTGTCCTGAAAGGATTATAAAGCACTTTAAGTATATTTTCTCATTACTGGACACAATTATTCTCATGTTATGGATAAGAAATATAAGATTGGCTAAGTAAGCGTGTAATACAGGATTTGTCCTTAGGTCTTTCCTATTCTAAAACCAGGACTCTATCTGCTGTACTACTTACCTGCCACCCTGAAAAGGGTACAAAGCAGTTGAAGGAGGAACAAGAGGTTGCCAAATGGACAAAGAATTGTTAAGCACCTACTATGTGCCAGGCACTACGCTAGGAATGCTGATACAAAAACAAACAGTTCTTGCCCTTGCAGAGCTTACCCAACTATGTTAGTTGCTGCTTTAAAAGAAAAAAAAAAAGGGGCTTCCTGGCCACTTACTAAAATTACCGTAGGGCAAGGCATACTGGGATTCACATGCTAACTTTTCAGTGGGAACATCTGCACCTTCCAAACCTGCAAACACACAATTCAGGGCTTGATTTACTGCTCTTTCAATTGTCTAGACTTCAAAAAGTGATGAGGAAAAATGATAATAATTCAGATGAAATTTATTTTTAAATTTTTTCAAGGATTTTATTTTTTCAAACACATGTAATAGATATTTTTCAACATTTATTTTTGTAAAACTTTTGTGTTCCAAAATTTTCTCCCTCTCTCCCTTATCTTCTTCCTCCCCAAGACGGCAAGCAAGCTGATATAGGTTAAATATGTACAATTCTTTTAAACTTATTTCCATATTTGTCGTGTTGTGCAAGAAAAATCAGATCAAAGTGAAAAAAAAACACAAGAAAGAAAACAAACAAGCAAACAAATAAAAAAAGTTAAAGTACTATGCTTCTATCCACATTCAGTCTCTATAGTTCTCTCTCTCTCTGGGTGTGAATGGCATTTTCCATCCCAAGTCTATTGAAATTGCCTTGAATCACCCCATTGTTGAGAAGACCCATGTCCATCACAGTTGATCATCCCACAATCTTGTTGCTGTGCACAATGTTCTCTTGGTTTTGCTCACACATTTAGCATCAGTTCATGTAAGTCTTTCCAGGCTTTTCTGAAATCAGCCTGCTCATCATTTCTTATAGAACAGTAATAGATATATCATAATTATTCAGCCATTCCCCAAATGATGGACCGCCACTCAGTTTCCAGTTTCTTGACACTACAAAAAGCACTGTCACAAACATTTTTGCACATATGGGTCTTTTCCCATCTTTTTTCTCTTTGGGATACAGGCCCAGCAGTGGAGCAAAGGGTATGCACAGTTTCATAACCCTTTGGACATAGTTCAAATTGCTCTCCAGAATGGTTGGATCATTTCACAACTCCACCAACAATGCTTTGAGTGTCCCAGCTTTCCCATATCCTCTCCAATATTTATTATCTTTTCCTGTCATGTGTGAAGTGGTCCCTCAGAGTTGTCTTAAATTATATTTCTCCAATCAATAGTGATTTAGAACATTTTTTTCTTATAACTAGAAATGGATTTAATTTCTTCATCTGAAAATTGTCTGTTCATATCTTTGTCCATTTATTCAGATGAAATTTAACAGTGTATTTGTGTAGATTTCTTTTTTTTTCATCAGAGAAACAGTTGTTAAAATATGGATGCCCTGGAGCAAGTGACTGGGAGGGAGGAGAAGGGGAGTAGCCAGCAGCCAGAAGACAGCTTAATGGATTCTCATTTTACAGATGTGTAAACTGAGGCCCAGGGAGATCATAAATCATTTTTCCTCCTCCTTCTTCAGATGACCCCAACAATAATTAGATTCTATAACCCTGTTTATTTCTCCTTTGTTTTCTTCTTCGTCCTTTCTTTCCTTTCCTCTCTTTTATTTCTTTTTTCTCTCCTCCCCATCTCTTTGTCTCTCTCCTTCTATGTCTCTCTATCTTTGTCTCTTTCTGTCTCTCTGTGTCTGTCTATCTGTCTCTCTCTCACCTTTCCTTTCTTTAACAATTAGGTGTTTTGTTGGATAGAATCTTGGACTTGCAGTTGGGAAGACTCCAGTTCACATTCTAGGATTTACTAGCTGTGTGATCCTAGGCAAGATGCTTCCCTGATGTCTGCCTCAGTTTCCTCATCTATAAAATGGACAAACCTATCAAGTGCATGAGAAAATGCATGTAAAGTGCTTTGTGATCCTTAATGCACTACATAAATGCTAACCCTTTTTATCTCCTGGGAGCTGAGCTATGTTCCACTATGCAACCCTGCCTCCCAGGGTCTGTGCCCTGTTGTAATGTCTGTACTTTGACCCCACCCTAGCCAAGGCCCATCTGGGGGCCTCGACCAGACCAGATGCTTTCTTCTTAGGAGCTGAGGGGATCAGAGGATCTTTGGCTCTGTCCACTGGGCTGCTCCCTCCCCCAGACTGCTACCTTGACTGCTTCTCGAAGCTCTGCCTTCACAATTTATTGCTTATGGAGCACAGTCAGACACGCCGTCCCTACTAGTCTTTGAAGCCGTCTAGCCATTACCTAGATGGAGAAATCAGATGAACACAACCTCCCTTTACTGTCCTATGTATAGGAACACTCAGCAGGATCAAAGAGCAGTGAGGTCTCTATTTTCAAAGGCATTTTGCCCAATTTTCTCGTGCTGTCTGCAAAAGGAAACTTTAAAGGTCCCACCTACCTGCACTCATGACTTTGTTTATTTACATTTCCAGTCTCATTTGGAGACATGAATGGTCCTTTTATTATGCAGAGGTTGCGAGCCCATCACAACCTGAGATGGGGCAATATGCTTTGGATGTCTGGATGGATGCCTCGCCAGGTTTAGATTGGGCTGGCATACTGAAGCAAGGGGAAATAGTATTTAGTCACCCACCGAGGAAAGGCTGGCCCCATCTGAGGGCAATGGGAAAAGATGGGGGGGTCATAGTGGGCAGTTGAAAAAGATGGTGGGGTCGTAGTGGACCACTTTCCAAATAAGAAGAAACAATCTGCTATCCTGAAAAAGGAAAATCAGCCATGCCAATAGGATTCAAAACAAGAGGTACAGTATATAGAAAGTGACTCTAAGCAGGGGTTCTTAATTTTTGTGTGTCGTGAACCCCTTTGGCAGTCAGATGAAACCTATGGGCCCCTTCCCAGAATACAGTTTTCCTTTTTAAATCATAATAGAAGGAAATGCTCATTTTCAATTAGAGGCTAATTTAAATAAAGACGTGATTTTTTTACTCATCCAAATTCAAGGATCCTTTCAAATCTGTTCATGGGGAGAGCTATGGACTCCAGATTAAGAATTCCTTCTCTAAAAGAAAGCTAAAACAACCTTTGTCAGACGCACTCTCCGAGGGCATTGAAAAAGAAACACGATTAGTTCACAGCCTAACTCCACAACTACCTCTTACCACAACAGTGGCCATGTGGTGCAGTGAAGACACTTGGAGTAAGCCAGGAAAACTTAGGTCCAAATATCACCTCTGGGCCTTTCTTTCGGTTTGACTTTGGGTAGACCACCAAGCGCCCTGAGTCTCATGCAGTCCTGTAAGGTTTGCCTACTAAGTTATACATAAGTTTCCACCTGAAATCACAGACTCTTTTGAAAGTTATATAGTTCACAAATCAGTTCCCATAGAGCAGTAATGAACTGAAGCAGCTACACCCAGGGAAAGAACTCTGGGAGATGACTAAGAACCATTACATTGAATTCCCAATCCCTCTATTTTTGTCCGTCTGCATTTTGGATTTCCTTCACAGGCTAATTGTGCACTATTTCAGAATCCGATTCTTTTTGTACAGCAAAATAACTGGACATGTATACATATATCATATTTAATTTATACTTTAACATATTTAACATGTGTTGGTCAATCTGCCATCTGGGGGAGGGAGTGGGGGGATAGGAGGGGAAAAGCTAGAACAAAAGGATTTGCAACTATAAATACTGAAAAATTACTATGCATATATCTTGTAAATAAAAAGCTATAATAATAAAAAAGATATGTAAAATAAAAAAGAAAAACAAAACAAAACAAAAAAGAAAGTTATATGGTTCAATGAGTAGAGCACTGGAGCTGGAGTCAGGAAGTCCTGAGTTCAAATCTTGCCTTAGAAATTTGTTAGCTCTGAGATTTTGGATAATCACTTCATCAGCCTCTGATTCCATTCCTTTATAAAATAGACATAATCGTAGCATCTACAGCACAGACTTGTTGCAACAACCAAATGAGTGAACATGTGTAAATAGCTTTGTAAACCCTGAAGTTCTAAAAGAGTGCCAGCTATTATTAAATGTTCTTATCTTATCATTGAACAAGCACTCTGCACTGTGCACCCTCTCTGATCTTGGCAAACACCTTGGATGGGAGTACACCTCCTAGTTTTATTCCTGACTTTATAATTGTAGCTATTGTTGAAAAAGACCTAGGAGGTCATTGAATCCACTCCCCTCATTTTACAGATAAGGAAACCGAACCACTGAGTGCTCTTGCCCAAAGTCACAGAGTAAATATCAGAGACAAGATTTGGACCCAGGTCCTTGGATCCCAAATTTAGGACATCTTCTATTATAGCATGAAAGGATCATCTCTGTTGATTTATTGTACGTGATTCTGCCTTTTAAGCAGCATTTTGCTCTTCTGAAATAGATGCCACTTACAAACAGTGTATTTCCTACACATTTTGGCCAGTTGGGAGATGACAGATAAGTTTTGCTGACCAGTGTCTTTGAGGTAAGTAAGCCATCTTGTTTCGTTCTCAAAACTCCTCAAGGAGGCCCTAGATGATTATCGAGATGAGAAAATCTCAATGATTTTATAGCAATGGGACATGAGCTGGGGTGGTGACTTGCCCTTTATTGGGGTGGGGAAGACAACAATGGACAGGTGCATGATTTTCTGGTAGTTTGAAATCTTCCCCTTTTTCAGCTCTCTCACCACCAGAAATAATTAGATTCCAACATCCCACACCTACAGTGGTCCTGAATCTTTTTCTTATTTGCTTTCCTATGCCAGAGTCCCAGAGTCATGGTCCATCTCTGCCAAAAAGCAAGCATCGGAATTGTATTATTAGCACTATTATCAATTATATCATATAAGAAGACAACTAGACCAAGATTATTTCAGTTGTGATCCCAGCTGTGCCACAAATAAAGTGTGTGGCTTTGGGTAAGTCACATCTGAGTCTCACTTTGCCCTTACTTAAAATGAGGGCTTTCTCTAGGTGACTTCCAGATGTCCTCCAGCTCCCAGCATCCATGATTCCAGAATCTTGTTCGAAGCAGATCCTGGGGATGTCAGGAATTAAACTTGTCTCATGATGTGTGGTGTCGTTGCCCTATATTAACTCAATCATGAACCTGTGAGTCACTGTCCCAACATACTGAGAAAATGAACAACAGCTTCATCCCTCTTGGAACGACTGAATTCAGCATCATTCCGGTCAATTTCCTATCTGGCCACAAGGGGGCAGGGTAAAGCTGGTATTTACCACTCGGCGCACCTAAGTGAGGAGAATGATGTCAGAATGCTAAAGATGCAAGGTCTCAGTCCTGAGGAGATCCCTTAAGTTTGGATTTCAGTGAACACAGGCTGAGGATTTATTTTTCTAGAATTATGCTTAAGAAAAATAATAATTACTTTGCCCCACTTTATGCCAATAAATTTGATAACCTAAGTGAAATGGAGAAATACCTACAAAAATATAGGTTGACCAAATTAACAGAGGAGGAAGTAAATTGCTTAAACAGTCCCATTTGAGAAAAAGAAATAGAACAATCTATTAATCAACTTCCTAAGAAAAAATCCCCAGGACCAGATGGATTTACATGTGAATTCTACCAAACATTTAAAGAATAATTAGCCCCAATGCTATAGAAACTATTTGAAAAAAATAGGGAATGAAGGAGTTCACCAAATTCCTTTTATGCCACAGACATGGTACTGATACCTAAACCAGGTAGGATGAAAACAGAGAAAGAAAATTATAAACCAATCTCCCTAATGAATATTGATGCAAAAATCTTAAATTAAATATTAGCAAAGAGATTACAGAAAATTATCCCTGGATAATACATCATGATCAAGTAGGATTTATACCAGGAATACAGGACTGGTTCAATATTTGGAAAACTATTAGCATAATTGACTATATCAATAACCAAATTAACGAAAACCATATGATTATCTCGATACAGAAAAAGCATTTAATAAAATCCAACACCCTTTCCTATTAAAAACAAAAGTATAGGAAAGGTTAGGAATAAATGTATATTCCTAAAGTATAGGAATAAATGGACTCTTCCTTAAAATAGTAGCATCTATTTAAAACCATCAGTAAGCATCATATGTAATGAGAATAAATTGGAATCATTCCCAGTAAGGGCAGGAGTGAAACAAGGTTGTCCACTATCACCATTACTATTTAATATTGTATTAGAAATACTAGCTTTGGCAATAAGAGATGAGAAAGAGATCGAAGGAATTAGAGTAGGTAATGAGGAAACCAAATTATCACTCTTTGCAGATGATATGATGGTATACTTAGAGAATCCCAGAGAAGCAACTAAAAAGCTATTAGAAACAATCCACAACCTTAGCAAAGTTATAAATCCACATAAATCATCAGCATCGTTTACGTCACTAACAAAACCTAGCAGCAAGAGATACAAAGAGAAATCCCATTTAAAATAACTGTCAATAGGATAAAATATTTGGGAATCTATCTGCCAAGGGAAAGTCAGGAACTATATGAGCAAAACTATCAAACACTTTCCACACAAATAAAGTCAGATCTAAACAATTGGAAAAATATCAAATGTTCTTGGATAGGTTGAGAGAATATAATGAAGATAATACCTAAACTACTCTGTTTATTTAGTGCTATACCAATCAGACTCCCAAGAAACTATTTTACTGACCTAGAAAAAATAACAATAAAATTCATCTGGAAGAACAAAAGGTCAAGAATTTCAAGGGACTAATGAAAAATAACTCAAATCAAGGTGGCCTAATTGTACCAGATCTAACACTATAATAATAGATATATTATAAATATATCTAACACTATATTATAAAGAAACACTATATTATAAAGTCATCAAACCCATTTGCTAAGAAATAGACTATTTGATCAGTGGAATAAGTTAGGTTCACAGGACAAAATAGTCAATAACTATAGCAATCTAGTGTTTGACAAACCGAAAGACCCCAGCTTTTGGGATAAGAATTCACTATTTGACAAAAACTGTTGGGAAAATTGGAAACTAGTATGGCAGAAACTAGGAACTGATCCACCCTTAAAATATAAAATATTAAAAGGGTTTCATTCTAGAATAAAGAATGATATTATAAATAAATTAGAAGAATATGGGTGGTTTTTCCAAAACGGGAGGAGGAAGGTTTTTGACCAAAGAAGAACGAAATCATTAGTCACAAGATAATAATTTTAATTTATTAAGTTAAAAAGTATTTATACAAACAAAACTAATGCAGACAAGATTAGAAAGGAAGCAATAAACTGGGAAAACATTTTTACATTCAAAAGTTCTGATAAAGGCCTCATTTCCAAAATGTATAGAGAATTGACTCAAATCTATAAGAAATCAAGCCATTCCCCAATTGATAAATGATCAAAAGATATAAACAATTTTTAGATGAAATTGAAACATTTTCTAATCATATGAAAAGGTGCTCCAAATCACTATTGATCAGAGAAATGCAAATTAAGACAACTTTGAGATACAACTATACACTTCTCAGATTGGCTAATATGACAAGAAAAGATAATGACAAATGTTGGAGGGGATGTGGGAAAACTGGGACACTGATACATTGTTGGTGGAACAGGGCTGTTGAACCATTCTGGAGGCAATGTGGATATTCTTAATTACAAACATGCAACCCTTTGATCCCAAAGTTATTACTGGGCTTGTATCCCAAAGAGATCTTAAGAAAAAAGATCCAATAAAAATGTTTTTCTTTTGCAGTAGAAACTGGAAACTTGGGATGTAATTGGAGTTTAATAAATCATTTAAGAATATTATGGAATATTATTATTCAAAGGGCCCAACAGGATGATTTGGGGCCTGGAGAACAATGAACTGATGCTGAGTGAAATGAGCGAACGGAGATCATTTAATGGAACAGGTTATAAATGATCCAATTTAATGGGGCCCTTCAACAATGAGATGATTCAAACCCATTCCAATTGCTAGCAATGAAAGTTAACCCAAAGGGGACTATGGGAATTGAGTGTGGACCCCACCAAATTTTCACTTTCGTTATTGTTTGTTGAATTTTTGTTTTCCTTCTAGGTTTTACTTTCTTTCTAGACTTTTTTCGGCAGCAAGAAATTTATAAATCTGTACACATATAGTGGATTTAACATATACTTTAACATATTTAACATGTATTGGATTACCTGCCATCTAGGGGAGGGGGCATGGGGAGAGAGGGGAAAAATTGGAGCAGAAGATTTTGTAAGGGTCAATGTTGAAAAATTACCCGAGAAGAAGAAGAAGAAGAAGAAGGAAAAAGAAGAAGGAAAAGAAGAGGGAAGAAGAAGGAGGAAGAGGAGGAAGAGGAGGAGGGGGAGGGGGAGGAAGAAGAAGAAGAAGAAGAAGAAGAAGAAGAAGAAGAAGAAGAAGAAGAAGAAGAAGAAGAAGAAGAAGAAGAAGAAGAAGAAGAAGGAAGAAGAAGAAAAGAAGAAGAAGAAGAAGAAGAAGAAGAAGAAGAAGAAGAAGAAGAAGAAGGAAGGAGGGGAGGAGGAGGAGGAGGAGGAGGAGGAGGAGGAGGAGGAGGAGGAGGAGGAGGAGGAGGAGGAGGAGGAAGGAAGAAGAAGAAGAAGAAGGAAAAAGAAAAGAAGAAAAAGAAGGAAGGAAGGAAGAAGAAGGAGGAGGAGGAGGAGGAGGAGAAAGGAGAAGGAGAAGAAGAAGAAGAAGAAGGAGAAGGAGAAGAAGAAGAAGAAGAAGAAGAAGAAGAAGAAGAAGAAGAAAAAAAAAGAAGAAGAAAGAAGGAAGGAAGGAAGAAGAAGGAGGAGGAGAAGGAGAAGAAGAAGAAGAACTAGAAGAAGAAGAAGAAGAAGAAGAAGAAGGAGGAGGAGGAGGAGGAAAAAAAGAAGAAGGAAAAGAAGAAGAAGAAGAAGAAAGAAGGAAGGAAGGAAGGAAGAAGAAGAAGAAGAAGAAGAAGAAGAAGAAGAAGAAGGAAAAAAAGAAGAAGAAGAAGAAGAAGAAAGAAGGAAGGAAGGAAGAAGAAGAAGGAGGAGGAGGAGGAGGAGAAGGAGGAGAAGGAGAAGAAGAAGAAGAAGAAGGAGAAGGAGAAGAAGAAGAAGAAAAAGAAGAAGAAGGAAAAAGAAGGGAGAAGAAAGAAGGAAAAAGAAGAAGAAGGAAGAAGAAGGAGGAGGAGGAGGAAGAGGAGGAGGGGGAGGGGGAGGAAGAAGAAGAAGAAGAAGAATTAGGAAAAAAAAAGAAGAAAGAAGAAGGAAGGAAGAAGAAGGAGGAGGAGAAGGAGAAGAAGAAGAAGAAGAAGAAGAAGAAGAAGAAGAAGAAGAAGAAGAAGAAGAAGAAGAAGAAGAAGAAAAGAAGAAGAAGGAAAAAAAAAAGAAGAAGAAGAAAGAAGGAAGGGAAGGAAGAAGAAGAAGGAGGAGGAGGAGGAGGAGAAGGAGGAGAAGGAGAAAGAAGAAGAAGAAGGAGAAGGAGAAGAAGAAGAAGAAAAAGAAGAAGAAGGAAAAAGAAGGGAGAAGAAAGAAGGAAAAAGAAGAAGAAGGAAGAAGAAGGAGGAGGAGGAGGAGGGAGGAGGGGAGGGGAGGAGAAGAAGAAGAAAAGAAAATTGGGAAAAAAGAAGAAGAAAAGAAGGAAGGAAGGAAGGAAGAGGAGGGAGGAAGGAAGAGAAGAAGAAAAGAAGAAGAAGAAGAAGAAGAAGAAAACAACAACAAAAAAAAAAA